>NW_024885542.1:0-20913 GCF_019232065.1 Centrocercus urophasianus
AAAGGAAAGGAAAGGAAAGGAAAGGAAAGGAAAGGAAAGGAAAGGAAAGGAAAGGAAAGGAAAGGAAAGGAAAGGAAAGGAAAGGAAAGGAAAGGAAAGGAAAGGAAAGGAAAGGAAAGGAAAGGAAAGGAAAGGAAAGGAAAGGAAAGGAAAGGAAAGGAAAGGAAAGGAAAGGAAAGGAAAGGAAAGGAAAGGAAAGGAATTATCATAAAGCTTTGCCCAAAGCCACTGTCACACACAGGTGGTATATCCTGAAGATGAATCAGCAGCAGCTCAAAAACATCTGCAAAAAGCTGGCACAGGCTTTCCCATTTTGTATTTGCCAGCACAGTAGCCAACAAACAGAACTTATTTGCAGGTTTGGAGAGGGAGTGCAGTCACATGCAGATGTTTCATACAGACTAAAAGTGGGGCATGTAGTCTGATGCTCTTGTAATAGCTCTCCCCAGTCCAGATCTTCCTAAATATTCATCCTCCCCTGTTCTTTGTAATCCACTCATTGTGTGTTACAATTGCCTTCCATAGAACATCACTCACCTTTGCATCCACAGCTGTAAAATAAATGATTTGGGCTGAAGTGTACTGTTGGGCACAGAACAGATGGTACTAGCCACAGAAAAAAAGTCAGCAACACCTGGTTTTGGATACTCAGGAAGCAAATTCCCTGCCCCCAAAAGCAATGGCTCATTATTCAGTCCAGATAATGGACCATTCGTACGAACTTCTGCTATTTAAATCTTAGCATCTGAAATCAACCCGTCCCTCCAATTCCCTCTGCAAATCCAGCTTTGCCTTGGCTACGTGTATCCCCAGCTGTTCTCTGGATGGACTTTTCCACATATTTGAAATCTTCTCCTAGTAAAACAATATATGCAGCTGTAACTATTTCAAGCTGTTTCCTATGTAATAATCCCAGTAGCTACTTTCACTTCAGTGGCTTCCTGTTGAGCTATTATTTAAAAAAAAGTTATTCTCCAGCCTCAATTCTTCATTCATTACACTTGGCATCTACTGATTCAAATTTAGAATTTTTCTTTTACTCATTACTTGACACTTCTGCATAATCTGTTGTGTATAATTAGCTTTCCTTGGCTTTCCTTCATTGAAGTTGATATGAGGTATTTACTCATATCCAAACTATAAACTAAAGAGCAAGAAAAACAAAGCAAAACGAACAAACAAACACACCCAACAAAAATCAGAGAATGACTACAAACATCCTTTTGGGTCAATATTTTGTAGACATAGTTAAGTTTCTTTGTTTTGCATATTCCCTTCTCTTGAAGCATCTAATCAGAAATCTAACTTTGCTTATGGCATGTGATACATGCATCCCGTGTTTCAGAAAACTAGGTCATATCCATAACTTGAAACTAGAATTCTCATAGTTTCAAATCTGAACATTTAACCTCTTGTGTTTCAGAAATACTAGTAACACTAATGTCCTCTCCAGAAATTTATATGGGCCTACATATTTCCTACAGGTATATTTCAGTAGTTTGAACTATATGATTATCTTGTCTTTTTTTGATCCCTCAAAATATCCCACCAATTAAAAAAAAAAAAAATCCTTCTGTCTTGTAGGATCCCCAAGATAAACAAAAAGTTTTCCAATGCTTCTCATTAAGCCATCATTACACGTACACTTCTTTCCTAAAAATAATACTAATTCCCAGGAGATAAGTTAATCCAATCCTACCTTATCATACATTCATTCCACTTGATGGGAAATGTTTTAAAGACTTGATATTCCTCTTATGAAAACATTCTGAACTGAATACAAACCTTATGACTACTCGCTACGTTATATGTGTACATAATGAAATCTCAGACTACATTATGCTGGGGGAATGATAGTACACAGGACCTCTGCTTTGCTTTCATCCTGTCTGAGATAACGCTGAGGAACTTCCTTGCTCTCAACTGGCAACATCATGCAGCAACGGACCAGAAAACCTAGTTAAGTTCTTTAAGGGCTTGAATACCATAATATGATTCTTCTACAGATAAGCAGAGACTGAGTGATTTGCCAAATGCCAGACAGATAACGGTTTATAGGACTCAGGAGACCTGATTCTCAGTCTGGAGCTCTACCCATTAGTGACAGTCCTTTCCTCGGTAATTCTTCATGAAGCTGGTATGATTCATCCACCACCTGCTGTATTGTATAGCGAGATATAACATCTTGCAGCAAGATTTACTCCTAGGTGCTACAAGCTGTCCACATTTTGCAATTAACAGGACATCTTTTTTTTCTCCGTTTCTCCCCTAAAATGAATTATTTGGTTCCATAGACCTTAATGATTTTCTTTTCCTCTTAATTAGATAATTAAACTCTGAGTTCAGATCATAACACACAGCATTAATGATATCTATTTAATCAAAATGTCCATTTGTTTTCATTATATTATGTTTAGTACGGGATGTTAAAGATAATTCTGTGTTAGTTTTTTTTTTTTTTCTTTTTTTCCTCTCTCTCTGCCTTTTATTTATTGCATACATGTCTACAGATATAATACCCACAAGCATTAGCAGATTAACAATAAGAAAAACATACATTTTTTTTAAGAGTGTTGGCATCATATTAACATAATGGAAATGGCATAAGATCAACATTTTTGGAAGTTTGTTGTGATCACTGTAAATCCATCTTGCAGTTCATATTCTGAACTAAATTTTCTGATATCTTTTTGCATATTTTAAGAACAAACTCTATATTGTTCTTTGACAATATAGGCAACTTGAGAAATATAGGCAACTGAAAACATTGGTCATGTTTTAAAATCTTGTCTTGCAGATTTATAAAAAAAACTTCCCTAAGGAAGCTGGATTTTTTTTTTTTTTTTTCATAGTAAACCATTGATTTTTTGGTCATTATATGCCATGAAGGATTAATCACCATGAGATGTTAAACTCAAGATAGATGTAGCTGTTGTTATGTGGTTTCCAGTGATAGCAATTTTGATTTTTTTATCTTTTTTTTTTTGCTGTTATACTATTTTTTTCCTCCTACAATGAAGAACACCAATCACAGTTATATTTTCACAAGATAAAACAAAAAGTGATGAAGCCAACCATGTAGTACATGAGAACCACAAAGAAAATAAATGGCTACCTGTCCTGTGACTTCCTTTTAGAGGACCTTCTTGGCCTTGCCAGAAAGTTGGCAGATAATCATCCTTTAATGTGACAACTCCATTAATGAATGCCCTGGCTCTTTCTCTTGCAGACTTATAGCAGGAGGCCTTTCTAATGGAATACAAAGAATATCTGCTTTCTTTCTTTTTTTCTTTCTTTCCCTGCTGCTACCACTGAATGAGGAACATTTGACAAACACATCATTGAAACCATTTTAGGAATGACATGCAAGTTTCTTCTCAGTGGAATAGAAAATGGAGTCATTCGTAAGGATCTTTTATTCAAACATCTTTACATTTTCAAAAGAAAACATAATTTATGAAGATTACAAAAATAAGATTATATAAGATTCTTTATATAATTATGCTTTGAAAATTCATTATGCTCACACAAACCAAATTTGCACAAATAGAATCATAGAATTGTTTAAGTTGGAAATCTTTAAGATCATCAAACCCAGTGGTCTATGCTGTCACTAGCTGGTGTGAGAAAAACAAAAAGAAAAGAACAATAATGACAAAAAACTGTCCAAGGCAAATTACTTAAATGGAAAACCAAAGGTTAGTTCAAGCGTTTGAACAGGGTTTTTGCATCTCAGTGTCCACTTGTAAGCTCAGCAATATCAAGAACAGTAAAAAAGGGAAGGGGGGAAAGAAGGAACTCTTCTGCTTAACCATGACAATTAAACACTTACTTCCATCTAAGTGGCAATCTCAGTGTAGACAAAGAATAGATAGACTTCTTGTCCCAGGTAAGGTGATAAAGTTATTGGAGTCCAAGTTGGAAGTTATAGGGACGCCAAGTACAGTTTAAGACAGAAAGACGATTAACTACAACCAAAGAGAGGTGGCTTTTGGTGGAGTCTGTTGTACTGAAATGCCTATCATTATTTTACATTAGAAGTGGAGCAGGGCTGGAAAAAATCACAGATTGACATTTGGCAGGACTGTTCTTTTAGACAAATTAAACTTTTTAACCAGACCTCTCAAATGTTTAATAGTAATATTATTATTTTCACAGACTATATTGGAATGAAATAAGGAAAAATCTTTGTGCACAAGTATTTCATTATCTTTCTCTAAATTCAATTAGAAAAGCAAGTAAAATGCAAGTTATTTCTCACCCAAGAAAAATAAATATATATTTGATCAGTTCTGCAGCGTTGCTAGAATGAAAAGATAGATTAACTTTGAACATGGTTCAGGTACACATGACTATCTTACTCTTCTGCCAATCCATGACATATGCCAATCTATGGCATATTCTCTTTTCACGTAGAAACTGACATGACACTATAATTGCATTAGAACTGTTTTTATTGCATATAAAAATAAAGTTATTCTATTAACATGTCAATATGGATCATCATATCTTTAACAAATCTTCCACAGACTTTTAGCATCATTCATTTGCACATGCACAGCATCTAACAGCTTAGCTGAGCTTGAGTGCTGTGGTACAAAGCATTGCAGAAATTTAAAATGGCTGCACAACAAAGGAGCGGCTAATTAAAAAACCCAGGCTTTCCATATTGCATGTTGCAATTTATAATTCATCCTGCCAAGAGTTTTCAGTAGCCAACTCGGGGAATTTTCATAAATCTTACATCATTTAGAAAGTATAATATGCTAATGCAAACACTTTGGGAATGTACAGAACTGATTGTGAAATAAAAAACAAACAAACAAATAAACAAACAAATATCTGCTCATTTTGATCCAAATACCAAGATAGTTCTTGTGTTTAGAAAACTGACAATTTTAGTTTTAATCTTTTCAATCCAGTGCCTTGTAATTATGCAACACTAAACAGTCACAATTTATGAAACAGTAGATGAAGATCCAGACTGAAGCCTTGCATCTGACATCAGGCTACAGGGATGGAAACAGTAATGGGGGGTGGCCTCAGAAAGCCATCCTGCTACTTGCCAATCTTATTTAAATTTTATTGCTACCCAAATTGGAAAGATTAGATAGTAATTAGCAGTTTCCCCACCAGTATAAATTCTGCCTCTCCAAGCAATCTTTTGATAATGATCCTGTCCCTCCTTCCCACAACTTCAGGGAAATTTCAGAGCCAAATATTAAACAGGCAGTTATGAAATTGTGCTCAACCACCTGTTCTCTTGACCCGTGGCCGACCCATTTAACAAAGAACTGTATATCTCAATTAGGCCAGGTGATCCCATAGACTGCCATTAGATAATTAGCACGCTGTCCCCTTCCCTCAAGCTTTTACAAGATTCTTCTCATGATGAAGCCTTCTCTGATTCAGAAGGAGATGCTGAAATTATTCCCTGTCAGAAGCTTAGCTAAAAAATTGAGTAGTATCTAAAGAGTGATAAGGGAAAGATTAAATCTTGGATAGGAGTACAACATTAATTACAATGTGTCATAGCAAAGGTTCATCTAAAATTATATCCTATGTTTGAAAATGATCATAGAGGTCCAGTAATGAGTATAAGATTAGGGTTAGTATGTATGATTTTTCTCTCACTCCTGCCCAAGACTGCAATAATTGCAGCTCAGGGTGTTCTTGAGATGGAGATAGGTTCTACAGAAATAATTATCCTCAATGACCTTGTCCACTCTACCCCCAAACCATACAGATGCTCAGAATTGACACTCTTTGCAGTATGAAATTCCACGACTTAATGAATGTAGAAAAAATGAATAGAGAATGATCATTCATTAGTTCTCAGAATACAAGAACAAGAAAAAAATCAGGCAAAGACTTAAAGAAAAAGGACTATCTTTTCACATAGGGCAATGGGAAAGAGATTGCTGCCATGTATTGAAATAAATGAATTAAATAAATGAAATAAATGGATTCAAAAACATGTTGACATAATGGATGTGTCTAAGCATGGCTCTTTAGTGTGTTCACTTAAATATAATTTTCAGCTCTGGAAGACTAGTCACTTTCAGAATATTGGAGGTTACTCATGGAGATGACTTAAGTCCATGTTGTGCATATTCCTTGTGTACATACAAGCACTCCACTAATCCCTGAATGGACAGACTGATGACAGTATTCAAAAGACTTTTATTGATTTTTGAGACTGTGCCTATGCCTGTATAATCTAATAAATTCCGAACCTTCTTTATTTCATGGAAGCAGTAAAGGCATGTGGAGAATTCAGTGGGGTAAACATAAAGAAAGAACAATGAAATATTTATGTGGAATTAGCATAAAATATTATTTTATCCAATGCTAATGGAGACACAGTCATTAAAAATAATTGTGGCCTTTAGATTATTTGAAGAGAAGATGATTACAAGACCAGATAGTGAAAGAAAGTCAACTGAAGAAAGGAGAGAAAGACAGCTAAAGAGAAGAATAAATAACTTAAATGAAGGAACAAGGGATAGAAAGATTAAACAAGAAATCAAGAAAGACAAGAGAAAGGAAATATTGGTGGAGGAATGTGGCGAATAAATTTGCAGTTGAAATATATTAAAAAAAAATAGAAAAAGAAGTAGAAAAGATACTATAGAGAGAAAGAATTTAAAAAAAAAAAAAAAAAAGAGAAAGAAATTGGAAAAAAGAAATATAAATATTTGAAAAAAAAGGGGTGGAAGGCAGAAGAAATAAAGAACTCAAATGGAGAAACAAACAAAAAAGAATCAAACCCTGAGCAATCTAATACACTTTTGAAATTGGCCCCACTTTGAATAAGTGTCAGAAAAATGTGACTTTCCCATCTCTGGGAAAATATGACTGTCCCATCAAACTTGAATTATTTTATAATTCCATGAAAGGAAAGAGGTACATGTTAAGCTTAAAATAATTTTACTTGTGGTCAGTCGGGTGTATAATAATAATTTTTATTATTAAAAAACAAACAAACAAACAAACAAACAAACAAAAACCACATGAGAATAGAATCAATAATCAAAGATTTTCTGAGTCAGCAAAAAAAAAAAAAAAAAAGTATCTATTTTCACTTTAGCATCTGTAACACAAAGAACATGGAATTCTCACTACTTGCCTGTGGACAGAAGAACTGATCTAGACCTTGATGTAGAAATATTTTCCACAGCTAAAACGACTAAACATCTATCTTAACTTAAACAGAGCTGCAATTTGATAGCATAACCTTTATTCTAAAATATATATATATTATTATATTGTAAAGAAGCCACTATGAGAATTTAAAAGAGAATATTGTGGATCTCAGGGTAGTGGTTGCAATCCTTATTGTTAATCATAATCCTTATTACATTCCTGGTTAATCACTCCTCTATATTTTGATTTGTACATTCACAGTACTTAAAGACTGCATCCATGAAGGGGATCATTAAGATTAATGCCAATCAAGACATCTTACTCTAAAAACATATTCTAGATCCATGAATCAATGGAAAAATGAGCATACGCTAAAGATCAGCAGTGACGAAGATCTGTACAATGCTGATGATTAAATAATTACAGTGCCATAGGCCATGTATCTAGAGTATGCGGTATCTTTCTTTGGCTCAGCTACATGGTCATTTTATGGCTTTTAAAGAAATTTCATAGTCCTATGCCTTAGTTTTCTCTTATGCACGCTGAAGTATAGACTTTATTATTTTATGTAGTTTACTTTAACATCTGCAGTTGGAAGATTCTGTAAAATATGCAGGAATTTTCATTAATTGTAACACAAACCATTAGCAGACATCATTTTTCCTGAAAGAGTAAAGTTTATTTCAAAACAAGCAGTGTGTTTATATTCAGATAAAAAAAAAAAAAAAATCAATTCAAATAAAAAGCCATTGAAATATGGCACTGAAAGTGTTATGACTAATGATGCTAAATTTTTGCATATTTTTACGTATATGATTGCAGTTTCAAGTTCTACAGTCGCTAGCATATTTGGGGGTATCTAATGGAAAAATCAAACAAAAGCTCTGTTTTTCATTTTGTTCTCTAGCTCTCAGGATTTGTTGTGGTAAGACAGTGTGGTATAAAAGACTTTCTACTTTCCTTACCAACCTTCACAAGAGAACACTTACTTTATTTTTACTTTCCTCATTTCCAGTAGCCAGAAGTTTTGCTTAGATTCTTCAAATAAAACTGGTCATTCAGGAAATGGTTGAGACAGATAGTTGCACAAGAGAACTAATAGCAACTCTCTGCAAATGCTAGCTACAAGCAAATCCTTACAAGAAATATCTACGTGTCATATTATAACATCCAAACAGCAATAGTAGGAGAGAGGAAAAAAAAAAAAAAAAAGACAAAATTGTGGACAAATAACCAGAATGCCTATGTAGATCTTCTCAACTCTATATGGATTCCTCTTCCCAGATCCTCTGAACAGCCATATGAATTCCATACCACAAAAAGAAGCTGGAGCAGCCTATTATTTCTGTCATGGAAAGCAGGAAGAGATCTTTTAAAAAAGACTTCCTTTACATGGAGCAGTCTGAGCTTACATCTATCCTTAAAAATTAAAAGTAGGATCATTTAGATTTGAAGAAAGTTCCAGTTCTAAATTCCCTGTCAGACTGAAAGCTAGACCACATTTACCTGGTCTTTATCACTGTTACAATAAAGAGGTTTTTATCTTATATACAACTGAAATGTCACTTGCTGCATTTTTATTTGTTTTGTGTATATTCTGTCTGCATGAATATTATATGTACTTGGGAATGTGTCCATCAGTGAAGATAACCTTCACCGCGTGACAATATCCTTGCTGTTATCATTAAAAATGATAAAAATGGCAAGAAAATCTTTTGTAAGTAATACTTTGATGGTGCCAAGAGTTGATTTGAGAGGATACTAATAATTTGAGATCAAGATCTTGATGTAGACTACTGTGACAATTTCAGAGTATAATTAGTTGAATTGAAGGAATACATCTCGAGATATTTAAATTTGTTATTGTATTGTATCCGTGGAAAAGATCGTAGCAGTAAAAAATCACACAACCAAGGGCAGAGACAAATGCCCCTCACCTGTGAAATAAAGTCCTCCAGGAACTGTTTATTCTCTTGTTCTGAATATATCAGTTATTTTTAGGTAACAAGGAATGCAACTTACTATGAGAAAAGCAATCTTTTTAAAAGTGACCTATGGGCAATCAACTTACACCAGTGATATCACCAAAGACAGTTACAAAATCATAGAATGGCTTGGGTTGAAAGGCACATTAAATATCATCTAGTTCTAGCTCCTTTGATATGAGTTGCCACCCACAAGATGGCGCTGCCCCAGGCCCCCAGTAACTTAGTCTTGAATGCCTCCAGGATAGAACATGGATAGAACATGGATAGAATGATGGACTAAGGCAAGAGTTTCAACAGGGCCAAGTATCGGGTCCTGCACTTTGGTCACAATAACCCCAGGCAACACCACAGGCTTGGGGAGGAGTGGCTGAAGGAAAGCTGCCTGATGGAAAGGGACCTTGGTGTACTGATGAACAATTGTCTGAATATGAGCCAGCAGTGTGCCCAGGTGGCCAACAAGGCCAATGGCATCCTGGCTTGGGTCAGGAATGGAGTGGTGAGCAGGACTAGGGAAGTAATCCCACCCCTGTACTCAGCACTGGTGAGCCTCACCTCGAGTACTGTGTTCAGTTTTGGGTACCTCAATACAGAAAGGACATTGAGGTGCTGGAGCAGGTCCAAAGAAGGGCAACAAGGCTTGTGAAGGGCTTGGAGAATATGCCCTATGAGGAGAGACTGAAGGAACTGGGGCTGTTCAGTTTGGGGAAGAAGAGGCTGAGGGGAGACATTTTTGCTCTCTTCCAGAACCTGCAAGGTACTTCCAGTGAGAGCAGGGCTGGTCTCTTCTCACTGGTGTCAGGTGACAGGACAAGGGGAAATGGCCTCAAGTTGCACCAGGGTAAGTTTAGGCTGGATGTCAGGAAACACTTCTTTCCAGAAAGGGTTGTTAAGCACTGGAATAGGCTCCCCAGGAGGTGACTGAGTCACCATCCTTGGATGTGTTTAAAATCTATTTGTTTGTGTTGCTCAGGGACGTAATTTAGTGGAGGGTTGTTAGGGTAGTTTGGTTAGGTTTCTGTTGGACTTGATGATCTTTAAGGTCTTTTCCAATCTGAGTGAGTCCATGATTCTTTGACTCTATGCACAACTTCTCTGGGCAGTATGTTCCAGTGCTTCACCAGTTTCTAAGAAAATAATTTCTTCCTAATATCCAATCTGAATCTCCCATTTTTTATCATAAAATCGTAGAACCATAGAATGGGCTGGGTTGAAAAGGACCATAATGATCATCTAGTTTCAATCCCCCTACCATGGACAGATTTGCCAACCACTAAACCAGGCTGCAAGAGCCACATCCAGCCTGGCTTTGAATGCCTCCAGGAATGGGGCATCCACAACCTTCTTGGGCAGTCTGTTCCAGTGCATCACTATCCCCGGTGTGAAATTTTTTCTCCTAATATCTAACCTAAACCTCCCCTGTCTCAATTTAAAACCATTCCCCCTTGTCCTATCAATATTCACTCTCATGAACAACCGTTCCTCTTTCTGTTTGTATGTTCCCTCGAAATACTGGAAGGCCACAATGAGTCTCCCCAGAGCCTTCTCTTCTCCAAGTTAACAAGCCCAGTTCCCTTGAGCTTTCTTCATAGGAGAGGTGCTCCAGCCCTCTGATAATCTTAGTGATCCTCCTGTGAACTCATTCCAAGAGTTCTATGTACTGGGGACCCCACACCTGGACACAGTACTCCAGATGAGGCTTCACAATCAGACCATGTCAAAAATCAGTCTCCCTTCTGTTTATCAGCTCCTTTTAATTACTAAGGCCACAATTAGGTATTTTAGAAGTTCTCTATTCTTCTGACTGAACAACCCTAAAGGTTGACTTTCCTCACAGGACAAGTGCCCCAGCATTCTGATCATCTTTCTGTCTCTCTTCTGAACCTTGTGCTTGAGACCTTAAGCCTGGATCCAGATGAGTCATTACAAGGGTAGAGCAGAGGTGAATGATCACCTTCCTTGCTTTGCTGAACAACTCTCTTTTAATGCAGCCCAGGATTCATTTGGCCTTCCAGCCTTCCAGAGCTGGTGAGTGTAATGCTTCTTGTAGCTGAAGAAAGAAGGCCTCATCAACAGGCTTCCCTTGATGAGGAAGCCTGTAGTAGACCTTGACTGCCAGAAACCCTTTATTGTTCCCAAAATTGTATCCACAATCTTGCGACCTGTTCATAGCTCTTTCTCAGAGGCAGAGCTTTATGATCATTTTTTAACATACAAAGCAACATCCTCACTTCTCTTAACTGAGCAATCTCATAACCCTTGATCACAGCATTCCAATTGACATATACATCGCACTGCACTTCTGTGCAAGGAATTAGATCATTGTTTTCTATTTAGATTGCTTTGAATGCAACTGTCATAGTTTTGTGATTTTTCGGTTTTTTTGGTATTCCACATCATAATATCATGTCATGCATTGGGAGTTAAAGTGTTAATGCTACAATTCCAGGTACCTGTCTCTGTACATTGCAGAAGTCATGGGATCTGGCCCTTCCTGGTTGGGCAGTCTCTTACTGCCTTGCAGTGGGTGCTGGAGGGTGCTTTCCTAGCTGTACCAAGCTTTTCAGGTTTGACTCGGTCTCAGGAACTTTATCTCTTTCCTATTTTATTTGATTTTTTAGTCTCAATTTCAATTAGGTTGTATGATATTGTGTTGTCTTGCATTCCAGTACCATAGTTAATATTATTAGTATTAGTATTTCCTCCATAGATCATTGCTGCTGTTGTTTTTTTTTCCTTCCCTGAGCCCAGTTCCCATCTCCCTATCCCTTTTCCCTTTTCCTTCCCATTTTGTGGGGCTGCGGGGTGTGGCAGGGGCCTACTGCCCCCCTGTTGTGGGCGTAGGCTGATCTAGTTAACTCTGTGACAGCAATATGTCCTATTTATTTATATGGAAAATACAATAGATATAAAGAGTATAATAACACTAGTTGGTAGAGTGAAATATCAGTTAAAAAAAAAAAAAAAAAAAAAAGCCACAAACTATTTTTCAGTAGTTGCTATTATTAGCTATTCACCTTTTTTTTTTGTTAGCAATGAATAAGAGCCTCCATGCCACAAACATAAAAATCTGTGATGCCATGTTATGTGACCTGTCTTTCACAACACAGTTATCAGTGCCGAAAAGCACCATACACCACCTCACTCCACTGAAGTCCACTTTCTGGTCTCCATAAATGTTTCAGCAAGCATCAGTGAATGTCAGTAGGGGCAATTTTGTGCAGTTTTCTCCAGAGGGAGGAACTCCTGCTTCATACACACTTCCATGTTAGATATCATCTGTTGTATGGCAACAAACTATAACAGAATATTGGAGAGAAGTTTCACCTTTGCTGCCATACCTGCAGTATTCACCTCTGATGTTGTGGGCCAACACAATAAAATGGGAGCCATTTTTTTGGAGCAACCTTGCATATAATTTATTTGGAAATCTCACCATAGAGTTTTCTTTAGATGCAATAATTCTCTATTACCTAGAATTTCACCCATTCTGTAGCTTCTGAAAACATTTCAAGACTATGTTTTCATAACTCAGAGAGTTATGAGTGTTCATCACTGACTTACTCCCTGTAATCAAAGTTAAAAGCTTTAGGCTTGTAAAACTATTTTTCATTGTCAAAAATGGATTTGTTTGTTCATTCTTTTATTCATTCATACTCTTCTGCCATTGTTCGGAGTCCTGGTTTTCTTTCAATTAAAATGAAAACCTCACCATCATTTCTTATCTTTTTTATACTTTCTATGAGCTCTGGTTATTCTGTGATTAAAACATCAACCTATCTAATGAAAGTGGACAGTGATATGAATTGGTTGCTAGTGCAAACAATTTTATTGCAATTAAGTTTCTATACATATCAACATGCAAAACACTGCAAGGATAGAAATGATCAAATAAAATATCCACAGATTTTACTCAGACAGAAGAGTGATGGATCAGACACTCTTCTGATATAAATGAATATAGATACAGGCTGATAATGTCAATTATCACGTAAATTTTAGGTGGCTAGTGTGTTAATGCCTTTGTAAACAAAACTTGGGTCAATATTACTGTCTAATCCAATTGCATTTTCTTACAGGAATTATTTATTATCATAAGATAAAGTATTTTCATGTAAAGTATAAGAATTCATCACTTAATTAAAAGAAAATTGTCCATTAAAATATCCTGATTTACTCATGGCTCTTGTAGGGGAAAACCAAAAAACAGCAAAAAACAAACAGGCAAAAAAAAAAAAAGCCTGAAAAACAAGCCATTATAAAAATGCTTGTTACAGACTACGGGTCTTTTGAGTCTTTAATCTCTATATGGTCAAATATCATAAAGAAACACAAGTCAAGGAAGTTCCTGGTAGCTAACTAACTGCTACTGAGTTCTCCTGCAGCACACAGTTGTATGCCCTGAATTTCTCTAAATTGCCTCTAAAGTTCTTTTACGACCCTAATGAAGGGCCTGACATTTTGGAGGACAGAGAATCAAAGGTAACCTAGTGACATCCTGAAACTTAGCATTGTTTTTCATTTCAATGGAACAAAATCTGTCTTCTCAGATAAAGGCATAAGGATTTATTCCTTTTGAAGGAATGAGAATGCTTTATTTGATTTCATAGGACTGCTAAATAGAAAAATGTTACAATTCCAAATTAAAAACTGACACAATTAAAAAAAAAAAAAAAAAAAAAAAATTAAAACCAGTTAACAGAAGCTTTTAATTGCTTAAATATACCTGCAGATTATAAAGGTATATTACTGTTGGTCTGGCTCCTGAAGCAGTAATATTTCAGCTCTTTCAGTTCTGTTAGCACAGATATTGGTTTAACATGCACAACAGTCTATTTTTATTTGTGTTTCTCAAAGCTTTCTCCTTATCTCTCACAATAAAAGCTGGGCTGCAAGAGACATGGTGTTTATGTTCGAGACTGCTATGATCATTTAGTTTGACCTTCTCTGACACTGTCTGTCTTGAAAAGCAAGTATCTGACTGTTAGCTGCATCTTGTTTACAGAACAAGTGAACAGATTACATTTGTTTCTCAAGAAGTTTCTCTCAATTGCAGAAAGTGAAGAGAGATATTCAGATGGAAGTTGCTGTGAGGCACAGATCATATATTTATGAAGATGAATGAATATAAGACAGGGATAGGTAGAGTTTGTGGAGTGTTTTTCTGACCCTAACTGCACAGAGGAACTTCAAGTGCCTGCTAAAATGAAGGCTAGGATGTAAGAGTCAAACACAGCATATTAGGAAGTTGCTAGTTTCCGAATGAATCTTTTGCTTCCACAGCAGTCCAAAGATGATTTATTCTGACTTATAGATTCTTACTGTAGTCTCTTTCCATTCCAGTGAAAGCATAAACCAGCAGATTACCTAATCAAGACTATGGCTTCCTAAGAAAGTGAAAAGCATCAGTGAATCATGAAGTCATTCCACCATTTGTGCTGGGGAACTCAATACCTGTAATCTTTGCTTCACTAAACAGTCACGAAGGCCACTTAACTTCGTATTGCTTTTATATTCTGAACACTTGCTCTGAGGAAAGCACATAGTAAGTAGGTATTTGAATGAAATCTTTCATCCAAATTCTCTGCCCATCTTCAGCGCAAGAGTGCATTAAGTGAAGCTGACTGAAAAAAGGGACCTCCATGACTTTCTAGATGAAGAGAGATCTCTTGCACTCTCTGAAATAAGTTGATTTCAAGCTAAATAAAAAATAAAATAATTGCATTAAGCATGTTACTAATTTTACAGAATCTAGAGGAAAAATAATTTGATTATTTCAGTCCACATCTCAATAGTCAGGAGGATGTGTCCCAACCCACAGCTGCCTTCCTGCACAGTTTGCCTCCCTTTCTGGAAGAATCAGATTCTAACCAAAGGACTTGGAAATAAGGTTTGATGTAATAATTTAGTATTCCTATTAATGAAGCCCCTAATATTTTATTCTACCTGGTTAGAAGATATCTGTGTTTCTTTAAACACCCACTTGTCATTGAAAATAAACAATCTCATTTTTCATTTGCCATTTTTTTTTCCTTTTGTCTATAGGATTTTGAAAGTATGGTGGAGTAAATCTATTCAAGAATTCAGGTATTTGAAATATATGTTGAATCACTGCTGGTAATTATAGAAATAGAATAAATAGTCTAGAATTTCAAGGTAAGCTAGATATATTTCAATATTTTATGATCAGAAATGCAGATACTGCACTTGGAATTAGTCTATTAAAGCTGCTTTGCAAATTCTCCTGATATCACTTCATATCATTTCCCCTTAAATCTCTATCTTTCTAAAGAACATTTCAATATTGGGTCAGATTATGAATATTAAAGGCTCTCCAAAACCCATGCTAATTTTAAACTACATGCACTGTGAATTGCAAATGACTTGAACTGTTTGAGCCTCAAAGTGTACATGAATCATCTGCTTCCAAAACCAGGTCATGAAATTTTCTGTGTTCACAACTCAAGTCTCTGAAATATCAAGTCAGTGTTACGATACTCCATACCTTTCATTTCTAACATATTTTTATTGAGAAATAACAGACTCATTAAGATCTGTTTTCAGAGTTCTACAGTGTCTCAGAGACTAAAGAATTCTCTTCAAACACCAGGATGGATTTCTTTTGCACTACAACTCCCAGCCTTGAACATAGCCATTGAGCTTCTCTCTTGGATCATCCTAAGATATGACATTATCATGTGTGGCTACAGGGTAATGATTTTCAAGAATTTCACTGCTGTGATTCAGGATAGACATATCAGAGAATGTCAAAGAAAGGCTAGATTCTGCAGAAGAAGTAATTATTTATGAAGACTGAATTAATGAACTCATCAGTCTTTTATTGTTGCTAGACTAGGTGATATATCTAGTTATGTTTACATACATCTCTAACATATGAACATAAACAGGCAAACCTTGTGAGAGGCCAGCCAACAAACCTGATAAATTCTGTTTAGTAATCCCATCTCTCCTCATCTTCTTCCCTGACGCTGAAACTATCACTATTTTGAATCACAGTGCAATAAATTACTGTGAAGCTAAAATGAAAATGTAAGTATCTACACAACAGCATAAACAAAAATGGAGGTCTTGCATAGAGACCTGTTGGACTCCTTAACTAAAATAGATTACATAAAACACAGGAAATAATAGGCCTTATGCTAATTTTGTTCACAGAACTACGAACTGACAAAGAAATACTAGCAAAAATCTGTGGATTGGTTTCTGTCTTGCCTAGAGAACTCCAAACCCTGAAGTTCTTATAGAAGATGATTAGTCTGATTTTAAATACTTTTTTAGGATCAATTTTTTTGAAAAAATGAAGTTGCCTTTTTCTATCTGTAATATGTAAGGTTGCTCTGATGATTTGGCTGAAGCTGACATCTAATATACCTACACAGCTTTCCCCCACTCCTCATGGAGGAGATAGGGAAGAATAGGGAGAATTGCTAGTAAGAAAACTCATGGTTTGAGGCCAAGCCCGGTAGATCACTTACTAATTATTTTTACAGGATAAACAAAGTCATCCTGAGGGATTTGGCATAATTTGTTGGCAATATTTAAATACTGATTTAGATAATGGAAAACAAAAACGATGAAAAAGAAACATACACTAGTTCACCAGGGAAAAATACCTTTCTGACCTCTTTACCAGGCTCAACCTCACTTAGTTTCTCCAGTCTCCTTTCCTCTCCTGTCTTGTTATCATGGAAGGTTACACTTGGTCCATTCAGAGGGGCAAGAGATGCAGTGTGGGTGGTTACAATCAGGATACAGCAGTTTCTCTCTAATGATCTTTTTCTCTCACACGTTTTTTCTCCCCACTGGTGTGAGTTCTCCATGAGTTGCTGGGCGTATCTAGTCCTTTTGTTCTGCTCTTGGTGTTCCTTCTTCTGCCTCTTACTCATCTGGTTTACCTCTTCTGTCTGTGTGGCATGTTCTGCCCTTTCATCAGTTTCCTGCCGTTTATTAGGACTCAGCTATGTTTTCCAGTTTGGAGTTGGCTCAAAGACTCCACATCTGGACAGGGTAGTTCTTGATCTCTTCTCAGAGACGCCACCCTTTCAGATCCCCTGCTATCAAAAGGAAACCTCGGAGTGAAAAGATATTTTTGATTCTTAAATTAATTCAAGTATTCTTCCAGATGCAACTTAGCAGGGGTAAAGTACTTTTTGGCAATTATGAATACCAGCAAGGATAAAATGCTCTGGTTAAGCCATTCTTGTACCTGATCCTTAAATATTTTCAATAAAAATTAATTCGGATAGGTAACTTTTATTGCTGGAAGTACGTTGCAGGTTGATATCTTAGTATGAGAACTTTTCTTAGTAACCTAGTATGTAACACACTGACCTTTTCTTCTGGCTTGTAAACATTTAGTATAAATTTTAATTAACCCTTTCTTTGTTTGACCAGCTCAACAAACAAAAGGTCTCAACTCTATTACAATTAGTTGGCCTTTTGCATGGTAGCACCTTTCCTAGATCTCTATTAGCATTTAAATTAAGAAAGGTCAACTGCACACATTATAGCCCAATTGTACAAAGCCAGCTAAATGATCAGGAAAATCTACAATAAAAGTTAGCATTAGGAAGTACACTTTGAAGGTTTGTTGGGTTAACTATTTTTTTTTTTTTTTAAGGTAGAGAAACAATAAGGAAAGTTACTTCTGAACTCAAAAGATCTATTTATTTTGTTTTCTTCTATTAAGAGAAAAATTCTTTCCTAAGTTCAAGAATATGTTTAGCTTCATTCAAGATGGAATCTGAAGTTATTCCAGATTCATGTTGATTTAGATAGAAGCAGAATTTAACCCAAAGGCTTTGTGTTTTAAATCTGATCATTGACTTATGTAGCACTGGTTGTTCAGTTTTTCAATTGGCTGTTAAAATTCATTATCAGATTCTGTTTCCAACAGAGAATGTCCACAATATCTTTTACTATAGGGGAGACCTTATTGCTCTCTTCAAATACTTAAGAGGTGATTGCAGTGAGAGTGGGATTGATCTCTTCTCTCTGGTGATGGATTACTGGACAAGGGGAAATGGCCTCAAGTTGTGCCAGGGGAGGCTGGATATCAGGAAAAAAATTATTCACAGAAAGGGTTTTTAAGCACTGGAAAAGTTTCCCCAGAAGGCTGTTGAGTCACCAACCCTGAATATGTTTTAAATCCATTTGGATGTGGTACTCAGGGACATGATAAAGCATTAGGGTTAGAGATGTTAGATGCAGATGTGAGAGTTAGGGTAGTGTGGTTAGACTGTAGTTGGACTTGATGATCTTGAGAGTCCTTTCTAATCTGAGCAATACTATGATTCTATGATGCTACCACAGTTGTAAAGAAAAACAATTTTATACTTGTTCTTTCTCTCACATTTTTTCATAAGTTCTAAGGTATACTTTGGCCAAATCAGACTTAAGAAATGGTATAAGTGGAATTTTACTTTTACCTCAGTTATACTGTTGTGGTCTCATGAACATCATTTTATCATGCTTTTATAATCTGTGGAAATCTTTTATAAAATACTACAAAAACAAGTGTCCTTGTTCAGTTCTGCTGAAATAATGCAATGCTTGTCCTAATTGTTTAGCTTCTCATTTCACTGACAGCAAACTTGCCTCTTGGCTTTATCCAGCCTGTTGCTTTCTTTCCTGTCCTTTTGGTAAATGGGGTCATTGAGAGACTTTTCCACAACTTAACTGTCATCAGTATAGCAGTAATAGAAGAGTCTGAGTGAATCATAAAACTGCTGTAAACTGACAGTTCCTTTTAGAGAAGGATTTATTTTTTTGTTTCTTTTGTTAATTATGAGAGAGTGAAGAGAAACAGTGTACCTTACATAAGCAATAAGATAAACAGTTACCACATGGTAGTTGACAAACCTCAAGTTCAAATCCTAACTTGCTCTGCTGTAGCATTATTCATTCAGTGTGCTCAGGTGTAATTTAGTGATTCCGTTATGATTTTTCTGATGCATATCTAATATTAATAACTAATATTAAGCATTAATATTTTTTTTCTCTTTTATTTTCCCTTTTATTATTTATTTATTAATTTTTAATTTGTTTGGGCTTTTTTCCTACAGGGGAAAAAAAAAAAAAAAACAAAACAAAACAAAACAAAACAAAAAAAAACATTATTTACTGTGTGTTTTCATGAACACAATTTAAATGGCAGGTGTGACTTTATGTGTGCATGTGTTTATGAGTACTCAGCATACTTGCTAACTAAGCTCTATCCAAATAAAACATGAAAAGTTAGAGTTCAAAACTCCATTCATTTGCATGTCAGCTTTTGTACAAGACAGAAAGGAACTGCATCTAATGATGCTTCCTTCCTTGCTACAATTTAAAAGGGCAAAACCATCATGGAGGTCATTTTTGACAAACCTATTTATTTTCCATTTTCCTAAGCATTTGCATTGACAATCAGAATCCTGCTCAGTTTCTGTTTTATTTATTTATTTATTATTTTATCTGTGCTGCCCCTTCCTCTCCTTAGCCTTTTCCCCCTTTTTCTTCCTTTGAAAACTCTAATGACTAGACTCAACTAAAATGTCAACATTTGCAATTCTGGAGCCTCATTTAACCAATAGAAATAATAATTAAAAGGGTAAAACCTTGGAGAGATTTCTTCATTTTATATGGTTTGCCAGCGATGATACACATTCAAAAAAGTCAGTAAAAGAATTAATTAGAAACAGCTAACGCTCAACAAGCTATGCAAGTTAATGAAGCAGAGAGGGAAATGTCATCTTTGAGACCCAGAGCTACATAGGCTTGGATAATATATACTCCTACCTTACTCTCCTCAATAAACCTCTTTTAATCCCCCCTCTAAAAAATCAATGCTAATGACACTGATTTACCAGGAAATGACAGCCAAATAATGCCACAGGAGTTGTTCTTCTTTAATGCTATTTTGCTTCTGAAGAATGGCAAGTCTTTATTTTAGAAGCGTAGGTTTGGTTACTGCAACATACACCCAACTTTCTAAAAACAACTTTCTTCCTTGATTTTCTGTTGTAGATGATTCTGAATAAGAGCAAAATCTTCCTTTCTCTACAGTAAAAGAGAAATATCTCACAGATTCAGATCAGGAAAGATCCATCAAGCCCAGATTCATAGAATCATAGAATCATTGATTGGTTTGTGTCTCTTTCTTTAAAATCATCTTGTTCCAACCCTGTTGTCGGAACTGCGAGACTGCGAGACCCCCCCCGCGGGATGTGACGCGTTAGGCCCTCTCCCTGCTCTATGATTGATGGGTGATGCGTGCCCTTAGGGGCGTAAACGAAGCACTTAGGCTATATAAACTAGTGTATACGTGTAATAAACGCCATTTGCTGCTCATCACATTGGTGTCACCTCAGTAACTGGCCAAGCTGCGGTCTCCCGGGGGAACAGAACGGGCGCTTACTGCAACACAACCCCTCTGCTATAGGCAGAGACACCTCCCACAATACCAGCTTGCTTGAAGGTTTTTCATCTAGCCTGTTGTTTTTTTCTAAGTTTCTCCGTAACTTTCTCTCCATCTCTCAGTTGTTATGCTAAGTTAAATGAAGAACTGCAAAAATAACCACATATAAGCAACACTCACCAGCAGACCTTGTTCTCCCCGACCTACCTGTGAATGTTCACATTTACAGAGCAATACATGTAATTAGAGAAATCATTCATTCATTCATTCTTAAAAATGAGTCAGATGGTGGTGGTAGCAAAATCATCCCACAAGGCGAAAAAAGAAAAGATTTTCTCTAAGCAAATAATAAAAAGAAAAAAA
>NW_024885543.1:0-28214 GCF_019232065.1 Centrocercus urophasianus
CCCCCTTTGGTACCTGATATAGTGATTTAGCCATAGATATCAGGCCAAAGGGTGTGGTACTTCGTACAAGTGGAGGTGTTGACTCAAGACAGAAACACAGCCTGTATCCTACCATGGATAGATATCCTACCCCTCCTTGTACCTATTAAACATCTGTACTACTCCCCTTGAGGTTGTTAAGTTCACAGGACTACCAGTAGGAACAACACTGCTCCAGTATGCTCCAATGTCCAAGAGATAACATTGTGACACCCAGTGGTGGACTGTTGAACTTCTGGGAACCAGCGAGTACGAACCTGAACTGTTACTGGTCCTTGAAGAAGATATGCCTCCAGAAGGAACATCAAATACTGGTCCTACAGATCCACAAAAAGACTGTCAACAATGGTCTTCAGTGCCTCGATACCTTACATTGCAATGGGTACTGTATATGTATTGTGATGTACTTTGGGTTGCCAAAACAGCAGGATCTAACCCCCTGACCTGCTCAACCATTGGTTCATGCTGTGAAGGGGTGGAGTGTAGTGGAATTGCCAGTTCATGGCCTGAACCTATGGTTGTGCACCAGATGAGAAGGCATGGCTAACCCAGGGAGCTCAGGTGCAAGCAATAGACCTGAGTGACTGGAAGGGGTGGAGCCTGGATCCATCCCTCCTCACCCTCATTTAAGGGTTAGCAGCAAAGGGAGCAGTATCTCTTTGGATAGGTATTGTGTTCTTTTTTAGTTCTCATTGTTAAATGAGCCAATTTTTCTTCTTAGTTGCCTGCTATTGCTCCATAGTGCTTGTGTCCCATTAGAAGGTGCTGTCATTATCTTCTTTTGCTGTACATCTTTTCTCTCTTGTAAAGGGGAGTGATTTTTTTCCAGTTCCCGAAGGTTTTGCCTGATAGCCATGGCTTTTCAAATATGATGGAGAGCAGCTTGGCAACCACTTCAGCCAGCTCCCTTAGGACCCTGGGGGTACATGTCATCTGGCCCCATGGACTTGTACATGTTCAGTCTCAGACTTGCTCTGCCCTTACGGTGGGGGGGAGTTTGCTTTCCCCAGTTCCCTCCTAGAGGTTTGGATTCAGGGATGTGGGAATCCTGGCTGCCAGTGAAGACTGAAGCAAAGAACTCATTGAGTACCTCATCCTTCTTAACATCTGTTGTAGCCAGTTTTACTTTCTCATTTACCTAAGAGCTACACTTTCTTCAGCCTGTCTTTTCTGATTTGTGGACGTGTAGAATCCCTTCTTGTTGTTTTTAACATCCCTTCTCAAGTTCAGTTCCAGTTAAAAGTATTTATGCTGTTCACTAACAATTTAATTCTGAGGAAAACCACAGGTCCTGATAATTTTAGATAGACTTTAAGTGATCAGACAGTAATCAACATGGGTGTTCTGAGCCCAGAGGTGACACTGCACTCCTACAGATGCCTGTGAAGCTGGAGCAAGGAATTCTAAGCACTGCAGGGACTGGGAAAGCCC
Source organism: Centrocercus urophasianus (assembly GCF_019232065.1). Classification (NCBI taxonomy): domain Eukaryota; kingdom Metazoa; phylum Chordata; class Aves; order Galliformes; family Phasianidae; genus Centrocercus; species Centrocercus urophasianus. The sequence continues at coordinate 1,471 of NW_024885543.1, forward strand.
TACACGGTAATTCTGTTGCTATTTTACTAAAAATAATTAATAATAAAAATCTCCTTTTCATAGGCTAGGAGAAAAAGTGGTAAGAAAGATTCCTGTGAAATCTCATTATTACAATGCACGATGCATTATTTCTCACACCTGCCTTCTATTTTCCCGAGTCTACTATTTGTTACAATGTTCTGCAGTGCTCACAGTGTGCTTTGTGCCCTTCAGAGAAACAGAACAGAGTTAAATAGTGGAGTATTTACTTTCATAGAATCATAGAATCACCAAGGTTGGAAAAGACCTAAAAGATCATCCAGTCCAACCATTCACCTATTACCAATAGCTCCCACTAAACCATGTCCCTCAACACAACATCCAGTCTTTCCTTGAACACCCCCAGGGTCGGTGACTCCACCACCTTCCTGGGCAGTCCATTCCAGTGCCTGACCACCCTTTTCGGAAAGTAATACTTCCTAATGTCCAGCTTGAATCTCCCCTGCCGTAGCTTGAAGCCATTCCCTGTGGTCCTATCACTAATGACACGAGAGAAGAGGCCGACCCCCAGCTCACTACAACCTCCCTTCAGGAAATTATAGAGAGCAGTGAGGTCTCCCCTGAGCCTCCTCTTTTCCAGGCTGAACATTCCCAGCTCCTTTAGCCTCTCCTCATATGGCCTGTGTTCCAGACCCCTCACCAGCTTTGTTGCCCTCCTCTGAACACGTTCCAGGTCCTCAATGTCTTTCTTGCAGTGAGGGGCCCAAAACTGGACACAGTATTCGAGGTGCGGCCTCACCAGTGCTGAGTACAGGGGAACAATCGCCTCTCTGCTCCTGCTTGCAACACTGTTTCTGATGCAAGCCAGGATGCCATTGGCCTTCTTGGCCACCTGGGCACACTGTCGGCTCATGTTCAGCCAAGCATCAATCAATACCCCCCAGGTCCATTTCCTCTATGGAGTCCTCCAGCCACACCGCCCCAAGCCTGTAGCGTCACCTGGGGTTGTTGTAGCTGAAGTGCAGGACCCAGCATTTGGCCTCCAGCCAGCTCCTTACCCAGCTGTCATGGTTCTATGTTTTTTGTTTTTTGGGTTTCAGTATTCCACATCAAAACATTATGTGGTGTACGGGGCATTAAAGTGTCACTGCCCCAATTCCAAGTGCCTATCCCTGTACATTACAGAAGTCACGGGATCTGGCCCTTCCGGGTGGGGGGGGTGCTCTCTTGCTGCCTGGCAGTGGGTGCTGGAGGGTGCTTTCCTAGCCGTTCCAAGCTTTTCAGGTTTGAATCGGTCCCGGGAACTCTCTCTCTCATCTTGTCTGATTTATTAATCTTAATTTCAATTAAATTGTATATATTGTGTTATCTTGTATTCTGATATTATAGTAAAATAAGTTTTCCTCCATAGATTGTTGCCGCTGCTCTTTTCCTCTCTTCCTTCCTTCCCATTTTTTTTTGTGGGACTGGGGTGGGGGGGAGAGGGCAGAGGCCTGTCACCCCTGTCACGGACATAGATTGATCTAGTCAACTCCGTGACAGATTTTTGGCGCCCAACGTGGGGCACGCTACTTTTTAGCTTTTAGAGCTAATCTTTTTTCCTCTCTGCTCTTAGAGAGCTTTGTTAGGGAGCATTATCAGTAGTTCAGGTTTCTGGGCTGGAAAACCTGACCTTGAAAGGTTAGGCGTACTGCCAGTCTTCTGGGATATTTGTAAACCTTGAGCACTGCTTAGTTTGGGTAGTGCCTTTTTTTTCTTTTTTTTTCCCTCCTCTTGTTAGCTTCAATTCATTAACCCCTTTTTATCAGGCACCAGCGATGAACCCACTCGTTATTGTGGGGGTGCTGTGTAAAGGATTAAAAGCAATGGTGTTACAACCTACTGGCCAATAATCCATCTCATAATTACTTGCTGTGGAATTGCATTCATATATAACTACATAATGGCACTGATGGAGACACCTATATTTTACCTATATGCAATGTGGTACGATTTGAATTTTGACATTTACATCCCAGAAGGAATGGCTAATTTCACAAACAACTACATCCCAAATGGAATAGCTAATTTTACAAACAACACGATGTTCAGACCAGTCTCCAGGTTTTCTTCTCGGTTTGTCAAACATTTTTTGAATCCTGAATTAATACTCATGTTGGTGTGTGTGTCATCCATTTTCCTGAATGTATTCCAATGCATTCATAATAAGGGGAAGGAGTCTCCTCCAAAACTAGAGAATGATGACTGGCAGGGAATATGGAGAGGTTTAGGAAAGGTCTTAGAAGCATGGGGACCTGCAGTGTCATGGGATTTTACTCTTGAACCAGCCAAGTGTGTACCCATCCAAGCCTCGGGCTGCCAGCTTCTGCAGGAGAATACTGTGGGAGACAGTGCCAAAGGCTTTGATGAAGTCTAGGTAGACCACATCAGCAGCCTTTCCCTCATCCACCAGATGGGTCACTAGATCATAGAAGGAGATCAGGTTGGTCAAACAGGACCTGCCCTTCATGAACCCATGCTGGCTAGGCCTGATCCCCTGGTCATCTCGCACATGCCGCATGATCTCCCTCAAGACAATCTGCTCCATAACCTTCCCTGGAACCGAGGTCAGGCTAACAGGCCTGTAGTTCCCCGGATCCTCCTTACGACCTTTCTTGTAAATGGGAGTCACACTGGCAAGCCTCCAGTCTTCTGGGACCTCACCAATCAACAAGGAGCGCTGATAGATGATGGAAAGCGGCTCGGCTATCACCTCCGCCAGTTCCCTCAGCACTCTCAGGTTCATCTCATCTGGCCCCATAGACTTGTGGCAGTCCAGTTGGAGTAGTAGGTCTCTGACTGTTTCTTCCAGAATCACAGGGAGGTTAGTGTGCTCCCCAGCCGAGATTACCAGGTCAGAGAGAGGAGTATCCTGAGGACAACTGGTCTGACTTTTAAAGACAGACGTAAAGAAGGCATTCAGAACCTCTGCCTTTTCCTTATCCTCAGTGGTCACATTCCCAGCCTCATCCAGCAAAGAGTGGATATTCTCCTTTGTCCTCCTCTTACTGTTAATGTATTTATAAAAGAGTTTCTTATTCCTTTTCACCCCAGCGGCCAGGTTAAATTCAAGCTGGGCTTTTGCCTTTCTGATTTCACCTCTATACATCCTAACGACTTCCTTGTATTCATTCTGAGTTGCCTGTCCCTCTTTCCACAGCACCACGCTGGTGCCAGCAGAGGAGGAAGGCAGAAGAAAGGCTGTGATCTGTGAAGCATGAAGTCTGAATTTCACATGTGCTGCACCTGCAGCTCCCACTGACTGCAGTGGAGTACCTGAATATTCAACATCTGTACAACTGAGATCTGAATCTCAGTTCCTAATTATCACAGAATCACAGAATCACAGAATTGTAGGGGTTGGAAGGGACCTCCAGAGATCATCAAGTCCAAATCCCCTGCCAAAGCAGGTTCCCTACACCAGGTAGCACAGGTAGGCATCCAGGCAGGTCTGGAACATCTCCAGAGAAGGAGACTCCACCACCTCCCTGGGCAGCCTGTTCCAGTGCTCCGTCACCTCACTGTAAAGAAGTTCTTGCGCACATTTGTGCAGAACTTCCTATGCTGCAGTTTCCGGCCGTTTCCCCTTGTCCTGTCTCCACTCACCACTGAAAAGAGTCTGGCCTCGCCATTCTGCCCCCCACACCTTAGATACTTAGACCTGGATCAGGTCCCCTCTCAGTCTTCTTTTCTCAAGGCTGAACAGACCCAGTTCACTCAGCCTTTCTTCATAAGAGAGATGCTCCAGGCCCTTCACCATCTTCGTGGCCCACCGCTGGACTCTTTCCAAGAGAAATTATGCTCCTTGCTGCCTTCAGTAAAGCACTTACTGATGTTATGTGCAACCTTCCCAGCTGCAGAATGAAAAGAGTTTGGCCTTAATCCAGAAAAGAGAGCTCATGTATCACAAAAAGCTTACATAGTATAGCTCTATGAATATTTTTATTCTGAACTGGAGGGCAGCCCTGGACAAATCTAATAGCTAGCACTTCTCACCTAATAGCCTGGGCTTGTTCTTGTGATGCAATAGCCTAAGTGCAGCTAAAACCAAGCACACTGCCCCCAGAGCTCACAGCTTGCACGAAGCACTGTACAGTCACCAGCAGTGCATGCCCCAAGGAACCCCACAGCTCTGTGGTGACTGCTGCCTGGAGGTCCCCCCACAAGCACACACCTCAACCCCTGAGCACTGCCAGCACTGAAAGAACCAACCTTCCAAATTAACCTACCAGACAGCTGTCTGTAAGCACGTGACAAAACAAGAAATTTTTTTCTGACCTTTTCATCCAGATGTTGTGAGAACTGCTACAGAAGTGCTGATGAGTCTTAGCAGTTCTTTTAGGAATCACATTTTCTTAATTTGCAGTAAAAATGCATACAAGTAGACTAAAAACCAGGGATAAGCCACACTAGTAGGCTGTCTGAATTACTTTTGTAATTCACAGAAAGATCACAGTACAGTTCAGTTCTAAGTGCCCCTCCCCCCGCTCCACTCCTGCTGTGGGCTAGGGTGCCCTCCACCAGCTCAGGCTGCCCAGGGCCCCATCGATGGCCTTGGGCACCTCCAGAGGTGGGGCACCCACAGCTCTGGGCAGCAGTGCCAGTACCAGTGCCTCACCACCTCTGAGTAAAGAATTTCCCCCTCACATCCAACCTAAATCTTCCCTCTTTAACTTTTGCCAAATTCCTAGATAAAAATACATGAAAATATCACAAGAACACCACACATTACCAAACGGATGACAAACTGTTGGTTGTATGGTACTTAATGTTTTGTAAGCACAGAACAGAATGCAATTTTCTAAGTTATTAAAATGCAGGCAAGTACAGTAAAAAGATTAATTTTGCTTACTTTGGTTCGCCTATCTTGATACCTGGGTGTTGTGTATAGGCATGGGAATGTGTGCTGGGAGCAGACTTAAATGCCATGGGACAGATAGGACATTTGTAAAAGACTTCACAATGAGAACCTTGAATGTGAGACTTGAGTGCCGCCACATCAGAGTACACAACATTGCAATGCACACAGCTGCAAAAAAAGAATGGAGAAGAGTCAGTCCAGCCTAGCAAAAAGCAGTACTGCAAGACACAGAATCAACACTGGTTTTCAAGCAAGTGAAAGAGGCGAGCATATATACACAACCAGATAAAACTACGTTATTCTGTCAATTTAAAAGTATGAATGACAGAGTAGGAATCAATATAAGCAGAGATTTATCTAAAAGGAGAAAAGAAATTTCCCAAATTTATCTTTGTAAATCTAAGAGATGAAGTCAGAACATGTTTTATGGGATTACAACAGAATAGACAGAAGGGTCAACAAAGAAATATTCCATTGATTGTGAAAAGAATGCTTTGCAAATTTGTAAAGAGTTTTACAAAATGCATTTTTTTTTCACATGCAGTGGATTGTGCAAGGTACACTGCTACCACCAAAATGGAAAACCAGTAAACAAAACATTTAGACCATTTCCCTTGTTTAGATTTAATGAAGTCATAATATTAATGACCTTTGGTACTAATAATTGATTTGCTTGGATAAAAAAGAAAGAGTAAATTTAAATTCAAGACAACTAAACTGAATCTCTACAATCACATCAGTGTATTAGATTGGAATTCTGAAAATATTTTTCAAAACATACTTCTGCAGTGTCAAAAATTTATGACCTTTCCGCATCTATTCTAAAATAAAATTATTAAAAAATTGAATTAAAATTAGCACATGAGCATTTCTACACACAATGTCCCCTTTTAGTTTCATGCACTTCAAGGACTAAGTACTATCCAGTAAGTACAAGAATAAGCTGCAATAAGCAATTACATCATCTCTCAAATCAACAAATTTCTTATTTTGCAGTAAGGGTTTTACAATTTAAACCTAGAACTGTAGCTTCCAAAATAATAATTTTTGCATCTATCACGGTAATATGATTTTTGTATAAACATCACACAATTTTCCAACTGTTTTCATGCTTTTATGACAGCAATAAAGCAGGAAATAGTTAAAAATTGCACTCAATAATTATTTTTCTTTTAAAATGTCCCACCTTTGAATTTTATGAAATATCACCCTTTCTTTTTTAAGCACTTCATATACATTCCTAATAATACTAATTCAGTTTATATCTATCTGCACTCCACTTCCCAGTGCATTTTCTAAAGTAAATGGCCTTCACCTTTTCCAGTCTCACACAGAGATGAACCATTCTTTGTAGTGGCAGTGTGGCCCTCTCATTGCAGTGAGTCCCCAGAGCCCCACTGCTGCATTGTCACTCAGCAGAGTTGGGTCCCATCTTATCCCTCCCTTCCCCATTGCCTGGCTTTTATTCTTTAGTGATGCAAAGTCATAAATAATTCTCAGCATCCACTGTTGTATGTTAAAAGCAATTCATAAGGCCCAAACCTTCCTTTCCTTAAGTGCTGTATCACCTTTGTTCTCAACATGGAAGGATGCAATTCAACTTAAGGCTGAAATGTTCAGCCAGTTTATGTCAGACAACTCGCCTGGACTGCTGACATGAAGCTGCTCCATAGGTCCTTTGGAAAGGCAGGACAGGCTGTGGTTCTCCAATGAAAGGTCCCAGTGATGAGGAGTGCAGCAAGGAGGGCCTTACACTCTCCTGGATACTGCTTCTCTTTGCCTAGGCATTTTTGGTTTAGTATCTCCAAATAAAGCAATTGACTTAGTGTGACATGAGATCTTAATGGTAAATCTTGGGAAGTTCAGTAACATTATAATGATTCCTCATGAAGAATTTATGGATTTTCCGGTGTTACTGGTGCAGGTCAACAGTCCCTGAAGACGATGTTAAGAGACACAGGTGAGGGGAAAGAGCAGGAGAGTGGATGAGGCAGATGTAAGAAATATATAATAAAAAAGACCACTGTGGTTGGGAGACAAGATTAAAAGAATCCAAAGAAACATGAGGAACTGAGAGTTCTGTCAGGACATGGATTCAGTCTGAGAACCAACTGCCGCAGCAGCTGGCCTGATGCACAAAAAATGCTTTCTTCATGAGAGGAAGATGTCACAGGCATCCCAGCAAAGGAACAGGTACTGTGAGGGAGAAGAGGCTACCTGATGGGTAGGATTCTAACTCGCCTCTATGTGGTCAGATAGGATGGAATGGTGATGCCTGAGGAGTGCTGAGCAGAGCACTACAGGCTGCTTCTCCATCCCTTGCTGTGCTGTCTGCCAGTCAGTCAGTAACAATCCAAGATAAAACAACTGTCATGCCTTTTAAAATGCAACATTTTCACAAAACGCCTCTGATCCCTGTTTTCTCAGTGAGATGCCATTACAGGGAAAAAAAAAGAATAAAAGGAAAACCAAAGAGTAACTATGATGAACAGGCTGTTGGAGTGAGAAAGGTAATCTTCAAGTGGTGTAAAGTGGAGGAATCTTTCCTTCACACAGCAAATAGATTAAAAAGGACTTGACAAAGTTGTTCTAGCTATGCTACCAGACAGGTGCAGTATGCCCATTCACAGCCTGATAATAAATTCTGGTAGAAAATAAGAACAGGATTATTCTACCAAAAAGAACAGTCTAAAATTCAATGTTCTGAAAAAAAATCAAGAGGCTCATTATGAACCTGAAATTAAGAAAATACATCTGAATTTTCTAGACCTTCAGCCCATGGACGGTTGACATTCTTGGTGGAGAATGCGGGCAGAAGCTGCTTTTTAGCTTTTTAGAACGAATCTCTCTCTGCTCTCGGAGAGCTTCGTTGGGAAAGTTGATCTTTTCCACAGGTGCTCACTGAAAACTTGACCTTGAAAGTTCAGGCAAGACTGCCAATATTCTGAGATATTTGTAAACTTTGAGCACTGCTATCTTGCTTCTGGAAAGAGAAAAAAAAAATGATTCCGCTTTCTCTTTTAAACCTGTTTGCAGAGGAAGCTGCTAATTTCACACAACTTGGGATTTTTAAGCAGGCTCCCAGTCTCTCCTTTGAATCCTTTATGCAGTTTTTGAATGCTCACCTGATCATGTTGTTAATCTCCCTGGATTTACTGTTCATCATTTCACTCAGTATCTGTATTTATCATATTTTGAGGAAGCCTTCCCCAAAGCCAGAGGATACTGAGTGGCAGGGAGTGTGGAGAGGCTTGGGAGAGACTTCAGAGAGATGGACATCTTCGGTGTCATGGAACTTTACTCCTGAACACCTGAAAGACCCTGAGAGCTTAAACATTTATTTGAGACAGGAATGTTGCGGCTCAGGCAGATCTGAGGAGGCATAAATGATTTGGGGCCTGGCTAATGCTTATTGGGCCTTATTCAATACTATCCCAGAGAGGGAGAGAGTTTGTGAAATTGAGACAGAGTGTCTGAGAGCTGAAAGGGAGAATCTCAGGGAGACAGTACAAAATGAGCGAGAGAGTCTCCTAGTTGAGAGAAAAGACCTCCAATCTGAGAGGGATATCTTCAAGTCTGAGAGAGATGCCCTCCAAATCGAGAGAGATTCCCTGCAATCCCAAAGAGAGAGTCTCCAAGCTGAAAAGGAGAGTTTCCAAGAGAGACTCTGAGCTGAGAGGGAAAATCTCCAGGTCCAGAGAGAGTCTCCTAGTTGAGAAACAGTCTCCAAATCCAAGTGTCCAGTGTCTCCAAATCCAGTGTCTCCGAGCTGAGAAAGTCTCCAAGCCGAAGGGGAAAATCTCCGAGCTGAGAGAAGGAATCTCCAATCTCAATGAGATGCCTTCGAATCCGAGTGAGATTCCCTCCGATCCAAACTCAACATCCTCCAATCTGAACTAAATACTCTCATAATTGAACAAGACATACTCCAAGCGGAGCTAGGGGGTGAGAGCATCAGAACTGACCAACGCGATCAACCACAGGAGGCACCACAATTGATGTCAGTTGTCCCTGTAAGAGGACGGAAAATGAAACGAATCTCGACTCAGTTAAAACAGAAGAAAGAGGAGGAAAGAGATCCAGAGGAGTTGCTCCGAGATCCACGAGAAGCACCTGAGTCCAGGGGAGGGGCCCTCAGTAAGACCACGGTCACCAACGCCTATGAGGGCAACAAGAAGTCCTGACAGAGGAAGAGGTGAGCAAGATATCGTTACCTTTGTTGATCGATCTCTGAAAATGAATGAAATTCGAAGTCTGAGAAAAGACTTCTCACGTCACCCAAATGAGCCTATTGTCATCTGGTTACTTCGATTTCGGACAACGGGGCCAACAGTGTGTGGCTGGATAGTAGAGAAGCTCACCAACTGGGTGGCATTGCTAGGGACTCAGCCATTGATAGAGGCATTGGTACATGCCAGAACCATGACACTGTGAAGCCCTGAATCTAACATTTTATCGCTGGATGAGATTAGCTAATATTCTAATTGAACAACATACAAGAGCAGATGCTCAAAACAAAGCTGAATTCTAATGCACTATTTACTCAAAAATTTATAGTACTAACAGAATTATTGCCAGGACAATCTTAAACCCATGAAGCTCTATTCTACAAACAATGCTTATGAAAATGGAAAATTACTTCTGAAAGCATAAATTACATATAAATTGACAATGAAAGTAATCATAATACTGACCGAAAACCAACTCTTCGAGTATAATGCAGGCAGTTCTTAGTGACATGAGTCTGGAAGTGGACAGATCTGCAGATTGCTCCACATTCAGGACACGTGTATGGAGATTTATGCTGATGAATTCTCTGGTGTGATGCAAAACTGCACTGGTTAGGAAGCAGCATCTGGCAGATATTGCATGTCTTCTAAACAATAAACCAAAATAGACGAAACAAAAGGTTGGGTTCAGCTATACAGAATTTCTCATGTCAAACACTGTAGTATAAATAAAAGGTTAAATGCTACGACTGTGATGTGAGCCAAAATAAATAGGCAAGGTCTAAATTCAGACTCTACTGACTGACTAACCTTGTAGCAACTGGCGCCAGATATATTGGCATTCTGAGACAGATTCCGATACAACAAAGCTCTTTCATTCACCACTGACCATAGAAAATGCATGTTAGTTTATTTAAATTTTATGTACGTGCCTCACAAGATTACCTTACTAGTGCAAGGGGCTTGAGTGAAGTACATTATAATTATCTTTACTTTCTTTGATCCTTGCTCCTGATGAATTCTATTGGGAATATCCTCAATACCAATAAATGGGGTATTATCAATCAGAAAGTTTGTAGATAATTTCAAAATGCATTTCTCAGGCTAGACTTCAGCATCTGCATTGTAAAATACAAAAATATTGTGCATCTGAGTAAAAACTACGGATATCTAACATATTTACAAAGTCTCTGAACAGCTATCTTTCCAAGTATGGGAGTTACTTCCTATACTAATTCTTTTCTTATATTTTGTTACACATAAATATATATTTTTTAAAATCTTCAGCTACATATTGACCATTTGCCAAATCAGAAATACTGGAATTATTTGGGTACTTTGTGCCATTCCTGAGATTAAATGCAAATGATGCAACGGAGCTGTCAACAGGGTTCACTTTTGTTCACAGTTGCTTTCCATCACTGGAGGGCACAAAGAACAGAACCCGTAAAACCACTGGTGAAAACGTTCCACCTACAGCAATATATCTCTAGGATCTCTAAGCAGTGGCTGACAGTTGTATGGAGAGATGCTTCTGCTTAATTTTTATCACCAAAGTTGCTTCATTGACTCCAACAGAAATACCAGCACAGGTCTTTGCAGAACAATGAATTTAACTTCATTTCCTAAGATCTTACTCTGTAGGGCTTTTAAAATTATTTCTTATGACCTGGGAATTACGAATTTCACCAGTGACTTAGGAAGATTTAAAAGCAAAACTAAGACTCCTTCATGACATGGGTACTTATGAACATGAGATTTACATATTTTTAGCAGTGTTATCCATAAGAATCTTGCAGATGGAATGACGTGTACATCTCTAAAGTATTAAAAATTATTTACTAACTTATGAATAAAGAAATCTTCAAATAATTAAGAAAATCATTCTCACATTAAAACAATTTCTTACAGAAAGAAGTAAAAACAGTTTCTTACTGAGGCTTCACCAAAAGTCACTCCCTTCTTCCAATTCAGGCCAGTCTCCTTTAAGAATCTTTTAAAAATTGTAAGATTTAGAGCATACAGTAGCAGAATCAAAGCTACTGTTGCAGAAGAGATAACTACACTGCTACAAATAGGTTTCATAGAAGTCTGCCTTACTAGTATTGGCAACTTTGCCAGTACAAAAAAAATCACCTGTTCCCATTTAATCAGCAAGAGACAGATCCTAACTGCAACAACTGAAGCACCAAGCCTTTACAGTCAGTGCCAATTTATTATTTTTTTTTTTCAAATAGAACCCTGTTTAATACCAAGGTCTAAAATAATTTCTTAATTGCCTTATATATTGACAATATTACTGATAAGAACAAGAGTATTTTTGTATCAGGATCTGTATACTCTTTTTTTTTTTCTTTTCATCTAAATGCTTTCTTGAGGCTGCATACAAATAGTTGTGAAATTTTTTTAATTAATTTTCAGGAGAAATGTTAACATGAAATATCTTAAGGTCACAGAACTCTGAAGCAGATGTCTTCTTCCATATGGTTCACTTTATTGTTTACTTTGTGATCACCACATGGTGTGTTTGAACACAGTCTCCATCCATAGTTCTCAAATGTCCTGATTAGAGAAAGATGGCAAAATGCAAAACTTTAAAACAGAGGAAGTTAACCAAAGAAAATCTACCATTCTCCACATTCAGGTTAAATATTAACACTACCACCAGCCTAAAGAATTAATAGACAGCATAGAGGTTGCAGAAAGCTTTGTCTGAGATGAATGACCTGCAGCCATTTTGTACTATTACTCTGATTAGAACCTCTACGACACAGGAAGGCTGAAATTGTACTCAAACACATAAATATCTACAGAAATGCCAGTGTTTGTCCTCAGCTGACCAACAGCCATGGTCTGAACCTTCAGACAGTGCACAGAATTGCTTTGGGATGCTAACTTTCTTCAGCTCAGGCTCACAGGAGGCCAAAGCCTGACTTAACATAACTTGGCTTAAGATATGTTTGCCGCATTTACTCAGCTTCAGTACCATTCTTAAAATGTATCTTTTGTCATATATGTATCAATAAGCAGCAATGTAATACTGAACCTGGAGTTTTATATTATGTAAGAAAACAGCAAAACAAAGCTTCTTACATCAAGGGTTTTCACAGTTCTTCCAAAACACTATAAAAAGAAACCTGGATTCTATGTTACGTGACAGCCATACACTTATTTAGGATTGGAATGTTGTATCTCCAATTCTGCAACAAGGAGTCTGCAAGATTCATCTGCCATGTCAGTAATTCAGATTGACACAAAATGCCAGTAATGCTATTTGTTAGGGCTACAGGTTTGCTAGTTTGAAAAGTACAGTAATATATTTACTTGAAACTGATTACTGTAGAACAAGAAGAATCTACTGTGAAACTCACTTCTGCTTACCATTTTATTCTGGGCTTAAGGTAGCATTAAATTGCAGTTCTCTCATTCCAACCCATACCAAAATCAAACATAGTTTCTGAAAACCATCACCTGCCTGAATTTGAAGTCAAAGTTTCAGAAAAAAAGAGTCAGATGAAAAAATTGTGGAGGTGGAAAATATACAAAAGAACTGTGAGTATAAAGGTAAATAAGTTATGCAGCATCCACAAGAACAATACACTTACAGCTGTAAATAAGATGAACATTAACATGAATTAGCCCAGGCCTGTTGCTTTGTTTCCCCAGTACGTTAGTGACGGCTTCATTCAGCCATGAAACCCATTACTGAATAGTCTCATTCCTTTTAACAGAATTACTAACGTAAGTGAGATATTGCAGAAAGGTAACAATATTATAGGGAACATTATTTAATTGCTAAAAATATTTTACTATTTTTTATTTTAAAATAAACATTCTACCTTTATAACAAGAATTATACGTAACACATAAAAAGTGAAGTTTCCATTTTAAGAGTAATTAGGTGGGCACTAAGAAGAATGGTAAGTTGCAAAATCCAAATATTTTTATCTTTCTTCCTCCTCAAGTGAAAATATTGTATCTAGCTTTTCTGTTTTCTTCTCCCAAAATAATCAGCTTCATAACAAAAACCCAGTGCCAAGCACTAAGAAAACAGAAATCAGAATAATTCTTTTTCAAGCTTTTAGAGTGGTAATGTATCACAACAATATACTGAAATTTATTAATAAACACCTACACAGAGACTTTATTCAGCAAACACTACTCTTACAGAGATGCGTATGCTAGCTGATGAGAGGATGAAAAGACAAGAAAGCAGGAGGTACTGCTTTCACTAAAGCAACCCTTCAGTTGAATGGCTTCTATGATGTAACTATACAGCTTCACCACACAATATGTAATGAAAGGCAACTTAAAAAAATGTAGAGAAATGAAAACAAGTTTTGATATATCAAAATGACTAAGAAAAATATTTAATTCATTTTTAAGAGGATAGTTTAACAAACACTTTAAAACTATGTTTATAAACAATTAATAATGTTCTTTTAAAATGGCATGATATGAAAATTGCTTTTTTTTTTTTTTTTTTTTTTTTAATTTGGAAGTCCATGCCCTACTAAGCAGGTATTAAGGCCTTGTTCATACCTCAGTCCTCATAAGACAGTGAGTTCCCAGCAGGAGATATAAACATCCGTGGGCAGTATCTGTGTACCCTTATTTAACTTTCTACTTAACTGATATTGCATTTTGTCATTGTATGAAGACTTCATTGTTTTCCTACAGTAAAAGCACTAGGGTAGACATTATCTAACAGAACATGCACACAGAACAAACTGCAGCAACAGGGCAAAAAAACACTGGAGAGAGGCAGCAAGAAAGGCCAATGGTGTTTCTAAAAACTATTTCCCTGGCTGTACTAAAACAGTCCCCACAGAAAGCAAGTACAGAACTTTTTAGTATTTAATCTTTCTTGCTCTATTTTTTCCATTTTATTCTTGCCTCATCCTCCTAACCTATTTTCACTGTATTTGCTGGTCTCATTCATTTGGTTTGTTATGCTTATAGACTGTATTCTTAATTCCTTGTTTTCATAGTACCAAGCACTGAAGGGGTCTCCCAAGGACTACTGGATCTTATATCACAAATGATCATTAATGAACCTATTATGGAAAAAAAGATAAATCTAATATGCATCAGCAGAAGAGTTACCTTCCTAACTTAAGGACTTAAACCCTTATCCCACACACTGCTGTAAGATTCCAAGAATATACCCAGGGCTTAATCAGTCTGAGCAAGGATAGAGCCTTTCAGCTCCTTGCTGATGTGCAGCCACAAGCTGCTACATCGAGATTAACTGAGTGCTTTGAAACACACCAGAATCCCTTTTAATTGGCACACCATCATTTAATTATTTATCTCAATTCTTACAGGGTTATAAAATACACTGCACACTGATTAATACTAACTTTTCTTGAATTATGTGTTTCTTTCAGATCAGGCCACATATAAACCATTTTAAAATTCTTTGCTAATGTATTTTAACTCATTAGCAATTGTAAGAGGAAATGAAAGCCAACAGAAGTGAACAAATGGTCACACAGGAAGAAATGCATGCTAGTGAATAACACTTTTTGGTTATAAAAGACATGAAGGCAGAAAAACACATATCCATTCAGCAGAATCAATGTGCAATTTATTAGTTGCTACAGTCCTTGCATGTAAAATGAATGTCAAACACACTTCTAGTGCTAAATGAAAATAATAAAATCCAAGGACAAATCAAGAACTCCAGCTAAATAGGTGTGCTGTTAATGAGGGTGCCAATTAAGTGGATTCCATAGGACAATCACATTTCAAAGCACAGAAAAAATCATTAAAATCATAGAGACTATTATGAATTTCAATATTATAATGTTCAGCTGCAACAAAACTAATGCTAAATTTTAGAAAAAATGGAAAAATAGGAGGAGAGGAAAGAACAGCAGCAGAAGTTGGTGAGGATGGGACAGGAGGGATGTCATGGAAGTTACTGTATAAGCACTCTGGTCTGTTTTTTTACTAGAGTTCAGGGCCTAAAACATTCTAAGAAAACTCTTATTTAAAATTTAAAAATGCTGACTCACTGTAAAAGTGATTGCAAATTTTTGTTGTTTTAGTTTATGTTTTTAATCGTGGATTCAGATAATTAACATCTAAATAAAAGAAAAAACATTTCCAAAGTCCCCTAGGCTTATAGGCGAAACACCGGAATTTAAATGCATGATACTCTACTTGTCCACTTGTGTCTGCAGCCTGCTGGAAATGTGTAGCAAGAGATGTCTCATCTTGGAAAACTTCATTGCACTCCAAACACTTTAGACCATGTCTACAGAGTTTTGATGGATCTTCATCTAGTGGCATGGCTGGGACGATGGGGGTACTTGCTGGGGCTGATATGACTATTCCCGTTATGTCAGACTGTATCTTCGTTACAGTGTGCGTGCCAACTCCCACTGGGCTTTGAAGCATAGATGTAGCAGTGCTGCTTGAAGGAGATGCTATCATTTGATCTGCTGGGACTGGTTTTAAAATCAGGTGCGAACACTGCATTACAACTCCTTTTTCCTTGTGTCCACGAGCATGGGAAAGAAGACTGCATTTGTTGTAGAAAACTAAGTTCTTTGTACAATGATTACAAGTCACTTCAATTCGCATGCTCCTCCTGTCATAATGCTGGGTCAGACTCTTTTCAAGAGCAAAGGAGTCACCACACTCCAAACACTTGTAACCTCGTGTTGGTAACATTATTCCAGCACTGGCAGGGGGACTAAGGTTGGGGATATAAACTGGGACAGGGTTGACACTACTCAAAACCTTATTAAATGCTTCCACTACAGAACTCTGTAGAGATGACACCACTTGGACTCGAGACACCTTTTTAGAAGGCTGTGGAGCTGCTACAGAAATTATTGCCTGCTTTATTTGTTGCTGGGGTTTCGTTAGCACTTGTCGGAGTTCAGAGGTGGTTTGAGCACCTTGAGGCAGAAGATTAAGGTTAGCAAGATGGACTGTCTTTGGCACAAGTTTAGCGCTGGCAAGACTTGATGCTGGCACCACAACAGTCTGCTGCTGTATCGCACTGGCAGCTTTTATAATGGCGCTACTGGCACTCTGCACGGAAGCAGCAGATAGTACAGTGGCTTTCACTGTAGTATTGTTAGCAAGCTTCAAATTAATAACTTGTGAACCTGCTGTTTTCACTGCTGAAACTGGGAGAAAGGCAGTAGCCACAGGTTTGATAGTGACCTGCTTTGGTGGGAGTTCTGCAGATGCAACTGCATTGGTAACAACTGCAGACTGGAGAGGAGCTCTAGGAGGAGAGGAAAGAACAGCAGCAGAAGTTGGTGAGGACAGGAGGGATGTCATGGAAGTTACCATAGAAGCAGTCTGTTCTGGTTTTTTACTTGAGTCCAAATCAACTTCTGGCAACACTCTAGTAACAGTTCTTTTGATCTGCCCAGAGGAAGTCTTGATGGTTTTTATGCGAACTTTAGGAATTGCTGGTGTGGACCCTGCAGGAGAAGATGGAGATCCCTTGCTACTGTTTTCACTTGATACACTTCTAGGACTATCAGGTGGTTTTATAGATGGCTTTTTAGCATCATCAATAAGACTTTGAGATTCAGGTGATTTTTCAATAGCTAGGGGACTTCCATGTTTTGGTAATGGAGAAGACTCTCCTGAATTAGACTGTAAATCTTTGCTGGTATCTGTAGCTGCCTTTTTAGCACTCAGTGCTGCAATCGCAGCAATGCATGAAGAAAGCTTTGCTGATGACTTTGTTTTGGACTGTGAAATGCTGGCAAGATTTGTTTCACTTTTTTCAGTACACAGTTTTCCATCAAGTACTCTGTTTTCAAGAAGCTTCTCAGAATTGTCTTCTATCAATTTTTCCTCTGCCTTGAGAGCTTTGAAAGGCTCATAGACATGTAAAGTCACAGAGTTTGTCTCTCGTTCAGCAACTTTACTTTTATCTATACTACTTGAAACTGAGATACCAGATTTAATCAAATTCTCTCCTTCAAGTGTCTTTATTTTGTCATATTCCTGCTGATATACAGAATCTGTCAAGAAATTTGCTCTGAAATTTGCACGCACCTCTTCTTTATCTGGAGGATCATCTACCTCAATTTTTTCATCATCATCAAATTCTTCAGCACTTGAAATTGGACTAAACTGGTTGAAAGCCGAATCCTTTAGTGTAGTCTCAGAAGCTGACCCATCATCTTTAAATGACTTGCTTTCATCTTTACTGTAATTATTAAGACTTGAGGATATTAGAAAGCCATTATGCAAGCCATTGCCTGTAGAATGGTGGCCATCCTTGTCTACACTTTCTGAAGAATCAATAGTACGTACATTTTTCACAATGACGCTCACACCAACATCGGATGATGATAGTGTATGAGAATCTTCATCTGTTTGTGCATTGTGTTTTATGTGGCTTTCATGATCATCATGTGCAGATTCAATAGCTGCTTTTGGATCAACCACATCTGGTATGTCAAAGGCTGCAAGAAGATCATCAAAATCTGGGGTCTTCATATCCCCCATGGTCACGATTGTAGGCAAGTCTGTAAAACAAGCAGAAAGTACTCATCTCAGTATTTAAAGCTCTAACAGCACACATACACAAATAAGCACATGTTTGCATATGCCATACGAAAAGATGTTATTTCACTTCTGAAGTGGTATTTTCAGAAATCAAGCATTGCAAATAGTATCCCAGTGTAGGCATACAACATACAGTTAAATTATAATGCCAAGAACTAAAGTAATCCATCAAGTTCATAGACTGTAACCTAGCAATTTTATTCCATGAACAAACTTTCTTTTCAAGTGACTTTCTTCCATCTACTCACCTACTCTCTCTGCTACCCTCCCCCACCCATACTACAACTACAGCAAAATAACTAGACTGTCAGAAAAATAACGAGATACTCGTAGCCTAGATTTTCCTTGATATTTACACTATCAACCTGATGAGCCTTCTTGAAAACAGCAAAAAAATTCATTTCTACTAACAGTTTAAGACTGCTGTACAGTTTTCTGTAAATTAAACACGTTAACACAAATCATTGAAAATTTGTCTCCTAATGCCCACAAGGCATTTTATCAACAACACCAACAAAGAATCTGCTACCACTACACCACTCCTATCAGGAGTCTCAGATAGGTGAATTGCCTTCACCTGTGCCGCTCTGGCTGACTCATGGCTCACCTCAGGTGATCAATCAGAGGTTCAGGACATGACTCAGCAGTTCCCATACACTCCACCCCTTCACAGCGTGAACCAATGATCAGGTTGACTAAAGGGTAAGCTTTCCGTAATACAGAGATCCGCTATATTGTGATGCTTATGCAATTTTCATCGTGACGCGTGTTGGTACAATTCAAGACGAGTGATGATCAGCGAATGTCCATATTGTTTTATGGGCCAGTGCTTGATGATGTGACTGGAGGCATGCGGCTGTGAGATACAGGTCCGTTCTATGTTCCATCATTCCCCATACAGACCATCACCGGGTGTTACATGTGATCTGAAAGTAACACAGGAACGCTTGATGGCATTTCATTCCTTTTTGTTCCTTCCGGTGATCCCGAAGGCTCACAGACTCACGGGGAGTAATACAGATGTTTCAGAGGTACCAGGAGGGGAAGGTCTGCTCTCCAGGGCAAGATACAGGCCGTATTTCTATCCTGGGTCAACATTTCTGCTTGTACTGGGACACATCCTGGCCGCCTGTAACACACTTTCTGGACGGATGTCTGCAGCTGCATAATGATATCAGGCACCAAAGGAGGTGTCCTGATCTGCCACAGGGACATGATGGGAGTCCCTTTAGCAATGAAAATTGGAGTGTTGACCACAATATCAGTAGGCCATGCACCTATTACTGGAGGGACTACTGAACCTCCCACCTCCAACAATCTCCCCCAAGGTGTAAGTAGGCCACACCACTTGGGTCCTACCTGCACCTTCCAAGGCCGTTTTATTTTATGGGTACCCGGATCTAAATTCTCAGGGGCAGGGAGCAGAAGATTATTTTCGTTACCAATCTGGGGTCTTACCTGATGATCAGTGCCCAAAATTTGGATCCTAAGCGGGGTGGCCCATGTCGTCTGCAACATTCTCAGGGCACTGGGTCTGCCGTCTCGAGGTCTTTCACCAGTAAAATGAGTCCCTTGGTCGCTCTCGATGACTTGAGGTGTCCCGTAGGCAGACATCAGTTGAGTGAGTGCCTTGATGGTATATGCCTGGTCTGCTTTCGGTACTGGATAGGCCTGCAGTAGCCCACTTGCTGTATCGACGCAGGTCAGGGCATATCTTGCCTCCTCGGAGTGAGGAAGGGGCCCGATGTAATCGACCTGCCACCGCTGGAGAGGACTGTGTCCTCTAGCAAGATGGGCTGTTGTTTTGGGCAATGATCTCGGTCTCGTTTTGCAGCATGTGTTGCAATCCTGGCATGCCTGGATGATATCAGGTAGCTCTACGGGCAGTCCCCATGCTTTAGCAGCTGCCCACATTGTCCTTTGTGCAGCATGCCGTAGCTTCTGATGTAACCAACGGGCGATGTTCTCAGATGGTGAATTCTCAATCCATCCAACTCGGGCCAGCGTGTTGGCTTCGTCATTTCCTGGTGACTGTAGGGGCTGATGACCAGAAACATGGTAGACATGTACAGTCCTGTGTTTGACCATATTCCATATGTCTAACCACATGTCTTTGTCCCAGATTGGTTGGGTTTGGATAGTCCATTCCTGGGTGGCCCACTGTGCAATCCAAAGAGTGAGCCCCCGGTACACAGCCCAACTATCTGTGCAGATGTTCAGGATACCATCACCGGGTTCCTTGGTTATAACCATCCACACGGCTCGCAGTTCTGCCCATTGGCTGCTCTGACCATCCCCCTCGTCAAACCAGATTGTCTCGGTGGAAGGATGGTATGCTATTGCTCTCCACTTGCTCGGGTTGCCCTTGCTGGACCCATCTGTGTACCAGGCATCTTCAAGGATAGGATATTTTCCCTCCTGAATGGGACTCTTCTCTGGTGGAGTGACTAGTATTTCTTTTGGTGCATCACTGGGATACGTCACTGGGCCTAGGATCTTCTGGAGTTCTTATTTCAAGGGTGATGAAGACAGACTGCTCCATTGGCTGAGGTAGGCGACCCACCGTGCCACTGTTTGTGCTTGGGCCACCCTGTCTTAGGAAGGTGGGTCAGATCTTTCACCCACCCCTGAATCAGCAGAGTGGTCCTGACTATAACTTCAGCCGAACAGAACAGAACAGAACAGGGTCTGAACAGAACTCTGGCGTTGCCACAGGCCCCAACTGAAGCCGTCTAGAGTAACATGAACGTCCAACTCGGCTGGGAGGGTAGGATCAAATATACCCGATGCCTGGGCTTGTTTAAGTGCCAGTTTTGCTTGTTGGAAAGCATCCTGTTCGGTTTTCCCCCAGTCCCATAGCTGCCCCTTTTTTGTGAGTCTGTATAGTGGCCTTAGCAGCTGCGCTAGGTGAGGTATAAAGGAACGCCACTAACCCAGTATACCTAGAAACTCTTGCAGCTGCTTTGATGTTGTAGGGACTGGAAATGCCTGAACCTTATCTATGACAGCACTGGGAAGTACTTTGGTCTTTCCTGACCAAACCACCCCCAGGAATTTTACGGACAGGCCTGGACCTTGCACCTTTTGGGGATTTATAGCCCATCCCCTATGTTGTAAATGGGTGGTTAATGAATCTGCCGCCTGTCCTACTGCCTCCAGTGAGTCGGATGTCAGCAGGAGATCATCGATATAATGATATAGGTTAACATCATCAGGTTTTTTCCAATCAGCATGGTCACGAGCTGAAAGGTGAGACGGGCCCCATAGGTGAAAGTAAAAAGGCAAGAAGGCTTCACATTGACTGAGAATAAGGGGGGTGAAGGGAAGTAGTTTACAGAAGCAAGAATGTAGAGCTTGTTAGAAAATAAGGGATGGCAGACACTGTGTCTGGGATAGTGAGGGGAATGAAGGCCATAAAGATAAGGGTTTGAGAACAGCCCGGTGGACATCTAATCCCTGTCAAATGTCCTCGGGGCAAGAAGAAAACGGTTTGGGGGGATGCCCCCACCCCCCCCCAAAGGCCGGGAGTTTGCAGCGAAAATGGTCAGAAGCCTTCGCAAGGAAAACAACAAATCTTCATCCCTTGACCCACTACGCACGTAAGAGGGGAGAATCTGCATGCTAACGAACTCTCGGGGGTATAATGAATATGTATCGAAATTCCAGTAAAACTATTGATTATGTATTAGTTTTGTAGGAATCAAATGTTGTTTCTGCATTAGAATTGGATAATATTATTTTTATTTTATGATCTCCGCTATCATAGTTCTTTTTGGGAGTCCTTCTACTTAACTTGGGGAAGATCTCTGTTAAGTTTACATCACTTATCGTATAGATGAACCTTCCCAGGAACACACGCTCTGTATACAGGTGTATATATGTATATTTTGTCATACACACTGCAAGAATATCCTGCACGAGATCACACCAGAAAACAAGTCATGGCATGCCCGAGGAAGCGCCTGAAGAGGCATGGGAAGGCCTGGCATCATCCCCCCCCCCAGTGCTCTTTGTTTAACGATGATGACTTTAAAGAAAATCACCATATCAGTACAACAAGGAGAGCACCCAGACATCTTGGAAACAACAGGATGGCTGCTGACTGACACCAGATAACAAATAAATGAACAAGTAAATAGCAAATGTAAACCTTCTGATAAGATTGTGAACCTGGAGTACCCAGCCAGTGGGGAAACAGAGGAGGGGGGAGGCAAGGGAGAGAAAACAGGGTATAAAGGCTGTCATGTTGTGTCCATAGGCACTCTCCTGCTTGCAGGACGCCCGCCATTGCAATAGCAAATAAAAACTGCTTTTATCAGAGATACCGTCCTGACAAAAATTACTTGGATATTTCCACCAATTTGGGGGCTCGTCCGGGATTATTATCGCCTCTTTGAGAGTTTCCCTACTGCCCTGGACAGGATAGGTGCACCCCGCTGATTTCAGCGGTCCTGCCTGGGTGGTGAGGTGACTCCCTGGTACGGCCGATAAAAAACCGAGGCTGTTACATAAAGGATGGACTCTGTAAAAGCCAAGGGGCAGGTAGGCACGGGTGTTGGCCATTGCGACCCGGTAACTTCATGCACGGACCAAGGTAAGGGGATTTAACTCTTTCCTTGGGGGTCGGTTGAGACTCTTGAGTGTGTGTGACTGAGACGCGCTGTCAGTGCAAAGCGAGTGCTGAGTCCCGACCTGCAGTTCCGCCGTCCCACGAGGGGCACGGCCAGGGACGGACGGAGCGGCTGCTCGTGGAAGAAAGAGTCTCAGGAGGGAACTGTTGGCGTACGGTACCCTGTGCACTTGACGAAGTGAAATTAATCCGAGACAGGAGTATAGTACTCCTGAGGGATTGGGCCCAAAATCCGAGAATCAGAGTGTGGTAACCTGTGTGCTGGGGAGTTCACAGTAGCGTTCTGGAGGGATGGGTAATAGGAGTTCCCGAGAGCAGGGGATAAAGGTCCCCGGAATGGTGCCTAGAGAGAGCCAGCCCCTTGGGAGAAGTGTTTCAAAAATGGAAAATAATCCCAAAACTAGGAAAAGAACAGGGAAAAAATGTTTAAATACTGTATACAGTAGAGAGCCACTACAGGGAAAATCATTATTTTGACCAAAATAGGAGTCTGAAGAAAATTGGGCCTATCAGACTTTGTATTTATATGTAAACAGTAAGACTCCTTTTTCTGAAACAGAATTGGCTTAGGTCGCTTAATGAGTGCAAGAAGTAAAGAAATGTGCCTCGCGAGGAGTCCAAGTTCAAAGGAAATAGGAAAGAGAAGCAGAAAGATCATAAATGGGATCCCTTAGATAACTTCCCCCCCTTTAATTTCTAAAGCAGTGCAATTTGTAAAGCGGCGGTGACCTCTCCAGAGGAGGAGAGTGGGTGCTGCTGATCTGTGCAGGGTCCTGGAGAGAGGATGCACTCTCAATTACTGTGGGAGTTGGAGTAATGCGAATGGGACCTGGAGAGTTTTCCTTTCTCTAATACTAACCTTAATAATACTTCACTTTATCCTCTTAAGGCAGTCTTAGGTAAAAGGGAAATAGGGTATGGTAATGCCTGCTCTATTTACTAGAAGAGAAGTTAGGAGTTTCAAGAAGAATTCCTTAACTGAGGATCCTATAAAGTGTAGCAGAACAATTAGATCAATTTCTAGGACATAATTTCTACTCATGGATGGAAATAATGTTTATCGTTGATGTGTTGATTATTGGAGAAGGAGGTTGGCAGCTATGCAAGTGTGGGAAATGAATACAGAGGGAAGGTTGAGCTCTGGAGGGAGGCAGAGAGAGGAAGGATACTGAGGATAAATTGTACTGACTATTGTCACTGTCTGTGTGATTGTTAAATGTTTATGTCCTGAAGGTGTTGTGTTGTGTTATGTTGTGTACGAGGCTGTTATGGAACAAGGGGTGTCTAAAGTGATACGAGAAGACCCCTTGGGTTGTATTTTGGCTCACTGGAGAAACATTGTTGGTGAGCCAGGGGGAATATTGAATAAGAAACCAGGAACGTAAATGGAGTAATGGGACAAGTTTTATAATTGAGTATCCTAATCATGAGACCAAGTGCTGGGTGTTTTTGGAAGTTGAGGAATTGTACTGTTTGATTTGTGGATTTTGAAGGCACTGGGAGAAACTGTCTTAATGGTATATGGAAATGCAGAAATGCAATTTTAATGGTATGAGGAAATTATGTGGAAATGCAGTTTTTAATGGTATGTGGAAATTATGTGGAAATGCAGTTGTTAATGGTATGTGGAATTGCATTTGAGGGTACAAATAGTGGAATTGTGGAAAAACAAACAAACAAAAAAAAAAAATTGCAAAAAAGTTAAGGAAAACAGTGAGTTTGGGATATTAGAGTTGGGCCGGCACGAGAACACATCCCCCGCACAGCCCCCCCACTGCGGCTTGTAAGAACAACTTGGAGTGGGAGAAAGAGCTGGGGGCTGGAGCCTCCCGCTGGGATGTGAAGGGTGCAGTGCTTGTGAATGGGGATGGGACGGGACATTGGAAGTGAGAATAGCCGTCATCTGCAGAGCTGGGGAAACCCGATAACCCAGTGTGAGCACTGGAAGCCTGGGGAGAGAAGGGGGTGAAATTGAAATATAATGTTAGTAATGTCTGTGATGATGAGAGTTTGGAAAGTGAAAAGGGTTTGGGAAAACAAGCTGAGGAAGGCCAAGTTGAGCAAGGTGTAACAGGGATGTCCTTACCTAGAAGAAGAGGTAAGGGGAGCCTGGAAGGACTCAGGGAGAGTTCCACCCTGCCAGGACTGAAAGCAGCAGGGGAAGCAGGGTGAAGAGATTTATTTTCTGGTACCTCTGGGTGCGTCTTACTCTGTGCTACATCAAGAACTATTACCCATAGATGATTTTTGTAATAGTTGTAGGAGCTACTGGCAAGAGAAGTTTGCTTTTTTTTTTTTTTTTTTTTTTTTTTTGACCAATTAAATACAGGCTAGGAGAACAAGTAGGAATATATAAATTCTTGTACATGCCAGGTTTTCCAAAACGATTATTTGGGCATGACATGTTAGAATAGTTGAATGTAGAGATTAAATTCAGTAGAGATGATTGGAACTACTTGTCAAGCAAGACCAATGGACTAAAAATTTTAAGTCTGGTTTTAACACAAACTGGGAAAAGCAATGTTGTACTCCCAGAAGTTATGTAAATCCTACATTGGGTATACACAGGATTGCAGGCATCAGGGATGCCTGGCAGAGCCAAAAATGCAGCCCAATGATAGTTAAGTTAAAGATGGGAGCCAGCCCAACCAGGGTAAAGCAATGCCCTTTGAGGATACAAGATTGTAGGAGGATAAAAGAAATAAAAATAACTTTTTGGATTTTGGATTACTAATTGGATAGAAATCCAAATACAACACCCAATCTTGCAAACAAAAAAAATTGGATGGCAAGAGCTATAGTATGGTACAAGGTTTGAGGGCAATTAATAGAAAAGTTGAATATACACAACTCATGGTTGTAGTTAACTGAATGGGCTGGGGCAGTCGCCAGGGTCGACAGGGGCCCCTTGGCCCCTCGGAAACCATGGCAACAAATGACTTGAAGATAAGAGAGAAGAACAGGATAGACCAAATAAGGAAGAAACAAGACATGCCACATGTCCATTGGTCAGGTAGTAGCCCTAAGGCATGGGGAAAGTTTTAAGAAGGATGTGCTCCTTGCAATTAACGCCATTTTACCGCTCGCCATATTGGTGTCATGAAAAGCATGTGAAACTGGCCGGGGCTGTCGGAACACTTTCACAGGGAGACTTCAATCAGGGTCGCTGAAACAAAGGCGACACATGGTGTATATCTTTATTAACCAAGTTAAGGAATAAGCAGGCGGGGTTTACCGTTCTGGACTTGAAGTACACCTTTTTCAGCCTAGTTTTGCAAAAGAAAGTCTACAATTATTTGAATAATTAAAAGTAATAACAATAATAATTCAGTTAACCTGCACAGTGATACCCAGGGTTGTGAGAACAGCCCAGTGATTTTTGAGAACTGGTCAACTCGTGAGCCTGAGATTTGGGTTCACCATCTCACAGTGGAACTTTACTGCAGTACGTGGATGCTACAGTAACAAAGGACTGTGTACAATGGACTGTGAGCTTGCTGAATTTCTTGATTTAAATGGCTATCAAGTTTCTCAACAGAAAGCACAACTGATCAAAGAGAAGGAAGCAATTTGCTGAACACCCAGAACACCAACGCAGAGCTGCCTCCAAGCCAGCAGTGTGTGACTGCATGGAGACTGTGTGTGCAAGTTGGTCAGACCTACAGGAGGAACCATTGGACGATGCTGAGGAGTCCTGGATTCATCGACGGAAGCAGTTTTGTGAAGACAAGGAAACCGTAAGGCAGGACATGCAGTAACTGCTACTGACAAGGTAATTGAAGCAAAACCATTACCTGTGGGGACTTCCACTCAGAAGGCTGAAATAATTGCCTTGACAAGAACCTTAAATATATGGACTGATGCTAAATATGCTTTTGGGGTGGTACCCACTCGTGGTACCATCTGGAAAGAGCAAGGATTGCTTACACACAAGGAAAACAAATTTAGCATGATGTAAATCTACCCTGAACATCACGGCTGTTATACATTGTAAAGGACATCAGAAGAGTGACACTGTACAGGAAACTGGAAATATGATGGTGGATCAGGTGGCAAAACAGGCAGCTAAAGGAAAAGAAATTGGAGAACTGGCTTTAAGTCCAGATGGTAAACTTGAAATATCTGAACCTTAGTCAGAACCTATAAGGTACTCTAGAAAGGATAGGAATCTAATTAATGAAGGGAAGAGAGCAAGCTGACAGATGGGTGCATACCCAGATGGACACACTGTTGTGCCCATTAGTATTTTATAGAATTTGGTTCTAAGGGAACATAATAAAACATGGGGGGTACAGACCCCAGAAAGTAACTGTACAATCTTAGTACCAGGAACAGGGTGCAAGTGGGGCTTGTTGGAAAGGGAACCTTCCAGGACAACAATTGCAAATAGATTTTTTCTGAACTGCCAGTGTCATGGTTCTATGTTTTTGTTTTTGTTTTTTGTTTTTTGTTTTTG
>NW_024885544.1:0-30287 GCF_019232065.1 Centrocercus urophasianus
CGATGGACGGGGCATCGCAGCCTCTCTGGGCAGCTGTTCAGCCCCTCGCCGCTCTCCCAGCACACAACTTCCCTGACCCCCAGCCTCCAGCTGCCCTCCCTCCGCTTCCAGCCGTTCCCTGCTCTCATCTCCCCTGCCCAAGAGCTGCCTCCCCTCCTGGCTGCAGGCTCCCTGCAGGCGCTGCAGGCTGCACTCAGCTCAGCCCCAGCTCCTCTTCTCCGTGCTGAACGAGCCCAGCTCCCTCAGCCTGGCTTTGCAGGGAGCTGCTGCAGCCCCTGCTCAGCCCTGCGGCTCCTCTGGCTCCTCTCCCACAGCTCCCTGTCTTGTCTGGGAACCCCCAGCCCTGGACGCGGTGCTGCAGACGGGGCCTCAGAGAGCAGAGCACAGAGGGACGATCGCCTCCCTGTCCCTGCTGCCCCCCCTCTGCTGCTGGCGCCCAGGATCCCGTTTGCTTTCCCAGCTGCAATCACACCCTGCTGGCTCCCATTCAGCTTTTCACCCCTGGGGACCCCCAGGTCCTTCTGTGCAGGGCTGCTCTCAACCACCGCTCCTTGCAGTCTGTATGGATGCTTGGCATTCCTCCGGTCCAAGTGCCAAACTTTGCACTTCACTGTGTTGAACCTCATCAGGTTCACCCAGCCCCACCTTTCAGCCCGTTGAGGTCCCTCTGAATTGCATCCCTTCCTTCCACAGCACCGCTCAGCTCGGTGTCATCAGCAAACTTGCTGAGGGTGCACTCGATTCCGTCATCGATGACACTGGTAAAGATGTTCAGGCGTTGGGGAGCAGCCCCCAGCCCCCCTCCCAGCCCCGCCGCCCCACGGCACGGACACGCGGTGGCGGCGGCTCGGCTCTTTAATGGGCTCATCCCCGGCGCTCGGCACAGTCAGTGCTTGGTCTGCCTGCGTGCTCGCCCGCTGTCCTCTTCCTCTTCCTCGGGGTGGTGGAAGGCCACGAAGAGCTGATAGAGCCCCGTGCCCAGCGCGGCCCCCACCAGCGGGGCCACCACCGGCACCCACCACCACGCGCTGCCCCTGCTGCGAGCGGAGCCGTGGGTGTGGAGCATCCAAACGGTGCCCCCCGGCCCCAGGCCCAGCACCCACCTGAACACCTCGGTGCCCCATCCTGCTGCCAACGTGAAGAGCCGCGGGCCGAAGTCCCGTGCGGGGTTCATGGGGCTGCCGCAGTTGAAGCCCATGGACACCTCGATGGCGAGCACCAACAGCGCCACGGTCAGCGGCTCCAGGCCTCGCGGGACGGCGCGGTTGCGGGTGTCGGTGATGGCCAGGATGCCCACGATCAGCACCGCCGTGCCCAGAACCTGCGGGCAGCACGGCATCAGCGTGGGGCCGTGTGGAGCCGTATGGGGCCGTCGGGCTGTGAGGCCGGCACCCACCTGGTCCAGGAAGCCGTTGGGAAGGGAGAGGTGCTCGGAGGGGTACGTGGCGAAGATGGAGGCCGTCTCCCGCGGCCCGGAGACGGTGAGGGTCCCGTTGCTGTAGGACCAGATGGCATCTGCGGGGCAGAGCCGTGCAGCAGCGGAGCCCCCCCGGCTGCGTGCCCACCCCACAGCCCCACTGCTGGCTCTTTGTACCGTAATACAAAGCATAGACGGCTGCGGCGGCGACGAAGGACCCGAAGGTCTGCACGGCCACAAAGATGGGGAACTTCCACCACGGGAGCTGCCCCAGCAGGGACATGGAGAGGGAGAAAGCTGGGTTCAGGTGAGCCCCTGCAGTGTGGCAGGAGAGGGGCTGGGAGCGGTGCTGGGGGCGCGGAGCAGAGCCCCCTGCGGAGCTGCAGAGCCCCCAGCCTCACCAGAGACCCCCCCCGCCGTGTGGATGGCCACCATGACGGCCAGGGCGCCCGCCAGCGAGGAGGTGACGATGTTCCCTTTGGTCCCGGAGCTGGTGATCATCTGTGCTGCACCGCCCAGCGTGATCAGCTGCAGGACAGGGACACGGCTGCAGCCAGCCCCACACTCTGCCCCACGCAGCACCCGCTCCCCAGAACTGAGTCCCTCTGCAGGATGGGCGCAGGGCAGCACGGAGCCAAAAGCTGCTCTGCTGCCTCTTCCAGTCTCCATGGTTTTGCCTGCGCCCACTGCCCGGCTCCAGCTCTCTGTGCAGCCCGGGGCAGCAGGGAGGCATTTAGTGTCGTTCACGTACTCAGTGGTGAGTAAAAGAAATTATCAGCAATTGAGTCACATGCTGCTGCAGGGAAACCTCAGGGCTGGGGGGCACTGCTGGCCAACGTTCACTGCTGCTGGTTCCAGTCCCAAGGCCGCAGAGCCCAACCTTTGGCTGACACAGGGCTGGAGATGTGAAGGCACGCAGTGCCTGACCCTGCACACACGTGGCAGCGCCCGCAGCCTCATCACAGAACCACGGAATCACAGAGAAGCAACAGCAGCAGCAGCAGCAAGGGGTGAGTTGGGCCGTGGTGAATCGCAGCGTGGGTCCAAGCCAGAGGTGAGCAGATTTGGGGTCACTGCGGTCCCAGCACAGCCCCCCCCCCACCCCTAGGCAGCCCCCGGTGGGCACAGCCCAGCTGCAGGGCTGTGGGACCTCAGCTCTGTGCTCCCTCCACCCTGGTCGTCCCCCCCTGCACAGCCCCCCACCCCACTCACAATGAGCACAAAGACAGCCAGCAGCTCAGCCAGGCACTCTCGTGCCAGCTGGTTCTGGATGCTGAGCAGCGCTCGGATCCTCCTCACGAAGGACACGTAGCCCATGGCACCGGCAGAACGCGGGCAGCAGCAGCGGCACCGGCTGCTTCGCTGCCTGATTTTATGAGCCCCGGGCTGGGGTGGGTGATAACACTCAGACTTTAAACCAATCAGGGCCACGTGCTGCAGTTGGGAGACGTGTGGCAGAGACCAGAGTCCCACGTGGGGCCCTGGGCAGCGGCTGTGTCCCCACTTCCACCAGAGGATCTCCTCGCCCACACAATATCCTGCCTGCCCCACATCCTGATGTGGGAGGTGCCCATCTGGAGGCCCCTTGTTCCCTGCCAGCTCCTGGCCCGGCCACGGCTGCAGGCAGCACTAATGAAAAGCCTTTGGAAAAGCTCCCAGGCCTTGAGAGCACTCAGGAGAGGCGTTAACGTGGCACTGGGGAGATAAGGTGGGAAGGAGGGCAGGGAGCACACGGGCTCCCCTCGTGAAGCGCAGCGGGATCCCAACCTCCCACCACGGGGGTCCCGGCACCCCAAGGAGCCTCACACGCTGCCGTTAGCATAAATAGACTTTATTTCTCTGTACACATACGCACGCTTCACCCTCACAATGCAGCGGGGCGCCGAAGCGGGGGGCGGCCCCCATCCCAGCCCCTGCGTCCCGGCAGGACCGGGGGGCAATGAGAGGGGGCTGCCACGCACCCCCACACGGCAGGGCAGCCCCTGCCCCGTGCTCCTCAAGCAGCTACCAGCTGGAGAACCAGCGGCGGAAGAAGCTGCCCAGCAGGGATGAGGAGCTCTGGGGAGGGCTGAGGAGCTCATCACGCTGCGGCCACGTGCCTGCAAACTGGGCCAGCTCCCCTGCAGAGCAACGGGGGCTCGTTCACAGGGCACTGACGCGCTTCCCTCTGACCCCCCCCTTGGCCCCCCCCACTCACTGTCATCCATGTTGAGCACCTCCTCCCGGTAGTCTTTGCTCTGCCCGTCCTCCTTGGTGGTGGTGATGAGGGCCTGGTCCCCCCTCCGGCGGGTGATGGTCGTCTCACGGTGGCCCTGGCTGTCCTGCACCGTGCGGCGCTCCTCCACTGCCTGCAGGGAAATGCACTGTGAGTGGGGCCCAGCATCCTGGCAGCAGGGAGAGATTTCCAGTACTTAAAGGGGGCTTAGAAATAGGAGGAGAGTGACTGTGTACGAGTGACAGGAGAGGGGAAATGGCTTTAAATGAACAGAGAGGGGATCTGGGTCAGATGTGATGCAGCACTGCCACCCAGAGCTGGGAGCGCCCCATTCCTGGAGGGGGCTCTGGGACGCTGAGCTGCTGAGGGGCAGCCGGCACACGGCAGGAGTGGGGCTGGGGGTCCCTTCCAACCCAACCATACGGCGATCCCACGGCTCCGTGATCTTTAAGGGCCACCCCAGCCAACCTTCCGACCGTCCCGCGGCTCTATGAGCTCTATGATCCTCCCAGCCCCTCCCAGCCCTCCCACATCGCGCGGCTCCGGGCGGCACTCACTCCATCAGGGAGCGTCACTGTGGTGACCGAGACGCTCTGGAAGTAGGAACGCGGCTGTCGGGGCCGCAGGATGGTGCTCAGCCCCGCCGAGGACACCTGGGAGTCCAAGTCTGCAGGGAGCAACAGTGAGAGCGCGGTCGGGGGGGGCTAAGCCCAGCCCCCAGCCCCCGACAGCACCCACCGCGGTCCTCCTTTTGTCCCGGGGAGGGCGGCGGGGGCTCCTCCAGCTGCAGGGTAAAGGAGGGGCGGTGAGCGGCTCCCGGCGGGGACCAACCAACTCCTCCCCCCGCCTCCTCCCGGTTCCTCCTCACCCACCGCCGGGCGCGGCTCCCACTGCCGGGCCGGACCCTCGGGCTCTTTCAGCATGGAGTCGCGCAGCGGCCGCCCCGCGCCGTGGCCGGGCAGGGGGGGCTCAGAAGGGAGCGCCGGGGTCAGCCCGGGCCTGGCTGCTCCGCCGGGCCCCCCCCAACCCCGCTCCTCGCCGAAGGACGGGGGCAGCCCGGCCCAGCCCCCCCCGAAGGCCCCCAGCAGCTCGCCCATGTCCCGCAGCAGCTCCTCGAAGGCGCCGCCGGGGCTGAAGCCGAAGCCGAAGGCGAAATCATCGGGGGGGCGCGGCCCAGGGGGGCCCTCGGCTTCCTCCTCCTCCTCCTCCTCGTCCCACGGCGCTCCGAACAGCGGGTCCCGGGGCCTGCGGAACGCGGCGCTCACAGCGGGATACCGGGGAGGTAACGGGAAGTAGCGGGGGTGGGGTGACGGGGCCGAGGCCGGTACCTGCCGCGCCCCGGGAAGCCGAAGAAACCGCGGAAGGCGTCGTAAAAACTCATCGCGCTCCGGCCGCAAAGCGCCACCGCCGCCAGCCACGACCGGGCCGCGGCCGTAAAGCGCCGCCGGCCGTAAAGCGCCTCCGGGTGTCGTGAGGCGCAAGGCCGTAAAATCGCCGCCGGGTGTCCTGAGGCGCCGGACAGTTAAGCGTCGCCGGGCGTCCTGAGGCGCAATGCCGTAAAGCGCCGCGGGGTGCCGTGAAGTTCAATGCCGTAAAGCGCCGCGGGGTGTCGTGAAAGGCCCGTAGGGTCCCCCCCACAGCCCTGCGGTGCGTGGAGCACGGGGGGAAAACACAAGGACTGAAAGTGACAGTGATCCTAAATAAGGGAATAATGCTGTAAAAATGGTGGGGAAAAGGCAGGGGGGAATCATTCCCAGCAGGCTCAAAGCACTCCAGATACCACACAGCACTTTGTGACCTTTATTCTCTTTAGGAAGGAGCCCGCAGCTGAACTGAAAAATACAGGAGCTGGACTGTATAGAAAAAAAAAACGAAACAAAAAGAAAAACA
The DNA here is from genome assembly GCF_019232065.1 of Centrocercus urophasianus. Classification (NCBI taxonomy): domain Eukaryota; kingdom Metazoa; phylum Chordata; class Aves; order Galliformes; family Phasianidae; genus Centrocercus; species Centrocercus urophasianus. The sequence goes on from NW_024885544.1 coordinate 5,523, forward strand.
AACCAAAAAAAAGACCAAAAAGTAACAGGGAGGAGGGGGCCCCAATGGGGGGGAAAGGGGGGCAGGGCAGGCGCGGAAATGAGGACTCGGGGCCGGCGTTGGGGTTTTTGTTTTTATATACAAGACACATTTATCCATTAAATTTAGAACACGGTACAAAAAAAAAACACTTCAACTAATTCATCTTACAATGCTGTTCATATCAATTACTGCTCTTATTCCTAATATAAGGGGTTTGCTGTAGGCGGCGCGCAGCTTCCACTCCTTTGGGTCCGAGGGGCAGCGGGAGGAGCGGGGATGGGGTGGGGGATGGGGAAGGGAGGGAGGGGAAGGAGTACAAACCAAAAAAGGCCCCTACGGCAAACGGGTCAGAGTCTGAATGCAGAGAGAGAGAGAGAGAGAAGAAGGGGGAGGGGAGAGAAAAAAAAAAAATAAAAGAAAAAAATACAAATTCTATATTACATACAACAGGAAAGGTGGCTGAAAACAGACAACGCGGAGCCGCCCGCCCTGCCCTGCCCGGGGCCGGCGCCGCCCCTGGGGGTTTTTTCTTCTCCTCCTCCTCCTCCCACATCGGTCGGCGTCGCTTCTTGTCGTAAGCAATTGATGGGTCGGGGCGGCCCTGCTCAGTTGGTGCCCCAGCTGTAGCTGTTGTAGGCAGACTTGTTGGCCTGGGATTTCTGGGGGATGGAGCTGCCTTGGCTGCGCTGCCCGGAGCCGCTCTGCGGGGAGGGGGGCAAGGAGCAGAGGAGGAGGGTTAGCAGGGGGAGCGGGCGCCGAGCTCGTCCCCGGGGGTCCCATCCCAGCAGCTCCACGGCCCGGCAGCTCTGCTGGGTGACAGCGCCGTCCCTGCGGGGCTGCAGAGCGCAGTGCCGCACCGCCGGCCACCCCCAGTCGGCACAGGGGGCAGCGGGGAGGGGGAGAGAGGGGGAAGGGGTCGAGCACGGAGTGTGTGTTGTCTGTGCGCGCGGCTGTGTGTGTGTGCACATCCTGACTGCGGGCCTGGCGGGGCCACGGGGAGAAGGAGGGGGCTACGTGAGCCTGGGGGGCCTTAGGGGCGGGGAGAGACCCCAGGGCAAGTGCAATGCATTATCATCAGAGAGGTTCATTACCTGATCTTCCTGCTGGCGTTGGCAGCACAGTATCATCTGCAAATATGGAAGCTGTTGCAGTACCAGGATATGTAAAAATAAAGGGACAAACTATGACAATAGAAATCCACGGTTAGACCTGCAAGCTACGGCGGGGTCGTGGCTGTGGAGAGGAATTCTGCCGGCCTGCGGAGCCGCCACTCCGAGGACCGGGAGGTCAGGATGGACCAGGCGTGTGTCTGCGTGCAGGGGCACTACCCGACCGTACCTGGTACAGCCCGGCTGCAAGGGGCTGTGCCGAGTACCCCCCAGCGGAGCGCACCCCGGGCCTTCCTCACCTCGTCCTCATCGGCCCTGTGTGTATGTGCATGTGCGTGTCACCGCGTGTGTCCGCTGCGGGGCGTGAGGGAGGGAGGGAGAGGGGGGGGCCGGGGGGAGCCAGAGCCCTAGAGATGCCCCGTTGAGGGGTACGGAGACCCCCGGGGGTCCTGGGGGCAGCTTACCTGCCCGTCCTGCTGCAGGTGGTGGTGGAGGATCTGCGAATGGGGCTGCTGATGCGGGGTGAGGATGTGCATGAAAGGGGTCGGGGGGTACGCGGCCGCCGTCGCGGGGTTGATGGGGCCGCCGCTGCCCAGCGCTGAAGGCAGGTTGAAGGAGGCCGCCGGGGTTCCAGTGTGAAATCCCTGCTTCTCGAAGGATTGCTGAGGGGAGGAGAGCAGAGTGAGGGGGGAGCGCTGGGCTGAAAACCCCCACGCCTCTTAGCAGTGCAAATCACGGGCCAGCAGTCGGTGCCTGGTGCAGAGAAGGGAGCCGTGCTCCAACCACCACCCTCCCCCCCCCCAGGCTCAGAGTCACTTTAAATTTGGGAAGGGCCACGTGCTTCCCTTCTCCCTGTCCGGCTGCTCCAAGGACAGACCCCCCTCTCACGATGGAGGCCACGCTCTCCATCCTGTTTCCCAGCAAAGCAGCACACAGCCAGCACAGCACCCACCTGAGTTTTGGAGTAGACAGAGCCCGAGATGTCCGGCACGCCCGTGTTACTGGATGTCACAGATACACCTGGCAGAAGGAAACAGGAGCGTCAGGGCTCAGCAGCACCAAGGCTCAAAGAGTGGCCTGGAAGTCAGGTGAGCTTTGGAGGCATCGTGCAAGGAGCTGCAGCGTGCTCGTACAAGCACAGGTTCTCTTGCTGTGGATAACAGCAGCTTCTGGAAGCTTGCAGAAACAAATTTAGGGGCCTGGTGCCACCCAGAGATGCACCCTTTCCCCCCAAAAAGCCCAGAAAAGAGCAACTTGAAGAGCAGGAAGGCGGAAATCAACCCCGGCAGGAAGGGCTGTGAGCTCCTCAGCCACAAAACAGGCAATGGTGTGGGAGGGTGACCCGACTCGAGCACTGCTTGCTTTGTAAGTTACATCAGGCGACCTGCTGCAGAGCTGAGGTATCAGTGCCAAGAGAGACGAGGAGTTCCAGAGGGCCCTGATGCAGTGAAAAAAGGCACAGCTGGAATCTAAAGGCCATCATCAAGGCAGAAGCAGAGCAGGCCCTTCACAACCGGCCCAGCGCTGAGACCCAAGGCACGCAGCAGGTTTGCTGCTACGGGTTTCCTCCTCTTTCCTCTGAACGCCGAGCACAGGAGCCAAACACAACCAACCAACCAACACAGGCAGTAAAGGAATAAAGGCAGAGGTGAAGCGAGTGAAGGCCCCAGAGCCATTTGCACAGCCGGTGAGATTGCCAACAAGCTCTGTCAGAAAAAGAAAACCGAGCCGGTGAGGAGCAGGATGCCCTGCAGGTCTCTTACCAGCGCTGTATCCATGAGAGCCGTAGCCACTGGGCTGCTGGAAAGGGGTTGCTGATGCGTTGACGCTGACATTCACACCATGCTGCTTGGAAGAGGTAGGAGCAACCTAAGGAAAGGAGAGGGGCAGGGTGAGAAGAGGCTGCATGCATCGTTCCCCGAGCCAAACCCCTCGCCCTGCCTCAAGGGAACTCACAGGGAACACGGCGGGCCCGTACTGGAAGGTGCTGGGGAGCCCTGGTACCCCTGTGTAGTACGGCAGACTGGTGTAACTGTAGCCAGGAGGCAGCGCCGGGTTCAGGAACGTCTGCTGCGTGGTGTGGTGGGTTTGGGTCTGGCTCTGCTGAGGCTGCGCCAAAGTCGTTGCAGGAGCAGGGGAGGAGGCGTCGCCTCGGCCGAATTTCGTTAAGTCACCTGCAGCAGAGAGGGAGGGAGGCTGAGGAACGGCGGCACCAAACCCTGTGCTCCAGCTCAGCCCACAGGCGCCGCAGCGCCGCCGTCAGCACCGAACCCCCCTGCGAAAGCAGAAGCAGCGCAGTTGAAGCCCCCAGCCCCTGTGCGAAGCGACTGCTGCTCTGCCTGTTGCTGCCCTCACAGAATCACACAGATCACAGAATCACAGAATCACCCGGGTTGGAAGGGACCTCAAGGATCATGGAGTTCCAACCCCCCTGCCCAGCAGGGCCACCAAACATCCACATTCAGATCAGGTTGCCCAGGACCCCGTCCAACCTGGCCTTAAACACATCCAAGGACGGGGCATCCACAACCTCCCTGGGCAGCCCGTTCCAGGGCCTGACTGCTCTCCTTGGAAAGAACTTCCCCCTAACATCCAACCTCCATCTTCCCTCCTAAATCCTCCCTCGCAGGGCTGAGGAGCGGAGCTGCCTGCACCAACCCCACCGTCAGCTGCTGGGTGCTGCAGCAAGTCCTGGGTTCCCTCCGCGCATCCAGGTCAGCCCCAAACGTGGCAGCTGGGGGCCCTGCCCTACACCCCTCGTCCTACCAGCAAGCAGCTCCCGCCGAGGAGCAGAGCCAACCAGCTGAGGGCGTGCGATGTGAATGGCCCCTTTCTACAAACAGAGCTCTCACCTCCCTCTCTCTTGCCTGGTGGCACTGACCCAAACGCTGCAGAGGTCCAGCAACCCGCAGGGAACACAAGGAAGCATCGCTTCCTCTCCCCATCCCGTGCTGGCAGCGGGGCCGAGGCCGTCCCCCCTCTGCTCCTCTTTGGGAGCACCTGCTCGGCTCTCCCGCTCAAACACTCTCCCCATTCAGAGCTCACACAGTGAGCCAGTGAATTCCTCAGCGCCGTCCCAGCTCAGAGGCGAGGCTGGGGTGGCCACAGACATTAATTATCACCAACGCTAAGTTGGCAAATTATGCATGCGGCGGTGCTGAACTCTGAGCTTGAGATTTCAGCCGCAGCGTGCCGGGCCAAAGCACTTCTGCACAGAAGAGCTCCTGCTGAAGCAGGGGGGAAGCAGCGCTGGAAAAGGAGAGCTCCACCACTCCAACAATTCCTTAAGCATGCAGAAGTCGAGAGCAAGTGCTGCTCGCTGCCCCGTTCCCCTACCAGAGTACGGATTGCTGCTCAGGCTGCCATCTCTTCCAGTCAGTGGGGTGGTGGGCGTAGGGAATGGGATGCTGTAATAATCCTGAAGGATAAAAGAGAAGTTCCATAAGCTCTGTCTGAAGATGCAAAGCAGCTGTGCTTGGTGAAGCAGGGATTCCAGGCCCGTGTCAGAGTACGGCAGTTCAGTCGGTCGCATTGAGGCTGACCTCAGCCTGCACAACCCCAGGTTTTTCTGGCACGCACCGTCCCCCTCATCTGGCTACAGGAACAACCAGACAAGGTCTACTGGTGTGCAATCCTGCCTGTGCTTTGCCCACCAAGGGGCAGCGCCCTGCTTCCTAAATAAAAGCCATCCTCCAGGATTCAGCTACTGCCTCTTTCCAGCATCGGAGGCGAGCTCTGCAACAGCTTCTCACTCTGCTGTTGGACAGAACGGCTCTGCTTGCTGCAGCTCCTTCGCCCCACAACCACCGATACAACAGCACGAAAAACTGCTGCTGTTAATTCCCAAAGGAACTAAAGCAAAAATAAAGGAATCACACAAAGGAGTGATTCGTTGCCCTCCTGCCAAAGAGGGGGGACCCTTCAGCTCCCAGCCTGCTGCCTGTGCCCATCTTCAGCACTCACCAATGGGAATCTCGTCTGGAGCATTTGCAGGTCATCATATCCATACACCTGTGGCTAGAAAAAAGAGCAGGAGGTGATGTTAGAGACAAAGCCATTTATCTAACTGACACCCAGCGCTCAGGTTAACGGCAGATAAAGCTGGAAGCAGAAGATCAGGGCCCACGCCATTATCAAGGGTGAAGCAGCCAGCAATCACTGCTGCAAGGCTGGCACAGCCAAGGGTTTCTCTGAGCTGCTGGAAGGAAGAGAGCACCAACGTCTGGCAGCGCTGCTTCAGATGCGGAGGCATCCAACAGTTCTCCTCCAGAAGCAACTGCAACCCCCAGATCTGTCTCCACCTTCAGAAGAAAGCTGTGACACCACCCCAGGCTCTGTGGCATTGCTTCCCTCGTTACGTTTGCCATTTGTCACACAACACTGACAGCTCCAGACTTCCATTAACCTCCACCCAAATTGGCCGCTCCCTAAAAGCTGTGATGGAAAACAGCAGCTCCAAACTCCTCGGTCCCGAATGCTACCCAGTTTTTGGTCATAGAGTGAACCAGGTTAAATCTCTCCCTGCCAGCCGGAGTCGGGAAGAACAGAGTGCCAACCACGCTGCTGAGTGCTGGGGGTCCCCGGGGGTCCCACTCACCGGGTAGGCATGTAGCAATCCTGGAGCCATGATGTACGGGTTAGGCAACAACGGTGGGACTCCAGGGGGGAGGTTGGGGGGGGCTTTTCCTGCAAAAGGGAAAGAAAGGGAACGTCAAACGGCGGAGCCAACAGCAGAAACTCGTTTCTTTGAGCCTCCCTGCGAGGTCTGGTCCGATTGTGACTATTATGAGGCTTGAGGTGGAGAAGGCGATGATTGTTTTGATGTCATTTTGGGGGAGGGCGCAGATGGCGGCAAATAGTGTTGATAGGGAGCCTGGGCATAGGCACGTGGTTAGGGCTGTTTTGTTAGAGGTTAGGATGGCGTGGGTTCGAATGAGTAAGAAAATTTGGGCTGCTGCTATAGTGCTGGAGTGGAGTAGGGCAGAGAGTGGGGTTGGGCCTTCTATTGCTGCTGGGAGTCGTGGATGGAGGCCGAATTGGGCTGATTTTCCTGTGGCGACTAAGATTAGGCCAAGGAGGGGGAGGGTGGGTGTTTGGTTTGGTTGGATGGTCTGTTGGATGTCTCAGGCGTTTGGTGTTGAGGCTAGTCATGCTATGCTTAGAATAAGGCCAATGTCTCCGATTCGATTACAGATTATTGCTTGTAGTGCAGCTGTTAGCTTCGGCTCGTCCCTGTCATCAGCCAATGAGGAGGAATGATACGATTCCTACTCCTTCTCATCCAATGAATTGGAGGAATACGTTGTTTGCAATGGTCAGTGTTAATGTCCAGCAGCAGGGGAAGCACCTGATGTCGTCGCCACGGAGCTGCGAGTGGAGGCTGTCACCGTGGAGTTGCTGCTGAGGCTGAGGCCCAGGCTGCTGACGCTGCTGAGGCTGGATGAAACGCTTACGACCGGCGGCGCAGCCGACACCGTGCTGGAGGAGGTGGAGAAAGTGCTAGCAGAAGAATGGAGGCTGGCTTCACTCTCCACACTCGTGTGCTGGGGAAGGAAAGGAAGAAGTTACGGCACCAGGCTGACGTAAGGGGCTGCAGGGATATTGCAGGATGCAGCCGACGCAAAGCGCTGCACCGCTCCGCCTGCACACGCTGCCAAGGGCCTGCAGTGAACCCGGCCGCTGCAGGCTATGAGGAAACCTGCTCTGCATCTGGCTTCAGTCCAGAGATCTGAGAGGATCTGAGTGCAGCCAACCCACAACGCCTCCAAACTCAGGCAGCTGCGTCCCAACACGTGCCTGCTGGGAGCAGCAGGGCCGAACACCACGCTCGCAGCAGGGAGGTTCATTCTGCTGCAGGAGCTCAGCAGCAAGAGCTCCAGGTATTTGAATGGTGCCACTCCAGCAGCTGGTTCCAGCTCTGGGGCATTTTTAAGAACTACTACAGGCTGGTGTGAAGCTGCTGCTACGTTTGATACGGGGCAAGGGGTCGACAGCCTTCAGCCAGAGGTGCAAGGGTGGAAATAAAGCCACCTGGTGTAGGGAACCTGCTTTGGCAGGGGGTTGGACTCGATGGTCTCTGGGGGTCCCTTCCAACCCCTACAATTCTGTGATGCTGTGATAGAGCTGCAATGCTCCAGCAGACCCAGACTCACCAGAAGAGTTGAAGTTGATGTTCGCCCGGAGGATGTGGATGAGGACAGACTGTTCTGCTGGGTGGGTAACGTACTGCAGAAAGAGGAGAAGGACGTTAAACCAAGGTGCAAAAGCCTCTGCTGGGCAGCATCAGGCCAGATCCACTTCACATCTGACTGACTGACAAAGCTCATCCCCAGAGCAGATGCCAAGAAACCCACAAGAAAAGGGTTTGCTGCCCTGAAGGAAAGGGCTTGCCTGCTTCCTGAGGGGAAGGAACTGCCAGCGCTCAGCCCCTCCTCTCATCTGTCTGGATATCGACACGTCCGTTGCTGAGGCTGCAGCAATAGCCAAGCAGCTCCAGATGGACCCAGGCCTCCCCAAGGAGGCACCTTTGGATAGGACTGACCACCTCCCCCTGCACGAGGGGCTTTTTGCCCACCAGACCTCTGTTTCCCCAGGCTCACCTGCTGAGCTGGGCGGCCGTGGTGCTTGGCAGCTCCTCGCTGTGGCTCAGGCTGCTCAGAGCTGTCGAATGCTGGCTGGCTGTGCTCAGCAGCGACGCCGCAGACACGCCGTCGTTGAGAGGCGTCATGCTGGGAGCAGAGGGGGAATCAGACTTCACTGCGGGGCCGGTAGCACCTGTGAACATGGAGCTTTGGGTTAGAGGCAGCACCCAGCAGCTCCTGGAGGACAATGTAGCAGTGAGGATCAGCCAGGGCTCATTTAGAGGAGCAGGGAGAGCCGGGGCTTCCCTCGTGCTGCCAACCTTTCCATGCCTGGGAGTATATTTGTGTTCTACATCTCCCTTTGCCCCAAAACCACCACAGGGTCATTGCAAAGAGCTCCAAGCCCTACAAACGAGGCGCCTCTCACAGAGTAAATTATTGTAATTGGGGGGAAGATATTATGAGTGACTCACAAACGATTCTGTGGAACTATCAGCAGAAAGCTGAACATTCCAAGGTACACAAATAGCACAAGCAGCGACAATTAGTCCAGCACAAAAAGGCTTTGCTATTAATCCAGATGAAGCTGTTCACCCGAAGCAAACACAAAAGCACTTGGAGCGGCTCAGGACACCCACAGCACTGCCAGACTCTTACCTTCAACAGCCTGCGTGCTTTGTAATGGCGTGGGTTGTACGGAACTGAAACCATTCTGAGGAAGAAAAGCAAAGTTAACAGAGGCAATGCAGGGTCAACCCCTGCCCTCCCTCCCTCCCTCAGCTGTGAAAGAGGCTCACGACCAAAGCGACGTTACCGAATCTGTGCTGCGCGCAAGAATCAAACGCGTAAGACCAAACTGAAGCCTAAGCCTGGACGTCACCCTGCAGCAGGGTTCATCCACGACACGAAGCGTGGCCAGCAATCAACTCGACCACCGTTAACCCCATTAACCCTGTCCCAGGTGAGCAAGAACTGAGGGCCCCGGTGCAGTCAGCAGGAGCTCAGTGTGGCCACGAGCCTCGTGGTGAGCTGGAGCTGCACAAAATGCTTGCTTGAGCAACTCTGCTCCCCCTGAGGCAGCACTCCATGCACTGTGCTTTACTCAGCACGAAGGGGAGCGAAGCTGTCTTCCTACCTTGGCCTGGGGAAGGTCTTTCTGGGGCGAGGAGGAGATGGAATTTGGGTATCGCCTCGTCTGGGTGGATCTCTGTTCATACAGTGGTCCCTGAGCGCTGTTCTGGGAGGTAAATGTTGCTGTCTGTATTGTGCCGCTCTGGTAACCAGACTCCTGGCTTTGATTGGACGAAATTGTGGATGAAGATTCACTGGAAAGAAGAAGAACAACAACAAAAAGGTCGTTTTCCTCCTTACAGCCCTGCTGTAAAAGCTGCTGACACAAACTGCAGGCTCCTCCATTTCCAACCTTCAGGGCAAAGAACCCCAGGGACCATGAGGGGGCAACGCAGAGCAGGCAAACAAACCCAGCACAGAAGGAAACCCAGAAAGCAGATGCTCCGAGCTGCAGCCCCACCTCACGCTGCTCTGCTCCAAGCATCACAAGCTGCCACCTCTCAGGTCCCAGCCCTCAAGGAATGACCCAGCCCAAAAGAAAGTAGGATTGCTGTTCTATCCCTGCCTGCAGATACACAAACTGCCCTCCGTCCCCATGTTAGGGGAGCACAGATCTGCTCACAGGAGCAAGGAGCAGCTGCGCTGCGGATTCCCCTGCAGGATTTCCAGCCGAATTCACTGCAGCAGGAAACATTGGCTTTCTGTACGAGCACCAGAGGCCGACCAGTCACAGAGCTGCCCAGAACAGCCTGCTGGCAGCTCGTGCTTTGCTGTTGCATACACTGTCCCCCCTTTGCGACCACAGGCAGAGTCAGAAAGGGTCTACTGGTATGCAGCATAGCCACCAGCCTGCAGGTGAGCTCCTGAAGCTGGGGCGCCCCATTTCCCTGCCCGGGGCGCTCACCTAGCAGTGCTGGTGTACAGGCTGCTCTGAGGTTGGCTGACAGCAGCGCTCGTCGTGGGCGTCGATTCGTACTCGGCGAGGACGGGCTCCGAACCAAACTGCAACGCCCCAAACTGCAGGTTTAACCCTGAGATATCTGCTGAGCCAGGCATCTCCACCGCCAGCGCAGGAATCTGCAAGGCAAGGGGAGAACGGAGCCGCTCAATCACTTCCCCCCAGGAGCAGCAGCGCGCAAAGTGACATCGGCGTCCCCAACCCCAGGCTCACATCCCCCCGGTTTCCCTTTGCCGCCCTGGAAGGCCGAGCCCTCCTCCGTCACCCCGCAAACAAGAGATCTGACACCAGGAAGGCCCTGCACCTTTGATGTTAACGATGCTTTCTTCTTTTGCTGTTTCAGCTTCTGCTGTGCAGGCTGGGGACTGGAGGACTGGTTGTCTGAGGAGCCCGGGGACATTTGGGGAACGGGGTTGGCTTTGCTGGGCAGCGGCGAAGACGGCGGCGCCGGCACGGTGGTGGAGGCTGTCACCACAGGCTGCTTCTCCTGCATGAACACCTCTATCATCGTGGAAGTGGACGTGAAGGCCTGCCTCTTGGCAAAGGGGCTGTGCACAGAGGAGTCCGCTGGGTTCTTGAGATCTGTCGGAGAGGGGAAAGCACCAAATGAGGATTGATTTCCTTAGAAGCAAAGCACGGTCTGACGTTGAAAAACAGAAGCGCTGCACACGCTGCCTGCTGGGGCCTCTTAACATCAGGGAGCAGAGAATCCCTGCACCCCCGCTCCCACCTCCATCCTTTCACCAGCATCACACTGAGATTTTTAAGGCCCTCTTCCCTGAGTTCATTCCACCACCTCCGTGGGACAAAGCGAGCTCACAAAGCAGAACTCCTCCATCCTCCTGCATGGAGGCACCGCGTGCCCCCTGGCACAGGTTTGGTGCTGCTTCCTTCCCCTCCCATCCTGTCTGCTCCTTCCCCCCCGAGCGACGCTGCTGCCCGGGCTGCCCACCCCCAGCCCTGCACAACTGCAGACACAACTCCTATTCTGCCTGATGCTCTCCTCTGTGGCTCCTTGTCTGGAGAGACCAGGAGCTGCCAACACCGACTGCAGCCAGGACAGGGCTCAATTTTTAATTCAGCTTAGATTTGAACCAGAGCCATTTCGCTACAGCAAGAAAGAAAGCGCGCAGCGCTCAGCTGCAGCAGGGCTCAGCACCTCATCTAAGCAGGAGCTTCTCTTCAGCAGCCTTTACTTTCACGCCAGCCCAGAGGTAGAGTTACTTCTTGGCACCAAGCAGCCACCAGAATCACATTCCTTTGAAAGATGCATCGGGTCAGCAGCGAGGTGGCACTGACAAGTGTTTGTATTCAGAACCATCCGCTGCAGGTGCCTGCTGGCAGGCCTCCTGTTACGCAGCCCTGCGCCCAGCACCAGAGGTGCCTGCCATTTCTGCAGCTGAACTCAGCTCGTTTGCTGAACCCGAGGGGCAGACGGTCAAACTGCTTTCAGATCTGATCCTCACGCAGCTCTGCGGAGCTGCTGCCCTTACCGTACTGCACCAGGGATGAGGTCTGTGCGGCCGATCCCATGTCCCAGGAGGAGGCGGCGGTGCTGCTGCCTGGCTGGCTGTGCTGAGCTGCCAGCTGGGCCAGAGCCTGGGCCGTCTTGAACTGCTCCAGGAACTGCGAGCCCGTGGTGCTGCTGCCTTTGGCCTCCCCGACGTCTCCAAAGCCTTTCCCCAGCATGCTCACCTGCAATTGCACAGAATCACCCGGGTTGGAAGGGACCTCAAGGATCATGCAGTTCCAACCCCCCTGCCCAGCAGGGCCACCAAACATCCACATTCAGATCAGGTTGCCCAGGACCCCGTCCAACCTGGCCTTGAACACGTCCAAGGACGGGGCATCCACAACCTCCCTGGGCAGCCCGTTCCAGGGCCTCACCGCTCTCCTTGGAAAGAACTTCCCCCTAACATCCAACCTCCATCTTCCCTCCCTCAACTTGGATGGGTTCCTATGGGTCCCCTTGGTTCCTATGGGTTCTATGGGTTCCCATGGGTTCCTATGGGGCTCTGTGGGTTCATATGGGGCTCTGTGGGTTCCTATGGGTCCCCTTGGTTCCTATGGGGCTCTGTGAGTTCCTATGGGGCTCTATGGGTCCCCTTGGTTCCTATGGGTTCTATGGGTTCCCATGGGGCTCTATGGGTTCCTATGGGGCTCTATGGGTCCCCTTGGTTCCTATGGGTTCACAGAATCAGAATCACAGAATCAGCCGGGTTGGAAGGGACCTCAAGGATCATGCAGTTCCAACCCCCTGCCCAGCAGGGCCACCAAACATCCACATTCAGATCAGGTTGCCCAGGACCCCGTCCAACCTGGCCTTAAACACGTCCAAGGACGGGGCATCCACAACCTCCCTGGGCAGCCCGTTCCAGGGCCTCACCGCTCTCCTTGGAAAGAACTTCCCCCTAACATCCAACCTAAATCTCCCCTCCTTCAACTTGGATCCATTTCCCCTTGTCCTGCTGTTGCCAGCCCTTTGGAAGAGTTGACTCCCCTCCTGGCTGTAGGTTCCCTTCAGGTATTGATAGGCTGCACTGAGGTCACCCCGCAGCTTCTCTTCTCCAGGCTGAACAAGCCCAACTCCCTCAGCCTGTCCTCATAGGGGAGGTGCTCCAGCCCCCTGCTCATCTCAGTCGCCCTCCTCTGGACCCTTTCCAAAATCTCAATGTCTTTCTTGTACTGAGGGCTCCACACCTGGACACAGGACTCCAGATGGGGCCTCACAAGAGCCGAGTAGAGAGGGACGATCACCTCCCTGTCCCTGCTGACCACCCCTCTCCTGATGGAGCCCAGGATCCCATTTGCCTTTCGAGCTGCCACAGCGCACTGCTGCCTCATGTTAATTGCAGCGTGGAAACAACAAAGTCAACGTCTCCCCTGTCTGGGAATTTGGCTCAGGACAGGTGGGTCTCAACACCCTGCTGCTCCTCACCACCAGGGAGACTTCATTCCTGTCATCCCACACAGTTCCACACCTCAAACCGTTCCACTTTCAATGGCAAGAGGGCAGAAACGACCCCAAGCATGAAGCATTGGGATCCACGCCTCTATCTACAGCTGCTGCAGTCCCCTGGGAGGACCTGCTGCTCAATACAGGCTGGTATTCCCCACCTTGCCCACACGCACAGAACATCCTGGAAAGCCCTGCTTGTAGAAGTGCTGCCCCCTTACCATGCTGTGGTGAGAGAAGGAGTTCCCAGAGGCCGGCTGGGACATCGCGCTCTGCTTGGAATTGCTGAACACCAGAGGCTGTGCCAAGGAAGGAGCCTGGGAGGACTCCAGGTTTGTTGACTCATTCTCCATGGAAGAGGGTGTCTTTCCTAGCAGCACTGCAAGGTCGATTCTGGATGAAGGAAGAAGAGAAGCCCTGAGGTGAGCAGGAGCTCCCGCGCCGCTTGCTTTGACACCAGCAGTTCTACCTCCAACCCCACGATTCTTATCTCACACATCCAACAGATCTGCAGAACTTCACACAGCCGACATCAGCAGCTTCAAAGGGACAAAGCCTGGCAGCATCCTATCTATATTCATAGAACCCACACTTCAAACACTGGATAAAGACTCCAAAATGTGCAGAACCAAACCAGAACACGGGCCCAAAACCTCCTTACTCAACCCCTACGTCTCAGCCTGCGTTAGCTAATTCAGAGCTGCTGTTTCTATCTAGCTGGCAGGGTTTTGGCTGGGATGGGACTCTGTCTCTTATGCATGTCACAGCACTGCTTGAGCCATCACCTCTGTCCAGCTGTGATTGTCACGTTCTCTGTAGGCAGAGGCACTGAAGACACGTTGGATGCAGTGAAGATCTTTGTCTCAGATAGCTGAAAGAGAAAAGAGGGGAACAGAATGCCAAGTCAGAGCAGCACAAGAAGCGCTGGAGACAAACAGCCACGAACGACTCGAGGAATCGAGCATCTGATCCTCTCCACCATTTGGCTCCCATCACAATCAGTGTTATTTGTCACTTCCCCAGTCAGGAATAAATCCTTCTACACATTTCCTGCAGTTCCCAAACCCACCAGGACTGCTGGGGTCTCTGTGCTTTGCAACGATGGCGTGCAGCACCGGTGGAAATGCCACCACGCAGGTGGGTGCAAACGCTGCTGGAAAAGCCAAAGGAAAAAAGCTTTGGATCGATGGTTTGGCTTCCAGCAATCATTTGGGTGATGGGACCGGAGAGCAAAGCATCTCTTCACGTTGTGGAAGAGAAAATAAAGAGGAAGCAAACAAAAGGCAAAATTAACGAGGCTCTGGGCTCAGCCACAGGTGCCGTCTGAGCTGAGGCGAGGAGGTGAAAGCAGACGAACTGCAGGAGTGTAAAAACAATCACAGCAGCGAGGAACTGCTGAGAGATCACGCAGGCTGAAGGCAAAAAGGCTCTGAAGCCTCTCCTCCAGCAGAGACCTGACAGAACGCAGGGGCTGCCCTGAGTTTTGCATCTCAGATGCAGCAACATTCACTCGTTCATCACAGCTCCCCTGGGCTCCGCCTGCAGTTTGCACAGGAGCAATCCGTGCACAGACAGGACAGCAGCTGCCAGCACACGGACGTGCAGGAAGGGGTTGCAGGGTACCTACATCTTCATTCCAGTCCTCCGTGCCCCACTCCTCCGTCGCAGCCCTCCACGCACCTACAGGGGGAACGAAAGGCAGACAAGTCAGGCGTACAGCAAAGCTCTTCCAAGAGCCAGGGAAGCACCGGGGGGGGGCTCGGCAAGCAGCTGAGAGGACTTTATTTGCCAACCAGAAGTCAAAGCAGGCGATCCCAACCTCAGGCTCAGGGCCAGGTCCCCATACGGTGAGGCTAAGCGGAACCAAAGGGACCCCGGGCCAGCGGGGAGGGCAGCGCACAGCCCAGCACCCAGTGGAACGAGGAGCTCGGCAGGGAAGCCCTTCTGCCCTGATTCCCTCCTGCAGCAGCACCCAAGCAGCTGTGATCCCGGCAGCTCTGACAGAGCTCCTCCAGGTTTGCCACCAGGCTTTGGCCTCCCACAGCACAGAGCAACAGAGCCGTTCTGGGGTTGGCTTGCTTTCCTCCCCCCCTCCGAAGCGTTGAAGCCTCGGTTGCACCAAAAACGCGTTCAGGGAAAGGAAGATGTGCCAATTTCAGAGAAATGGCCAAAGCCAGCAGCTTAAAGCATCAAAGAGCAAAGCTTTCAGATTTCAGGCACAAGGTTTCAGACACAATCCATTACAGCACCATTTGCAAGCAAGATTCACAGAAGGGAAAAGCTTTGCCCGGCTGTATCTGCTGCGCGTTCAGTCCCTCTCACCCACCACAAGCGAAGCTCCATCTGCTGAATTCTACACGGGGGATCCCAAACCCATCAGGCAACTCAGAATTTGGAATAGAGAGTGGGAGAACTTTCCATCGCCCACAAATCCGGTGCCAAAGCACCGCTGCTGCGCCCAGGGCAGCGTCAGAAGGGGAGCGCAGCCCCAGAGCGGGGCGCCTGGAGGCACTCGAGGACAGAGCTGCCATCAGCCCCCCTTCAGCAGCTGAGAGGCCCTGGTGGCACACAAACAGCACGTGGGATTTGGGATTTCGGGGGAAGAAGGCAGGTTTTCCCCATTCACATTTCAGTCACGGGGCCAAAAGCGATCTCACCGATCTGCTGATCTACTGGTGGGGAGCGCAGAGCTCCAAATCAGCACTGAAGTGATGCAAGAAACCTTCCTGGATCGATTTTAAGTTGGATTTACAGATAGGGACGTGGACAGAACACAGCTCCTTTGGCTGCTGGGAGCCTCAGGGCTGTGGCCCATTCCTCAACAGCCATCAGCACAGAGCGCAGCGGGGCGCTGGGGAGCTGAGCTTTGTGCTGCTCATCACCACAGAGTTTCCCGATGCAGTCAGCAGTGCAGCACAGGGCTCCACTTTCTGCTCACTTTAGGGGGGAAATAAGACAAAAAGCAAAGCAGCAAGGAATTCAGAAAGGAATTCAGCCCTGCACAGAAGGCCTTCGAGGAGCAGCCGCCCTCCTTAAGCTCAAAGCAGGAGAAGGAGAGGAACGTCAACAGTGGTTTGCAAATATCAGTGTTGTCTTGTGGGGTGTTTTAGGCAAAGCTGCACTGTCCTGTCTCGCAGCACAGGGGGTTTCAGTAGTTTAGCAGAGAAATGCCCCAGTGCAAAGCAGCTGCTCGGTGTGCTTGTGGGTCTGCAGCAAGAACTGCTGGAAAACAAGAGATCCCACCGTGAGCTCGAGGGCTGCAAAGAGAAAATCTCTTATTCTAAGCTGGGAGGTGAGCAGCCCAGACCCCACCTGCAGCCACCCTGAAGGCTTGGAGGTCTGACCCCCAGCTGCCCCACACCTCAATGCAGACAAAGGCCCAGCAGTGGCACAGCCAGCAGCCACGTGCTGGCGGCAGTTAATCGTTAACCTGGAGGTGCTTCAGAACAGCAGCAGCACTCCGAGCCCCAGCGGTTCCCTTTCCTCCCATAACTTCCAAGAGCAAAGCAGCAAGGCCTCCCAAAGGGCTGCGAGCTCAGGAACGGCTGCAGCACCGCTGGGAGCATCTGTCTGACAGCCCAACCAGCAGGACCTTGTCTGAGGAACTGGGCAAACACCCCGTTATGTTTGGGGCCTTCTTGTGGCCACCCAGCAGCCTTAATAAGGCAAAGTGGAACGGCCCACGGGTCTCTCTCGGCTTCACAAGGCATGAAATAAAGCAGGACAGGACTGACCTGACTTGGAGGCATTCAAAGCCAGGCTGGATGTGGCTCTGGGCAGCCTGGGCTGGTGGCTGGCACACAGCAGGGGGGGTCGAAACGAGATGATTATTGTGGTCCTTTTCAACCCAGGCCGTTCTACGATTCTACGACCAGGCACTGAGCAGCACCCTGCTCCCCCCGAAGCACAGAGCACCAGCAGGGCAGCCCTGCTTCGAAGAAAAGCAGCACGGCAGAGCAGCGTGCCAAAGCAGCCCTCAAGCACCGAGGGCCAGCTGTAAGCAGAGGCAAAGCACCGAGGGGGCTGAGCAGAGCTGAGCAGAGCTGAGCAGGGCTGAGCAGGGCTGAGCAGAGCCGAGCACCCTTGCAGCAGCATTCTGAGCCCGTGCAAAAGGCAGCAGCAGGGCGACGGCTGCAGGGATGTGGGAGCAGCACGGGATCACAGAGTGCTGGGGCCGAGCTGCCCTGCGCTGCTGGGGGGCTCTGTCACAGCACTGGGGGGCTCTGTCACAGCCCCGGGGGGCTGTGTCACAGCACGGGGGGGCTCTGTCACAGCACGGGGGGGCTCTGTCACAGCACTGCTGGGGGCTCTGTCACGGCGCTGCTGGGGGCGCTCAGAGCGGCGCCTGAACCCCGTGAACCCACCAGGAAAGGGTTAAACCTCTCCCGGTTTACATCTGAGGTGTCAGCATTAGTAAAAGCACGGTCAGAACAAGCGTCAAAACTCGTTAAAGTGAACGAATGAAGAGAGGAGAACGACATATCCACAGATATTTTCAAGTCGGTCGGAAAAAGAGCTATAAGGTAAAGGGATCCCGGGGCAGTCGGTGCACCTGGATGCATCGTACCAGGAGCAGTGTCAAATTTTCGGGGATAATTTGAGCCCTCACCCCCAATGAAATCAAGTCCTGAAACAAAAGAAAAGAAAAGAAAAAAGACAACCAGTGAAATTTTGACTCCGGTGAAGCCGCCTCGCCGCCCCCCACGTGTGGGGATGTTGTTGAGGGGGCACCCGAGGGCACCGCAACAAAACCTGGCACCGCTCCGTGCCTCAGTGTCACCCCACAGCAGCCCGAGAGAAAGGGCTGCAAAAGAGCCCCCAAAAACCAGCGAGACAACAGCTGAGCTCAGAGCAACGTCCTCAGGGGGCGAAAACGCGGAGGACCTGCACGTGTTTGAGGAAAAAAGGCTTTTCCTGGGGACCCCAAAGTGAGGCGAGAGCTGCCAGGTGTCTGCTGGCACATCCAGCTCTGAGTTGCCACTGTCACGAGGTGGCCTTTGTGATCAGGACTACAGGCTGAAGGTTTGTGTCACAGCAAAGACGACGCACGCAGGACGAGCGGGGCTCACTTACTCGTGCCGTCGTCCGGCTCGAAGCTGCCCGTGTTGTTCCACGTGTTGGTGCTGCTATTCCCATAGCTCTCATCCGTGCTGGTCGGCTCGGCGTAGTCAGCTGGGTTGAAAGTTCTGCCAGACAGGAATGGGAAAGATTTCAATCACCTTCCCTGTGTAGCTGATTTAATTCCCATTGTAACGGGGCCGAGACGTTGCCAGCTCTGCCTCACGGAGCGACGCTTCGGCTGCGTCAGCCCTTCCAAATTCCAGCGCGACGCAACTTTTACTTTACTCGTGTGAAACAACACCACAAGGCCGAGGCAAAGGGCAGCATTCGTGCACAAAGATGTGATTTTTGCTGTGCTTTACAGCAGTGAAACTTACCCCATGCCTTGGGCAGAGAATCTTCCCCCCCGCCTTCCAGAGCCACCTGTAAGACACACACAGCGCTGCATCACAGGGCAAAGGAACATCCCAGCAACAGATGGAGCCCTGATGCCCAGAATACGGAAGTGCTGAGGATCCCCCTGAACTGATGGGGTTTCCAGCAGCGTCTCTGCATGTACACCAATGACCTCAGCTGGCTGCCAGTGCCACCAGCCATAAGCGACGCCAGGCTCTGATGAGGTTTCCAGCTGGCAAAAGCCAGAAAACCGAACCCCAGGTTCTCATTTCTGCAGTGTGCATCCTCAGCAACAACTCCTGAGCCACACAGATTTTGCAGGAGAACAAACTGCTGCTGCTTAGCACTTAAAAACCAAGCCAAGGGTTTGCTTGGTGCTCAGAGACACGCGGGCAGCGATGGGGAGGATGCAGAATCCAGAGCCTGCTGCTAACAAGCAGCCTGCAGACAGGCACCTCTGCGCAGGAAGGCCACACCAGCTGGGATGTGAGAATTCCTTACAGCTCCTAACGCACTTGGAGCGACACGCAGGCACTGAGTTCAAGTGTCAGGTTGGAAAAACCAAGCTCTCATTTATCACTTCGGCAGCCTCCCTCTTAAGAGAGCTCCAGTCTCCACCCCACGCCCACAGCCCTGCGCTCACCTCGGCCCCGGCCACGTCCCCGTCTCCCTCTCTCTGTGCCTCTGCCAGAAGAGCCTCCACTCTTCCCACCATCCAGCCCATTCTCCTGGCCCCGAACTGAAAGACAGAACAACACAGAGACCACCTTAAGACCCATTAAAACCACCAGACCAGACCTCAAGAGCCCAACCTGGCGGCCGTGCAGGGGACCGAGCGCCCCGCCACCTCATAAGCGAGAGCACGGCCCAAAGGACCCATCTCACACAGGGCAGCAGCACGCAGGCTGCCACACGAGGGTGATTCCCCCCCCCAGCACCCAGGGGGGCGCAGAGTGCAGTGCTGTGCTGCTGGAAGGAAGGCTGCCTGCTTACACTCTCTGCCACGGCTGGCACCCCGGCCCCGTCGCGGCGGCCCTCCACGTCGCCGGCTGAAATCCCGATCTCTCTCCCGGTTCTCTTTGCTCTCCTCACTGGGTTCTGTCTGTCCGCTGTCCTTCTGTCCCGAGACGCCTTTCTTCTTCCCGACCATCTCCCAGGAATGCTGCAGGTTTGCAAAAGCAGAAAGCAGTTAAACTGAGTCCCCAAACGACCAAGTCAACTCCCCAGAGCGCTGCAGGATTGCTCTCTCAAAACCCAAAACCCCTCCCTGACCACGGGATGAGAAGATGAGAATTTACCCATAGGTGAGTTCAACTCATAGAAGGGCCTGGGTTGAAAAGGACCACAATGATCACCTGGATCCAAACCCCTGCTGTGTGCAGGGTCACCAAACAGCAGCACAGGCTGCCCTGAGAACCCATGGGGTGCCATAAGGATCCATAGGGTGCCACAGGGATCTATAGGGTGCCATCAGACCCTACAGGGTGCCATAGGGATCCATAGGGACTCATAGAATGGCCTGGGTTGCAAAGGACCACAACAGCCATCAGTTCCAACTCCTGCTGTGTGCAGGTCACCAACCAGCAGCCCAGGCTGCTCAGAGAACCCATAGGGTGCCATAGAACCCTCGGATGCCCTGGGTTGCAAAGGCCCACAGCGGCCATCAGCTCCAACCCTGCTGAGTGCAGGTCTCCAACCAGCAGCCCAGGCTGCCCTGAGAACTCATGGGGTGCCATAAGGATCCACAGGGTGCCATAGGGACCCATAGGGTGCCATAAGGATCCATAGAATCACTGACTCATAGAATGGCCTGGGTTGCAAAGGACCACAGTGTTCACCTCATTCCAACCCCCTGCTGTGTGCAGGGTCACCAACCACCACTGCAGGCTGCCCTGAGAACCCATAGGGAGCCATAGGGATCCTTAGGGTGCCATAGGGATCCATAGGGAGCCATTAGATCCTACAGTGTGCCATAGGGATCCATAGGGTGCCATAATCATAGAATCATCACAGAATCCTGGGATGCCCTGGGTTGCAAAGGCCCACAGCGGCCATCAGCTCCAACCCTGCTGTGTGCAGGAATCCAACCAGCAGCCCAGGCTGCCCAGAGCCACATCCAGCCTGGCCTCCAATGCCTGCAGGGCTGGGGCATCCACAGCCTCCTTGGCAACCTGTGCCAGTGCCTCACTGCCCTCTGGGTGAGAAAACCTCCCCCCAAGCTCAGCTGCACAAAGCACACCTCCACCCCACTGCCCACGTGAACTGACTTCACAACAGCCTGCAATGGGTTCCTGTCCTTAAATTGATGCTGCATGCTGTTAGATTAATTAAAAGCAGTTACAGATCGTTGGCAAACACCTGAAAACGTAACTGGTGGAGAAGCAAAGAGCTGCTTTGGGATGGCAGGACGCAAGGGCAGGGATAAAAACCCTTGGAAGCACAAATTGCCTCCAAACCAAAGGGCTTCTGATGCCCCTGATGCTGTTATCTGTGGCTCAGGTAAGTCAGAAATGCGTTCCTCCAGTGGTGTCATTTCCAGCCCAGTCGAACTCAGGGGCAGAGCACAACAGCTCTGCGTTGTTTGGAACAGGGGACACCGAGTTATGAGCTCAGGAGGTGAGCTGCCTCCATCAGCAGGAGAGCATTTAAGCCTTTAACAAGTCTGTTCCCTTATCAGGAAATCCCTTATCAGCGCCACACCGGTTGAACCCGGACCAAAAGCAGCTCCCAGACCCCAGCACCTTCATCTCCTCCCTCCTTCTGAAAGGATTTTCCAACAGCAGCTTTGCTCAGTGTTCCATGGGAGGAGCTCCCTGAAGGCAAAGAACCTTCCTGTGTGCTACAGCAAACCCAGCAGGAGCAAAGCACCCAGCAACCAGAGGCCGCTGTGCTGAACAGAAGGCAGCCCTGCCCTCTGCATCCACCTGCACTCAGAAAGAGGGGGGGAGAAAAAGGGGGTGACGTGTGACATCCTGAAGCACCTGTATGAGGGGCAGCAGCCAAGGCCAACTCAACAGAGAACAACGCCAGCACACAGATGGGGAGAAGACCCCCAGAACGGTGACTGCTGGGCCAGAGACACAGCTCCCCACTGAGGAGGAGCAGGGAGCGAAGCATCTGCTGCTTGTTGGCCGTGCTCACGCCTTCTGCAGCCCTAAGGAGGCAACCAGGCTTCCCAAACTACTCGTGCAACTCGTGGCTCTCGTTCTCGAGACTTTACGGTGTGTTTCACCTCCAAATCTGTGGTGAAGCTGAATTTGGCCTCACCAGATTCTCAGCACCCAACCCTACCGTGTCGGGATTGCCCTCCAGCAGCACATTGATGGCTCTGTTAACATCCCCATTGCAGTCGTGCAGGGCAATCACACACTCGTCCTGGTTCTTCCCCGTGATGTCAATCAGCTGTAGAGAAGACAAGAGCAAAGTCAGTGCGTCCCGTGCCCGCAAAGCACCGACATCCGCGTGGGTCTCAGAGGTCCCCAAACACAAATCCCACGTAGAAATGCCAGCGTTTGGCAGCCCTGCCAGCTTCCCAGTGCCCCCAAATGAGCAGCAAATCCCCAGCAATGAGGGTGAGTTTCTGAGCCGCTGAGTCCCATCACGGCGTGGCCTACGAGCTCCACAGCTTGGGATGCTGCTGCTCCTTCTGCTCTGGGGCTGCAGTCAGCTGGCCCAGGACAGCAGCACGGCGCAGGCAGCTCAGTGCATCCCCTCTGCCACCACCCTCCCCTCTCGCACTCACTTGTTTCACCTTCTCCTCAAAGTCAGCGTCGTTGTGGTCCGAAATCATCTGTGCAAGTCGAATCTGTTCCGCGGTGGCCTAAAGAAACGAGGCACCAAAAGAGAGCACGGTTAGCATGCAGCTCCTCAGCTCAGCTCCCGGAGGCCACGCTGCTTCTAGGAGGAGCAGACGCTACGAAAAGAGGTACGAAAGGGGGCTTTGGGAGGAGGAAAGCAAAGCAGGCAAAGGGGGAGCGAGGCAGGGAAAGCGAGGAGCACCGCCAGGCGTCCCGCGTCACCTACGGCGGCCTCAGCACCACCAGAACGCGGAGCCAAACGGCAGGCAGCTCGGGGCTGGTTGTGAAAAGCCAAGAGGAGGCGACGGGCCGGAAGCACGCGGGGTGCAGCGGCACCGCAGGACAGCCCAGCTCCCGCGCCAGGGCTCCACCTGCAGCCAGCTGGTTGCCCAGGACGCTGCCCTTACCTGCGGCCGCTGCTTGTGCTGTGTCTGGCTCTGTGTCTGTGTCTGCTCCCAGCTCCCCCGGGCTCGGTTAGTGCCCACCGATGTCATCATTTACAGTATATACAAATAACAGTATTTACAAGGTAGAAGTCTGCGGTGGGGCGGGGGGGGAGAAGAGAGAACAGGCTGTTAGAAACTGGAAACGCACGGCGGCACCGACACGGAGTGAGAAACACCAGCACGGACCCACATCCCCGACCCCACGCTGCGTCCCAGAGGGAAATGCCCCCCCGGGGGGCTGACCTGGCACAGAACCACCCCAAAAGCACGCGGTGCTTCACAAAGCCCTACAGCGGCAGAGCAGGCCGCCCCAGAGCCTCCAAAAGCTGCCAGCTCTTCTCCTTTTGTGCCTTCAGACCACAGGGGAGCAGCGCCCTTCACTACAGGTGCTGCTGTGGGGTGTTTCTCCCTTGAACGCATCACCCATGTAGAAACAACTGCATTTTTTTCCCCTTATTTCAACTGCCCTGCAGATCTCGGAACGTTCCGTTGTCTCCTATCGAGCGTTCTAGATTTAAAAGCTACCAAGAAATGGAAAGAACTCGACGCCAACGTGGGACAACAGCGAGGAAGGCGGCTGCAGAAGCGCTGGAGCTCAAAGGCCCTGGAAGAACCTCGGCGAGGATCAGCAGCCTGATGTGGGAAGATTCCAACACCAACAGCAGCGGCAGCAGGGGACGGCGGCGCCCCGCTGCCCACGAGAAGAGACCCTCAGCAGCTGTAAAAAGTCACCCTTGGGGCGACTGATTCCTCACGGCAACTTAAGGGGAGCTCTGTGCTGACGGAGCTCCGGCGTCACGGCGCTGCAGAGCCGCAATTTGGGGGCACTGCAATTTGGGGGCACCACACGGCAGCCACGCCGCGCTCCCTCCCCGCTGGGCTCGCTTCCACTCCCAACGCTTCATCTCTCCCCATCCTAAGATCTCACACACAACCACGCCGTCGTGTCGCCCCAACCCAGCGGCACCGCAGCCCCGGGGAAGCGACGCTGTGCTCACTTAACCTGCAGTTCCCATGGGCTCCGGCAGCGCTCTGCCCCCCAGCTTTGGGCAGAGTTTGGCAGCTGCCGCGCTCCGTTCGGCCCCGCTGCATTTCCAGGACCGTTCAACCATTCTTTACGTGCAAAAAAAAAACACCACCAAAGAAGTCGTTCTACCAGCAGCACCGTCCCGCAGAAAGCGTCAGGTGAGCTCTGCTCCAACGCCACTCCTCCGCCTGTAACTTCAGCACAGCTCAGGGGCAACGTTTCAATGCCAACATTCCCTATCCCAGCACCCAAACCATCCCCACGCGTGTAACGATGCGCTTCACAACGGGTTCGGGGTGGATTTATCAAACCTTCCATCTCCTTTTGTTTTGCTTTAAGAAGGAAAACAAAACCACACGCGTGCAGCTGCAATAAAAACGGGCGACGGCGGCCAAACAAAGCAAACTCCCCAGCAAAGCCCAGAGAAACGGCGCTCAAACGGGAAACCTTCAAGACAAGGGGATGGGATCGAAGGGCTGCAGCTCCGGGTTGCGGGATCCTGCATTAAAGGGGTTGCAGTGCATCGCCTTCCCCATCAAACCGCGTCCCACAGAGCCGAGCCCCGGGCTGCACGGAGCCTCTAAAAAGAGAGGTGATACAGAGACAGAGCGCAACGGTTCACTTTATTGGGAATTCAGGGGAGTTACATGGCAGAACGGGGCTCTGTGCTCACGGCCGCTGCTCCCGGGTGATGCCAGGCGAGCCCCAGCGCGGCCCAGCCTCAGTTTCCCTTATCTGCTAGGGTGGAAAAGCGGCGCTTCCACACCCCTCCTGCAAAGCTCTGCTAGCACGGCAAAAAGGCTCCAAAGTTCCAAAGGAAAAAAAGGGCGAACGCGCGAGGAAATCTCCCTACGGCGGCGAGCACCGCAGCGCGGCACGCGCGGCTCGGATCCGCGGAGCGAACCCCGCGTGCGTGCGGAGCCCCGCGGCCGGACGGGAAAGCCCGCAGCGCCCAGCCCCGGGCTCAGCCCGCGCTCGCACGGCGGGGCGGCGCCTCCCGGCCCTTTGTGCTCCGCGGCCCCGGGGATCCGCCCGGTCCCGGCCTCGGAGGGACCCGCGGCGCACAATGGGGGCGGCCCCGCGGGGAGGGCCGGGCCCGGGCCCCTCCGCCTCCCCCCGGCAGCGCGGCGCCAGGCCGGGCCGCTTCCGCCCTCATGGCCGCGGCCGCCATTCCCCGCCCGACGCAGCCGCCCCCGCCCGCCCGCCCGCCCTCCCTCACCTGCGGCGGCCGTGCGCTAGGCCAGCCCGAGGCCGGGCCCGGCCCACTAGGCCGCACGGCGCCCGGCGGGGAGCGGCCTCGCGCGGTCGCCCTTTTATGTCCATTGGAACTTTGGAGCCTTTT
>NW_024885545.1:0-46837 GCF_019232065.1 Centrocercus urophasianus
TGATTAGGCTGTCCATCATTCTTTTGAAATTGAAGTCCTGCTCTAAATGAGGTCATTAAGCATTTGTTTTCTTGAGACCCTGATTGGTCCAGATTGAATTACATTAAGGGCAGGTCCCTAGGTCATGGTGGTGGATGTATCTCTGTCCCTTCCACCACTATTGGGATATTGCACCCAGCGCGTAGGCACTCTGTCTCCCCCAGATCTGCCACCAATTGGGCAGCCTGTTGTATTTTGGCCTCCAAGGCCACTAGGGGATTCAGTGTGGATACCGAAGTACCATAATGATGTGGCAGAGCTTGCTGCAGGATTAGATCCCTCATTCCTGCTGAAAATCTCATCAGGTCTGGTCTCTCAAAATCCTTCTCATAGATTGTAGTTTTGCAAGTCCTCCATAGAGGACCATAGGCCTGTATTTAGCGGTATGTCGCTCTTATTTGGCCATGTTATACAGCATGCATCCATTAACCACTTGATCAATGAATTATTTTCGTCATTATATTGGACAGCTGCATATAGTCTGCCTGAGAGCAGGGTGCGTGGTAATGGATGCCAGTTTTGAAATTTCTGGTTCATTCACCACAGTGCTTTCTGCCCCGTGTCATATAATTGGAGCAGCCACACTGGCACATTCTCTGTTTTTGTCTAAACCACTGTACTAGATCCATTAATACAGCTGCCATATATGAGCAAGTTGTTACATGTAGTGTGGTCTGGGTGGGGGTTTCACTGGTCGGGGGCACCTCTGCTAGCCTATCCTGCAGTTTTTTCGTTTTTTGAGTTACAGCTGTTTGGATCTCAAAGGGATCTAGCCCTAGCGGAACCTCAAGATCTGACCTTTTGGTGCTTTCATTTACAGAATCAATTTTATGTGAATTCTTTTGTATGGGGTCCTCGGTTACTTCTAGAGAGATGTTCCGGATTTTTTGTAGAGTAATGATAGGATTAGGTTTTTCCCTCTCAAAATTGTGACCTGTCATTCCAGTTCTTCAACACGGTCATGCAATAGTTGATTTTCATCAGTGAGAATCGTTTCAGTTATGTTTAGCCTGTTCAAGGCCATCAGTAGTGGCCGCACCACCGTGGAGTCGGCTGCCATTCTCAAGTAGTGAGTATATTTTTGCTAAGTACATGGAAATACTCAGCCAGGCAGGCTGGGGATTCCTGGACATTTCCTCCATCCCACAGGGGGCCCCATTTTTCAGTGACACAAGCAATCCTGTGATATGGGGATCCTAGGAATCCTGGGATGTACCCTGGCAAACCTTCACTCAAAGGGCTAGTCTTTCCCCATCCCATTTTTTTACAGATATAGTCCTGCATGTCTGTTCATTGACAGCTGGCAGCCACACAGTGTGCCTGAGGATAAAGCTAGACATATATCCAGCAGCTGAATCATAGCCTGCCTGAGTGCTGGCTGCTTCAACTACTACTGCAGTCAGTGAGGACAATCAGTGCAATCTGTAGTGCCTGCAGAGCCATATCAGCACCTCCTTCAGGGTCAAACACCCTCCAGGCTCATACTGACCAAACACCCACTGACTGTAGCATAAGGTTATCTGTTATAAACAGGAGTGCTGCCCTCCCAGCCCAGCCTAAGCACTGGAGGTCCTGACAGCAATGATATGATGGCTCTTTTTACTGTTGATAGCATCAACATAAGAGAAGAAATTACGACCTTGTGCTCTGCAACAAATCACACTGACTTTCCCTTAGAAAACCCTAATGTACCCTGGACCGTAAAGCCCATTTAAAATTTACCATAAAGCACAGACTCTCATAAACTTTACAGCCCCAATCACATGCACTCAGCTTGTGCTCAGATACAAAGGTCACTGACTTTGATCTACAGTGCAGCTACCATCGCCTCACTGCAGAGGGTCAGGAACCAGGCTGCAAAGAAATCTGGCAGTCAGCTTTGTTGGAAGCACTGAGCTCCAGGGGAGCAGCTCACCCTGTGCACCAGCTCTCTGGCACAACATGGGGTACCAGAACCAAACATGATGTGGCCTTGAGTGCAACTGAGGACCTCAAACTCTGGTGCCCTGATGTGGGGCCACTCCCTTGTGATGCTGAGCCCCCCTGCCTGCATGGGACACATTTCAAGTCCAGCTCTTGGAGCTTAAAATGCTCCCCAGATTCACCTCTAGCTCAAAATTGCAGCACACCTTCAGAGCTATGAACATTTGCGATGCAATGTTTTTGCATGTGAGATTGCTTGAAGAAGGAGCTTAAGGTGGAAGGGTTAACCCAGCACAAGGCAGAGGACAAGAAGGTCTTGGGGATGGAGTAGTTAATCAAAGGGTAGCTCAGAAGTTATTTAAAAATAAACCAGAAAGTTATGGCAGTTGCTGCTGTATTTACAATGCAGAAAACAGAGCCATGCTTCTGTTAAGGTTACCGGATTTTCTAAGCAGCTATGTTTAATCTACTTAAAATATGCAATGCCATCAGCTAAGATCCCATTAGCAGAATCACTCTGGAGCACTACAAGAGCCCAGTGCTGCAGAAACGTAGAGGGGAAAACACAGACACAAAATGCCCCTGAAAAAGTGGGACATCTGTGCAAAGGCCTATGGGAACACAGATCTCCTTCCCTCTGGGCAGCAGCAGATGTGGGGTGATCACCCTTCCCCATGCAAAAGCCATCATCCTGGACAGACTCCTAAAGGCAAGTGCAGGTAGCGCAATGCTAGGACCACCAGAGCAGAATCAGTGCCAACACCTCCACTGTCTGTGGTGGAGAAGGTGCAGAGAAATCTGCATCAAGGTTTTAGGAAAGTACTGTGAACTTGCTTTCCTACAGCCAAGGGCAGCTTCTGTGTCCTGCAACCCACTTACGAAGATGTTTCTGAATCCCTCCATGGAGGAATCCCCCACTGGTAGCCAGACTCTTATGTGACTCTTTTCAGGATTAAGATAATTGAACAAGCCTCATGGAGCAAAATTTTCCCAACACTTTGCTAATGTAGACTAGCACTGGTCCTACCAGAAGCCTTCCTGAAGTCATCAGCACCACATACACAACATGCAAAGGACCCTGGAACTACTGCAACAGCATTCAGCACTGTATGGCAAAAGAAGGCAATAACAGTGCTTCAAGCACTGTGGAGCAATAGCAGTTAACAAAAAAGAAAAGTTGACTAAATTCTCACAAAACTGGTGCCAGCTAAAAAGGAGAACAATCTCAACTCAAAGAAGCTGCTTTATTGGCTGCTAATCCTTAAATGAGTATGAGGAGGGGTGGATCAAAACCTTTGACATTATCTCCCACAGTATTCTGCAGAAGCTGGCAGCCCATGGCTTGGAGAGATACACTCTTGGCTGGATAAGGAACTGGCTGGAAGGCCAGGCCCAGAGAGTGGCAGTGAATGGAGCTAAATCCAGCTGGCGACCGGTCGTGAGTGGTGTTCCCCAGGGGTCGGTGCTGGGGCCCGTCCTCTTCAATATCATTACTGATGACCTGGATGAGGGCATTGAGTGCACCCTCAGTAAGTTTGCAGATGACACCAAGTTGGCTGAAAATGTCAATCTTCCTGGGGGTAGCGAGGCCCTACAGAGGGATCTGGAAAGGCTGGAGAGCTGGGCTGAAGCCAATGGGATGAGGTTCAACAAGACCAAATGCCAGGTCCTGCATTTTGGCCACAACAACCCCACGTAGCGCTATGGACTTGGGGCAAAGTGGCAGGAAGACTGTGTAGAGGAAATGGACCTGGGGGTATTGGTTGATGCTCGGCTGAACATGAGCCAGCAGTGTGCTCAGGTGGTCAAGAAGGCCAATGGCATTCTGGCTTGCATCAGAAACAGTGTTGCCATCAGGAACAGGGAAGTGACTGTCCCCCTGTACTCAGCTCTGGTGAGGCCGCACCTTGAGTACTGTGTCCAGTTTTGGGCCCCTCACTACAAGAAAGACATTTAGGCCCTGGAGCGGATTCAAAGAAGGGCAACAAAGCTGGTGCGGGGTCTGGAGCACAAGTCTTATGAGGAGTGGCTGAGGGAGCTGGGATTGTTCAGTCTGGAGAAGACGCTCAGGGGAGACGATATTGTACTCTGTAACTGTTGGAAATATCCAAATAATTTTCTAGGACGGTATCTCTGATAAAGCAGATTTTATTTGCAATTGCAATGGCGGGCCTACTGCAAGCAGGAGCGCCCCCCAGAAAACAGTGTTGCATCTTTTATTCCCTATTCCCTGATGCTTATCTCTTTCTCCCCTAGTTCCTCATTGGCTGAGTACTTTACGTTCACAATCTTCTCGACGCTTCACTAAACATGGAAACACTGGACAAACATAAATTTTTGCTGCCTGTAGTTAATTAATTAACTTATTCCACACTTGATCATTATTTTGCGGATATCTGCTTGTCCTTCCTTCCACAAAGATAAGCTTGGGAGAAAGACAGAGGGGAGTATCTTGGTGCCTGCCTGTCACATCCCAACCTTCTCACAGAGTGAGGCAGTTCAGCCTTGTGTAGAGGCTCCAACTTCTTTGATGTTTGCTAAATCTGTTTTTCTTTTGCTGGGAGTTTCTTATCCTAACAGAACAACTCTACAATATGTTTTCTAATCACTAACAATATGCTCGCATTGTTTGGAACATTTAACAACTATTACAGTTCTGCAAGAAAGAACTAATCACATAATTCAGTAATAATGTTTCTAAAACATGCCACTAACATATACAGTATTTTACTTCTTAGATCAACTATTTCTAAGGATAAGTTACAGAATACAAATGCATTATGTTCTACTTGTTCAAACCAATTGCTCTTTTTAATATCAAATGCAGAAACAACATTCCATTCCCACATAACTACCTGAAGGGAGGTTGTAGTGAACTGGGGTTCGGCCTCTTCTCTTGCGTAACTGGTGATAGGACTAGAGGGAATGGCTTCAAGCTGTGTCAGAGGAGATTTAGGCTGGACGTTAGGAAATGCTACTTTTCTGAAAGAGTGGTCAGGCAGTGTGTTGCAGTTTTGTGGATTTTTCTTGTCAGTATTCCACATCAGAACATCATGTGGGCCAGTGGGAGTTAACGAGTTAATGTTCTGGTTCTGTTTACTTAATTTTGTGGGCTCTTTGAGTATCTGATGGGAGGGAAGGAGAGGCATCTCCGGAGGACCTGGTGGGAAGAGGAAGTGGGGTGGAGCTGCAGACAGGACCCGGAGCGTCTGCCTCTCTCTGTCTGGCCCCAGCTCAGCTGTCTCAGCTTGCTGTGGAGAAAGCACGTGCTTTCCCTCCCACTATCGTGGTTTGACGCTCTTTTTTTGATACTCTCCTCTCTCTCATTTTGTTTGATTTAGTTAAATTCAGTAAATTACCCTTCCTCTTCATATCGTTGCCATTGTGTTTTCTCTTTGTTAAAACTATCGGCTGGCTCTCTGCCCTTCCCGTGCTCCTGGAGCACACGCAGTCCAGGGCCGGCCAGGTCGCGGCGAACTGTTCATACTCCTTTTTTTTCCTCTTCTTCCCGGGGCCTGTGCCCTCCTGTCATGGACTTATATCTAAGGTGTCATGGAGTTGACTAGATCAATCTATGTCTGTGACAGGGGGGCAACAGCCCCCTGCCCTCCACCCCCACCCAGTCCCACAAAAAATGGGAAGGAAGGAAGGAAGGGAGGAAAAAAACCAGCAGCAACAATCTATGGAGGAAAACTTATTTTACTCTAATATCGGAATACAAGATAACACAATATAATGCAATTTAATTGAAATTGAGATGAATAAATCAGACAAGATGAGAGAGAGAGTTCCCGGGACCGAGTCAAACCTGAAAAGCTTGGAACGGCTAGGAAAGCACCCTCCTGCACCCACTGCAAGGCAGCAAGAGAGCGCCCCCCCCACCCGGAAGGGCCAGATCCCGTGACTTCTGTAATGTACAGGGATAGGAACTTGGAATTGGGGCATTAACACTTTAATGCCCCGTAGACTCCATGATGTTTTGATGTGGAATACTGAAACCCAAAAAACAAAACAAAACAAAACAAACAAACAAGAAAAAAAAAACATAGAACCACGACATTGTGTTATCTTGTATTCCTGTATTATTGTAAATTAAGTTTTCCTCCATAGATTGTTGCCGCTGTTCATAGAATCATAGAATCACAAGGTTGGAAATGACCTATAAGGTCATCTAGTCCAACCGTCTCCTTGTCACCATTGCCACCACTAGCACTAAACCACATAACGCAGCACGTCATCCAGATGCCTCTTGAACACTGCCCAGGATGGCGACTCCACCACCTCTCTGGGCAGGCCATTCCAGTGCCTGACCACTCTGAGAGAAAAAGTTCTTCCTTATGCCTAATCTAAACCTCCTCTGATACAACTTGCGGCCATTACCCCGTGTCCTGATCGTTGCCTGGGAGAAGAGGCCAAATCCCTCTTCACCACAACCTCCCTTCAGGAGGTTGTAGAGTGCAATGAGGTCTCCCCTGAGCCTCCTCCAGACTGAACAACCCCAGCTCCCTCAGCCTCTCCTCATAAGACTTGTGCTCCAGACCCCGCACCAGCTTTGTTGCCCTTCTTTGAACCCGCTCCAGGGCCTAAACGTCTTTCTTGTAGTGAGGAGCCCAAAACTGACCACAGTACTCGAGGTGCGGCCTCACCAGAGCTGAGTACAGGGGGATGATCACCTCCCTGCTCCTGCTGGCCACACTATTTCTAATGCAGGCCATGATGCCGTTGGCCCTCTTGGCCATCTGGGCACACTGTCAGCTTATGTTCAGCCAAGCATCAACCAACACCCCCTGGTCCTTCTCTTCTTCACACTCATCCAGCCACTCATCCCCAAGCCTATAATGCTGCATGGGGTTGTTGTGCCCAAAGTGCAGGACCCGACACTTGGCCTTGTTGAACCTCATCCCATTCACCTCAGCCCAGTGGTCTAGCCTGTCTAAATCCCTCTGAAGGGCCGCCCTACCCTCAGGCAGATCGACACCACCTCCCAGCTTGGTGTCATCTGCAAACTTACTGAGGGTGCACTCAATCCCCTCATCTAGGTCATCAATAAAGATATTAAACAGGATGGGCCCCAGTACCGACCCCTGGGGGACACCACTTGAAACTGGTCGCCAGATGGACTTCATTCACCACGACCCGCTGGGCACAGTCCTGTAGCCAGTTCCTTACCCAAACAAGTGTATATCTGTTCAGACCATGGGTAGCCAGTTTCCCCAGAAGAAGCCTGTGAGGGACCGTGTCAAAGGCTTTTCTGAAGTCCAGGAACAATACATCAACAGCCCTTCCCTCATCTACCAGGCTAGTCACCCAGTCATAGAAGGAGATGAGGTTGGTCAAGCACGACCTGTTTTTCACGAACCCATGCTGGCTGGGTCTGATCCCCTGGACACTGCGCACATGCTGTGCAATCTCATCCAAGATGATTTGCTCCATAACCTTCCCTAGTACTGACGTCAGGCTAACAGGCCTATAGTTCCCCGGATCCTCCTTATGGCCCTTCTTGAAGGTGGGAGTCACATCAGCAAGCCTCCAATACTCTGGGACCTCACCAGTTAACCAGGAGTGTTGATAGATGGCTGAGAGGGGCTCAGCAATCACCCCCGCCAGCTCTCTCAGCACCCAAGGGTGCAGCCCATCTGGTCCCATGGACTTGTGACAGTCCAGACAGAGGAGGAGCTCTCTGACTGTCTGTCAAGGTTCTATGTTTTTTTGTTTGTTTGTTTGTTTGTTTTGTTTTTTTGTTTTTCCGATTTCAGTATTCCACATCAAAACATCATGTAGTGTATGGGGCATTAAAGTGTCACTGTCCCAATTCCAAGTACCTATCCCTGTGCATTACAGAAGTCACGGGATCTGGCCCTTCCGGGTGGGGGGGGCGCTCTCTTGCTGCCTGGCAGTGGGTGCTGGAGGGTGCTTTCGTAGCCGTTCCAAGCTTTTCAGGTTTGACTCGGTCCCGGGAACTCTCTCTCTCTCATCTTGTCTGATTTATTAATCTCAATTTCAATTAACTTGTATATATTGTGTTATCTTGTATTCCAATATTCTAGTAAAATAAGTTTTCCTCCATAGATTGTTGCCGCTGCTCTTTTCCTCCCTTCCTTCCTTCCCATTTTTGTGGGACTGGGGTGGGGGGGGAGGGCAGAGGCCTGTCGCCCCTGTCACGGACATAGATTGATCTGGTCAACTCCGTGACAGATTTTTGGCGCCCAACGTGGGGCACGCTGCTTTTTAGCTTTTTGAACGAATCTCTTTTTCTCTCTGCCCTTAGAGAGCTTCGTTAGGGAGCATTATCAGTAGTTCAAGTTTCTGTGCTGGAAAACCTGACCTTGAAAGATTAGGCATACTGCCAGTGTTCTGGGATATTTGTAAACTTTGAGCACTACTTAGTCTGAGTAGTGCATTTTTTCCTTTTTTTTTTCCCTCCTCTTGTTAGCTTCAATTCATAAACCCTTTTTTAGCAGGCACCAGCGATGAACCCACTCGTTATCGTGGGGGTGCTGGGTAAAGGATTAAAAGCAATGGTGTTAGTCACAACCTACTGGCCAATAATCCATCTCACACTTGTGTGTTGTGGAATTGCATCCGTATATAACTATCTAAGGGCACTGATGGAGACACCTATGTTTTACCTACTTGCAATGCGGTATGATTTGAATTTTGACATTTACATCCCAGAAGGAATGGCTAATTTCACAAACAACTACATCCCAAATGGAATAGCTAATTTTACAAACAACACGATGTTCAGACCAGGCTCCGGTATTTCTTCTCGGTTTGTCAAACGTTTTTTGAATCTTGAATTAATACTCATGTTGGTGTGCGTGTCATCAATTTTCCTGAATGTATTCCAATACATGAATAATAAATGGAAAGAGTCTCCTCCAAAACTACAGAATGATGACTGTCAGGGAATATGGAGAGGTTTAGGAAAAGTTTTAGAAGCATGGGGACCCGCAGTGTCATGGGATTTTACTCTTCAACACCTGTGGGATACCGAGAAACTAAGCCAGTATTTGAGTCAAGGATGATGCGGCTTACATAAATCTAAGGAGGTACAACTTATTTGGGGTTTGGCTTGTGCTTACCGTGCCCTATATAATACCATTCTGGAGAGAGAGAGTTTCCGAGCTGAGGTTCAAGCCAAAGGGGAAAATCCCCAAGTCAAATCTGATCAATCACAGGAGACACCAGTAACAATACCAGTTGCTCCTGTGGAGGGCAAGAAATGGAAACGAGTGTCTTCGCGTCTTGAACGAAAAAGAGAAGAAGAAGAGGAGGAGGTGGAGGAAGATCCAGGCGAGGGGCCCTCCTCAGAACCACCACCATCGCAAAAGGCAAAAGGGAAAACTAGGAGACATGCAGAAGACTGTGATGAAGAGGAAGCCTCTATTACTACCCATCGGCCTCTAAAGATGAAATCCAAGGTTCAAGAAAGGAGTTTACACGGTGCCCGAATGAAACTCTTGTTTCCTGGTTGGTTCGCTGTTGGGACAGTGGGGCCCATAGCTTGTCTCTGGATGGTAATGAAGCTCGCCAACTAGGCGCCATTGCCAGAGATCCAGCTATTGATGGAGGGATTAGTCGATGTTCGGATGAGGCTGCCTCCCTCTGGGAACAAGTGTTAATAGCCGTGAAGGAAAGGTATCCCTTCAAAAATGGCTTGAAGATTGCGATGAAAAAATGGGATACAGTTGAAAAGGGTATCCAGTATTTGAGGGAAATAGGCGTGGTGGAAATGTTGTATGACCCTAACTTTGTTCCTAACCACCCACACCAAGACAACTACCCTGAAAAAGTGAGGACAATGCCTGAGGTATGGCAGAAACTCGTGACAACAGCACCGAACAGATATGCCTCTACACTAATGTCAGCGTGTGACAGATAGCAGGAACAACAGAGAACACCCTTAGTTTATGAATTAATTCTTAAGCTCCAAAACTACGAACAATTGCTACCTCCAACTCACGCTGCCGTTACCGCTATGTCACAAAGGATGGACCAACTGAATGAAATGCGAGAGCAAGTGTCTCAACTGATTAACCATGACAAACCTGTAGCAGTATCAGAGACGCTTGATGAAGATCAGGATAATCAAAAGAGTCTAATGAAGGAGATGAAGGAGATGATGAAATTTATGCGAGCCCACCT
This sequence comes from Centrocercus urophasianus, assembly GCF_019232065.1. Lineage (NCBI taxonomy): Eukaryota > Metazoa > Chordata > Aves > Galliformes > Phasianidae > Centrocercus > Centrocercus urophasianus. The sequence continues at coordinate 10,111 of NW_024885545.1, forward strand.
AACTAAAGACGATGAACCTCCCTTCTCATGTGCACCATCAAAAATCTCAGCTGTTAGAGGCAAACGCTCTCCGGCTCAAGTAAGGGGTTATACACCGCAAATTGCCTTATGGTATTACCTACGTGACCATGGAGAAGACATGAGGAAGTGGCACCGTGAACCTACTCCTGTACTACGAGCACGGGTGAGAGAATTACAAAGCAAATCAACCACCAGTGCAGTTGCTCCAGTTACCACAGGTAATGAAGAGAGGGGCCAGAGAGGGGCCCTGCCCTCAGTCAGGGGTGGAAAGGGATAATAGAGTATATTGGACTGTGTGGATTCGATGGCCTAGCACATCAGAACCACTGAAATATAAGGCACTGGTGGATACTGGTGCACAGTGCACTCTGATGCCCTCGAGTCATGAAGGGACAGAATCAATCCATATTTCTGAGGTGACCGGAGGCTCTCAAGAATTGACTGTGTTGGAGGCTGAGATAAGCCTCACTGGTAAGGACTGGCAAAAACATCCTATTGTGACGGGCCCAGGGGCTCCATGTATTCTAGTTGTTGATTATCTCAGAAGGGGGCATTTCAAGGATCCTACGGGTCCATGAGTGCCCAGGCAGTACTAAGGTCCACAAATCCATGGGACCTGATGGGGTGCATCCACGTGTGCTGAGTGAGCTGGCAGAGGTGATTGCTGAACCGCTCTCCATCATCTTTGAGAGGTCTTGGATAATGGGGGAGGTCCCTGAAGACTGGAGAATAGCCAGTGTCACTCCGGTCTTCAAAAAGGGCAAGAAGGAAGACCCGGGTAATTATAGGCCTGTCAGCCTCTCCTCTGTCCCTGGAAAGGTGGTGGAACAGCTTGTGCTGGATGCAACTAGGATAAAAGGAGGTTATCAGGAGTAGTCAGCATGGGTTCACCAAGGGGAGGTGGTGTTCGACCAACCTGGTGGCCTTCTATGATGTTGTCACATGCTGAGTGGATGGGGGGAGAGCGGTAGATGTAGTCTACCTTGATTTGAGAAAGGCATTTGAGACTGTCTCCCACGACATCCTTGTATCAAAGCTGAGGAAGTGTGGGATAGATGAGTGGACAGTGAGGTGGGTTGAGAACTGGCTGACTGGAAGAGCGCAGAGGGTTGTCATTGGTGGTGCAGAGTCTGTCTGGAGACCTGTAACCAGTGGTGTCCCACAAGGGTTTGTGCTGGATCCGGTCTTGTTCAACATCAACATCAATGACCTTGATGAGGGGATAGTGGCCACCCTCAGCATGTTTGATGATGATACAAAGTTGGGAGGATTAGCTGACACGCCTGAAGGCTGTGCTGCCATTCAGTGAGACCTGGACAGGCTGGAGAGCTGGGTAGTAAGAAACCGGATGAGGTTCAGCAAAAGCAAGTGCAGAGTCTTACACCTAGGGAGGAATAATTGCATGCACCAGTACAGGCTGGGGGATTAGCTGCTGGAGAGTAGCTCTGCAGAGAGGGACCAGGGCGTCCTGGCAGACAACAGGTTGGCCATGAGCCAGCTGTGTGCCCTTGTGGCCAAAAAGGCCAATGGCATTCTGGGGTGCATTAAAAAGAGCGTGTCCAGCAGGTTGAGGGAGGTGATCCTCCCCCTCTACTCTGCCCTGGTAAGGCCTGTTGTAGTAGGCGTAAACGGGGCATCAGGTTGTGACACAATAGGACCTCCCCCGCTCTGGATGTTGTAGTAGGCTTATCGAGGACTTGGGATGTGACGCGGCAGGACCACCCCTGCTCTGTGACAAATTATGATGCATGCTTAAGAGGCTAGATGAAGCACTTAGGATATATAAGTCGCCTTTTAGTTGCAATAAATGCCATTTGCTACTCCCCATATTGGTGTCTGTGTCACTAATGGCCCTAACGAGGAGAAATCGTTAGCTCCTGGCTCAACATGCTTCGATATCGGGGACAACAAGTGGTGCCCCGTGTGAGGAAATCATCCCGCCATCTAGTGTTGCACCAAAGCTGCGGTGTTGCAGGTCAGGTGTGAAGAGGTATGCCGGGGTGTCGTCTTGCCTCTGGGCAAGAGGTAGCCAGGGGTGACCCTTTAAATTTAGAATGGACTTTGTCAAGCAGCAAACAGCAGCTACCCCAAGTACATCAACCCCCTCTACAAGCCTTACTGCTACAAAGGAAACAGAAAAGATCTTATCCCCACGGATTTATGAAATTGGACCATATGCCATTAAGAATACAGGACAACAACAGGTGGTGTTTAACCCAACATGGTCTCTCAAACGAGTAAAATTATCAGTGCAGACTAATATCTCGACAATTAAACCAACTTGCGTGCCATTTCTAAACACATCTTATGCAGGCTGGTTAATGTGGTTACACCGGCGGACCCTCGCACTGACTATGAGAACACGGAGGGATGTGACTGGCATAATGGGAACAGGACTGGGAGTCTTAAACAGTATAGATTCTGAAATGCTCGTAAATTAAGTACAGCAACAAGTGATTTATATGCACTGCGACATCCTCTGCAGTCCTCTTTGTCAGCACTGGGAACCAACCAGTGTTTTTTATCAGATGTATTACCTCAATGGGAAAGGACTAATATGAAAGATGACCAGTTAATTGTGGATGCACTTGCTACGACCCAAAATAATACTTCTTTAGTGCTTAGCTGCATCCAAGCCCAAATATGGATGCAATACATGGAAGCAACGATTGTGAGGGAAGGTGAAGGAGGTACTCTGCCTACAGAAATTCAGAAGGTGATTTGGGATAATGCAAATGAATTTGAAAGGAAATTTCAGTCTTGGTGGCACTTAGTTAATTTTACTTATGATCCTGTTACTAACTATGCCACGGCTTTTGTCTTGAAAATACGCAATGCTTCAGTATATACGATATACCCAATCACTGCATTGGGATTGAATCATGGTGGGGTTATACTTGATCCAATACAACATCGAGTATGGGCTCAACAAAATGGAGAAAAATGGCAAACTGTTGATGTTAGCTCATGTGCGGTATGGGAGCAACAAAGATTTGTTTGTGACAGTAATACTCTCGAGACTCGAGACATTTGTCTTGATACTGAGCAGAACATTTTGAGATTCGTCCCATTGAGATATCTGAAACAGTGCTTATATATATTGGGAAAGGATGTGCCTGTATGAGGACCTCTTGTAATTTCATACTCATAGATGATATTGCTGTAGATACCAGTAATCAATCAAATCTCTGTGTTTGCAACTTTACCAGTGTATGGGAACTGCTGAGTAATGGCCTGAACCTCTGATTGATCACCTGAGGTGAGCCATGAGTCAGCCAGAGGAGCACAGGTGAAGGCAATTCACCTGTGCTGCCAGAAAGGGGGGAGACTGGCTCCACCTCTCCTAGACCTATTTAAGAGCTGGCTACAGGTAGGGTGGGGGGAAAGATCTCTTCTGGAGGTTGTCATGGAGTTGATCTGATCAATCTATGTCCGTGACAGGCCTCTGCCCTCCCCCCCCCCCCCCACCCCAGTCCCACAAAAAGTGGGAAGGAAGGAAGGAAGGAAGGAAGGAAGGAAGGAAGAAAACAGCGGCAACAATCTATGGAGGAAAACTTATTTTACTATGATATTGGAATACAAGATAACACAATATATACAATTTAATTGAAATTGAGATTAATAAATCAGACAAGATGAGAGAGAGAGAGTTCTTGGGACCGAGTCAAACCTGAAAAGCTTGGAACGGCTAGGAAAGCACCCTCCAGCACCCACTGCAAGGCAGCAAGAGAGCGCCCCCCCCCCACCCAGAAGGGCCAGATCCAGTGACTTCTGTAATGTACAGGGATAGGAACTTGGAATTGGGGCAGTGACACTTTAATGCCCCGTACACTACATGATGTTTTGATGTAGAATACTGAAACCCAAAAACAAAAAACAAAAACATAGAACCATGACAAGGTTGCTTCTGTAGGTGTTTTGTGAGTGAGCCCTGGATAGAAGTAAGCCTTCTATTTATTCTCTTTTGTTATCATAGTCTGTTTTGCCTAACTGTCTTGGTTATTTTGTGATTATAGTATCCTAATATTCTTTGATTATATGCTTGGCGAGCCAGGCAGGCCAAATTTACATCATGTCTCAGAAACTGTAGTCCAGCAGGCTGCCCAGTTAGTGGCCGACCTGGTAGAAACAGAACACCTGAGGACTAGGCACAACATTCGGATGTTGAAAGAAGCAGAGGTCCTGCTGGTAAGTAAAACCAACATGTCGGCTACTCGAGCTCCTCAATCCGGACCCGTAAGGGTCTCCTGAAAACAAATGCTTAATGATTTAATTTGGGCTGGGGTCCAATTTGCAGAGATTGACCGCCAGCCCAACCATGTCCTTCTCCAGCTCAGGAGAGAGCTAAAGAACAATCAAAAATTCCATAACTACCCTAAGAAATCAAGGGTGAGGGTTATAGAGAGGGTACCAAAAACAACATGGAACCTAGAAAATTTTGTTGTTTCAAATAGAAGAAAAAAAAAAAAAAAGCTGCTTCAGGTGTCTTGGGCCACAATGCCTGAGCCACCAGAAGCAAAAGAATTGGTCACAGCACAATTCATGGCGTGACAAGGGAGGCCCTATGTAGAATTAACGATTTATTTGTCCCGAAAAAATATTCAGAGAGTTATGGCGTTAGTGGACAACGGAGCTGAAACGTCAATTACCTACGGAGATCCAATGAAATTTGACCAAGGCAGAGTGAAGATTGGTGGCTTTGGGGGACAGGCTATTCCTGTCACCCAAACATGGTTAAAATTGGGGGTTGGGCGTCTCCCACCCAGGGAGTACCAAGTGTCTCTTGCCCCAGTCCAAGAATACATCCTGGGCATAGATATTCTATGGGGTCTGGCTCTCCAGACAACCGTGGGAGAGTTCAGGCTTGGACAGAGATGTATCAGTATCCGGGCGGTGCAGGCAATATTTAGAGTCCATGTGAAACATGTGCCTATTTGCCTGCTGAAATCGTGCCAGATTACTAATGTGAGACAGTGTAGACTTCTCCCGGGTGGGCAAGATGAAATAACAAGAACGGTGCAGGAATTACAAAAAGTGAGCATTTGTATAATCAATGGATATTAAGATTTTATAATCACAAAAAGAACAAGAGAGTTAGGCAAAGCAGACTAAGATAATAAGAGGGAATAAATGGAAGGCTTACCCATATACTAGACTCACCTACTGTAAGAGATTATTTTGTTAACTTCTGTGTCTCAGAGTTTGCTGGGGACACAGATGGACTTGTTCAAGTCCAGACAAGTCCCGAGCAAGGATTGTGAAATCCTTTGTCTGAAGGACACAGATGAACAAGTCCAGGCAATACCTAGGCAAAGGTTGTGAGATCCTTTGTCTGGGGGACGCAGATGGGCAAGGCCAGGGGCAACGAGAGTGAGATGAGCTGCAGCTAAATAGCTGTGAAGTGCTCCTTTGTGTGGACCTAACTCAGGATGATGGCCATCTCAGGGGGTACTCAATGACTCTTGCTCAAGGCCAATCGTTGTCACGTAGGCAGGAGAACAAGGAGGATAAAAGAGGAACTGAAAACCACGAGGATAGGTTTTCTGACAACAGATTCCTCATGAAGAACGGAGGATTTCTGGCAGCAGATTCCCCTGAAGAAGAAGAGGGATTCCTGACGATCAGATTCCTCGTGAGGTGACTCCTGCATGCTGTCGAATTCTCCTGTGCCTGGTGCCTGAGCGCTGCTGCAGCTTCAAGGATTGGCTCCTCGACTTCCTCGTCTACCTGCTTGATGCCCAAGGCCGGCCACGTTGCTTCTCGCCCCCTCCCCTGCTGCGTGTGCCTGGGACCTTCAAACGCCATGCAACAGGACCGCTGCTGAATCCTGCTGGTGACTATCCCTGCTATCTGCAACTCCTGCTTCTTTTCCATCTTTTCTATCGCCCTCCTTCCCTTCCCCATCTCCCTGATTAGGTTTGGTAATAAACTGGATGGAACAACATATGAACCGTTGTTTCTTAATCTCACGCCGGGTATATAGATATTAAAAGAACCTCATTTCCCTCCTATAAATTGGAGTGAGACACTATCCCTGTACATTACAGAAGTCACGGGATCTGGCCCTTCTGGGTGGGGCTGGGTGCTCTCTTGCTGCCTTGCAGTGGGTGCAGGAGGGTGCTTTCCTAGCCGTTCCAAGCTTTTCAGGTTTGAATCGGTCCCGGGAACTCTCTCTCTCATCTTGTCTGATTTATTATTCTCAATTTCATTTAAATTGTACATAGTGTTATCTTGTATTCCAATATTATAGTAAAATAAGTTTTCCTCCATAGATTGTTGCTGCTGTTCTTTTCCTCCCTTTCTTCCTTCCCATTTTTTGTGGGACTAGGGTGGGGAGGGAGGGCAGAGGTTTGTTGCCTCTGTCACAATCATAGATTGATGTCATAGATTGATCTAGTCAACTCCATGACACAAACCTAGGCGAATCATCTGGATGCAGAGGAATGTTTAAGAAGCAGTCCTTCAGGTCAACTAGCAGACACTGCCAGGAGTCAGGCACCATGGATGGCAAAGGTAATCCCAGCTGTAAAGTCCCCATATCCTGCAAAACTGCATTGACTCCTCTTAAATCATGCAGCAGTCACCATTGACCTGACTTCTTTTTGATTACAAAAATAGGGCAATTCCATGGGTTCGTGGATGGTACCAAATGTCCCATAGCAACCTCCCGATTGACTCATTTGTTAACTTCTTTCAATTTTTCCAGAGAGAGGGGCCACTGAGAAATCCATACTGGGTCATCACTTTTCCAGGTCATTTTCCAGCAGGTTACTTTCCCAGCGGCCCCAACTAAAAATCCAGACCACCCTCTAACTTGCCTTCAATGGAAATGCACGCACCGGCAGCAGTAAGTGCGTCGCACCCAAGCAGTGGAATCGGAATGTCCATGACGTATGGTCAAATCAGGCTCAACTCCTTCCAGCTGCCATCATCATCTTTTTAACTAAGAATAATGAGACATGCACTACGCTGCCCCACCGAAATCCCGCCAACCCCTCTAACCATGGCTGTAGATGCCGCCACAGGACATTGCACCAGCCACTTTCCCACGGGCATGGCAGTCACATCCTCCCCTGAATCCAACAGCGCATCAAAGTACCACTTAGGTGGTGTCGGTGTCAACAATCCCGTGATGCGGATTTGAATTCGAATGAGGGGTCTATTCTTACCCAGCTCAAGAGAGAGGGCCATAAGTGGAAGTCCCGCCTGCGGCATAGGCAAACGGACAGTTGCCCTAGCCAGGATCTGACTGCCATTTGTAGACTGAGGAGGTACTTCCACCCCCAGATCTACTGCCCCTGCCCCAACTACAACGGTTCCAGGTGTCACCGGCTGTTCTAGTGTTTCACAGCTCCATGTTTGAGACAGCGGGGGACCTTCTTTGACCTTTAGTTGTGCTCCTGATCCAGCCCCGGCCACGGTGCTCCCCACAAGAGCTGGGCTGTTCCATTGTTCTCCTTCAGGACGATTGTACTGCGCTGCTGGGAGTGATGTCCCGCCCTCACCCCAGCTGATTCATTTTCCTGATATCTATTTGGGCAGATGCGAGCTACATGAGGTCTGCCACACACCCAACAGGCTAATGATCTATGTGTAGCCTTTGATCGAGTTGGACAATCATTATGGATGTGGCCCGACTTCCCACACCCATAGCACTGCACTCTACCTAAAACTACCTGCTGCAAAGCCGCCAGAAGAGGCGCCTGTTCCACATGCCTACCGTGCTGAATTCCCCATTCTATCAATTCTACTGCTGAAGCTGTCACTGGCAGGCTGTCTAACACACGTTTATACTCTGGCGTTGCACCTGAGCGCAAGCAGTCGCACAAGACAGCATCTCGAGCCACTGCAGGCAGGCTACTACTGTTGACTGCAGCCTGGAGATCAGCAAAGGGACCAAAACCGTCACCGGGCTTCTGCCGTACCAAGGTATAACTGGGTTCCTTCATTAACATAGTATCCATGCGTTCAAAGGCCTCTCTCCCTATCCCAACTGCAATCATCAGTGCAGGTGTCGGTAACTCTAACTGCTGCTGCAGTGATAACCACTGTCCTTGTCCGATTATTTGATCCAATTCCAACCCATGGCTCGGGTGTCCCTCATCCATCTGTGCTTGTATAATAGTCGCTTCTGCCTGAGCCCTCACCTGCTGCTCCCACACTGTACATTGTGCCGGTGTTAAGACTGCCCTGACCGTCTGCTGCCAATCAAACATTAGCGGTCCTGACATCGCGATGGTATCTAGAAGCAGCTGCACCCCTGATACCAATATCCCTTCTGATTGAATAGCTGATCTCAACTGCAACAGAATTTTGTAATCTACAGGGTTCCATTGACGGGTCCCATCTGGACCCACCAGAAATGGAAAAACTGCTGCGGGCAAGGGTACAATAGGCGCAATGGTCTGCAGCTGACAGCCTGATAATACACAGTCCTTAGCCCTGTTAAGCCACTCCCTTCCAGTTTCTTGCAGAGTATCAGCACCCCTGGTGTTCATAGCAACCCTCTTTGCTACCCACACCACTTTTCGAGCAGCGGCGCTCATTTCCTTTACCTCCTGCTTTTTGCGTAATAGCCTCCGCACTGCTGTTTGCACAGCTGCAGCCTCCTCCACACCCAATTGCTGTTCTGCCTGTCCAACCCTTTCTCCAATCACCGGTCCCGGTTGTTCCCTCCCCCCCCCTCCAATTAGATGCTGCAGGAGGCCACACAGGCGCTGCCCAAGGCACATAATTTTCCGCCCCTGCCGTGGTGCCCTGGCCCCGCCGCTCCTTCTAGATGTATCCATTCCCGACTCCGACTCCTCCTCCTGTAGCCCAGCCTCTGACTCTGCCTTGCTGCCCTGTTCAACTTCTGTTGCATCCTCCTGCTCCCCCTTCGCAGGCTCCACACCCCCCTTCGCAGGCTCCTTCTCTGATTCCTCACCTTCCTTCCCAAGCTGACCTAACACCAACTCCCGAGCCATCCTCCAACACCGCTCCTCCATTCCCACTGCTTTAAGAGCTCTTTCTAAACTTCCCAAGGTAGCAGTGATATCCACCGTTCCTTTCATTCCCAGCTTAATCTCCTCCCACAACTCCTCTGCCGCCTTATCTAAATTCCTACAGAATAAGCACTCTGTAGGAGTACTCCCGTAACCATGGCACTGAACCCAATTAATCAATGCCATGAGGGATTTCGACGATAGCGAAACCCCTGCCTGCTTTCCCAGCACCTTCAGCGTACTCACCACTTGCTGAACAGAAGCCATAACGTGAGCTGCTATCCCCTCATCTGTGTGCACACACCTAATCACATCGGGGTCACCAGTTGTTGCTAACCTCCACGCAATCACAGCCCAGTCCACAAAACCTTATCAGCAAACCCCTTGTCTGCACCCTCACCCAGCACAGGGACGCGAGAGACGCACGCCATAGGATGTAGCTCCAGTGCCAATTTAATGCTGCGCAACAACCACCTACATACTGTGACATGCGACAGCCCCGTGAACCCGTGAACCGTCAAGTACCACCCAGAACCACCCCTTGTAACTACCACCCACCTTAACCCATGTATCACACACACCGAGTACCACCCACAATGGTTATTTCGTTGTTCTTCAGTAGCCCGACTCTTGGGCACATGAGCATCTACATGACGCACTGTTGTAACCATATTTTTTATTCAGGCAGCAGTATCTTTCCACAGTTCAGCAGCCCAAATAGGTTTACCCCTTCTTTGCCAGTTATTTTGCTCCCACTGCTGTAACCACCCCCATAAGGCATTTGCCACCATCCATGAATCAGTGTAAAGATAGAACACTGGCCAACTCCCCTTCAGCAACATCTAAGGCCAGTTGGACAGCCTTTACGTCTGCAAATTGGCTTGATTCTCCTTTCCCTTCAGTGGCCTCTGCAACTTTTCGTGTGGGGCTCCACACAGCAGATTTCCATCTGCGATGCTTCCCCACAATACAACATAATCCATCAGTGAACAGGGCCAATTTCTTTCCATTTTCTGGTAGTTCATTGTATGGTGGGGTGTCTTTAGCTAGCAATACTTCTTCTCCTGGTGATGTTCCAAACTTTTTGCCTTCAGGCCAGTCCATAATAACCTCTAGGATTCCTAGACAGCTGAGGTTTCCCACCATTGCATAATCAACGCAATCCACTTGTTCCAATGGCATCAGTAGCATGATGGGTGGAGGGACCTTTCCTTTGAAAATCCAGTTCAACACTGGTAGTTGAGGTGCCAGAACGAGCTGCGCTTCAGTGTCAATTACTTCAGAAGCAGCCCGAACCCCCTCATATGCAGCTAAGATCTCCTTTTCAGTTTGAGTGTAGCACTCTTTGGTCCCCCTGTACGCTTAACTCCAAAATCCCAGGGGTCAGCCTCAGGTCTCTCCTAAGGCTCTTTGCCACAAACTCCAAGTGGCACCTTTCTCTCCAATAGCAGTGTAGAGGATATTCTTTACATCCTGTCCCATCCGTACTGGCCCTAGGGACATGGCACGGCATCTCCCATTTAATCTGTTCAAAAGCCTGCTACTGCTCAGGGCCCCATGTAAAATCATTCTTCATCTGTGTCTCCGATAAAGGGGGCTTACAATGAGGCTATAGTTCGGAACATGCATTCTCTGAAAACCCACTACACCCAGAAAAGATGGTTGGGCTATTTTTCTACCCCTGGGGCAAATGATTACAGGTATACTGAACACCCCTCCAGGTGAAAGCAAACTGTGGCCTACATTCTTTGGCCAAAGGAATGGAAAAGAAGGCATTAGCAATGTCAATGGTGGCATACCATTTGGCTGCTTTTGACTCCAGTGCATACTGGAGTTCTAACATGTCTGGCACAGCAGCACTCAGTGGGGGTGTGACTTCATTCAGGCCACGGTAGTCCACTGTCAGCCTCCATTCTCCACTGGCTTTACGCACTGGCCATATGGGGCTGTTAAAAGGTGAGTGAGTTTTGCTGATCAGTCCCTGGCTCTCTAGTTGACAAATCAACTTATGAATGGGGAGCAAAGAATCCCTGTTGGTGTGGTACTGCTGCCTGTGCACCGTTTTTGTGGCAATCGGTACCTGTTGCTCTTTTACTCGCAGCAGCCCCACAACAGACGGATCTTCTGATAGGCCAGGCAAAACAGACAACTGCTTAATGTTGTCTGTGTCTACAGCAGCTATTCCAAAGGCCCATTGATACCCTTTGGGATCCTTAAAATATCCCCTTCTGAGGTAATCAATACCAAGTATACATGGAGCTCCTGGGTCAGTCGCAATAGTATGTTTTTGCCAGTCTTTACCAGTGAGGCTGATTTCAGCCTCCAACATAGCCAGCCCTTGGGAACCCCCAGTCACCCCATGAATATAAATTGATTCTGTCCCTTGGTGACTCAAGGGCATCAGAGTGCACTGTGCACCAGTATCCACCAGGGCCTTATATTTCTGTTCTTCTGATGTGCCAGGCCATCTAATCCACACAGTCCAATATACTCTATTATCCCTTTCCCCCCCTTGGCTGGGGGCAGGGCCCCTCTGTTTGTTTCCTCCGTTGTCTGCAGTAACTGGAGCAATCACCTTTTTGGAGAAGTTCACCTTGGTGGTTGATTTGTCTTGTAATTCTTTTACCTGTGCTTGAAGCGCAGTAGTGGGTTTTTTATGCCACTTCTTCGTATCTTCTCCATGGTCACATAGGTAATGCCACAAGGCATAGTCATGTCTTACTGTTGTCACTTGCTCAAGCAGGAGGATGTCTTCTTTTGATAGCTGAGACGTTGGATGACAGCAGCTGGGAAGAAACCAAGTTGATCAGCCCCAGCAGTAGGCTGTTTTGGGAATTCTGGTCCCCATTGGATGTATCTGATACCACCATGGATCCATCAGCATTAAGCATAGTAGAAACTTCGTCTATTATATCTTCTTGTTTGATTTCCATTCTGTCCAGTTTTTCAGCTACTTTTTCAATGGCTGAAACACAAGCTCGTAGAGGGCTTAAATGTAACTCAAAGTCTTCAAGTTTATTAACCAAATCATTTATAAGGGGTCTTCTTTCCCCTCTGCCATACATAGCTGCAAATGTACTGGCGTACTTCTCTGGTGCAGTCTTTGTGAATGTACGCCACATGTTTGGTGTACACCTGGCTCTCTCAGGATCATGCTCTTGGTCTGGATCATCAGGAATGAAATCAGGGCTATGTAGCGTTTCCACCACTACATATTCTCTCAAATAACGGATGCCTTCTTCCATATCAGCCCATTTCTTTTTCTCAGGCATCAGATTGTCTTTGAAGGGGTATCTTTCTTTTACAGCTAACAACATCTGCTTCCAGGGAGTGAAGGCTGTGTTCTGGCATGTATTAATGCCTCTGTCAATGGCTGAGTCCCTAGCAATGCCACCCCGTTGCCAAGCTTCTCTACTATCTAGCCACACACTGTTGACCCCATTGTCCCAGCATCGAAGTAACCAGGTGAGAATAGGCTCATTTGGGTGGCATGAAAAGTCTTTTCCGAGACTTTGAATTTCATTCATTTTCAGAGATCGATCAACAACGGTAACGATATCTTGCTCACCTCTTACCCTTTCAGGACTTCTTGCCCTCGTAGTCATTGGTGACAGTGGTCTTACTGAGGGCCCCTCCCCTGGACTCAGGGGCGCTTCCCCTGAATCTCAGAGCCACTCCACTGGACCTCTTTCCTCCTTCTCTTACAGTGACTGCTTCCTCTACTTTACCCACCTCCTCTTTCTGCTGTTCTAATTGAGTCGAGATTCATTTCATTTTTCATCCTCTTACAGGGGCAACTGACATCAATTGTGGTGCTTCCTGTAGTTGATCAGGTTGCTCACTTGTGATGCTCTCACCCTTCAGCTTGGCTCAGAGTCTGTCTCATTCAATTATAAGAGTATTTAGTGGAGGGTGTCCTGTTCAGATTGGAGGATGTTGAGTTTGGATTGAAGGGAGTCTTGCTCGGATTCAAAGGCGTCTCATCGAGCTTGGAGATTCTTTCCCTGAGCGCGGAGATCTTCCCCTTTGGCTTGGAGACTCTCTGGACTTGGAGAATCTATTTCTCGACTAGGAGACTCTCTTTCTGGACATTCAGATTCTCCTTCTCAGCTCAGACTCTCTCCTGAAAACTCTCTTTTTTGGCTTGGAGATTCTCTCGCTCACTTTGTACTCTCTCGGATACTCTCACTTTCAGCTCAGAGACACCTGGAAACTCTTGCTTTCAGCCTGGAGATTTTGTTTCTCAGCAAGAAGACTCTCTGGAGGTGGAGATTCTCCCTCTCAGCTCTGCGACACTCCTTCAATTTCAGAAACTCTCTCCCTCTCTGGGATAGTATTGAATAAGGCCTGATAAGCATTAGCCAGGCCCCAAATCATTTGTGCCTCCTCAGATCTGCCTGAGTCACAACACTCCTGTCTCAAATATCAGTTTAAGCTCTCAGGGTCTTTCAGGTGTTCAGGAGTAAAGTCCCATGACACCGAAGATGTCCATCTCTCTAAAGTCTCTCCCAAGCCTCTCCACACCCCCTGACACTCAGTATTCTCTGGTTCTGGGGAAGGCTTCCTCAGAATATTACAAATCCAGATACTGAGTGAAATAAGTAAAATAATGAACAGTACATTCAGGAAGATAACAATGTGATCAGATGAGCATTCAAAAACTGCATAAAGGATTCAAAGGAGAGACTGGGAGCGTGCCTAAAAATCACGAGTTCTGTAGAATTAGCAGCTCCTTCTGGAATTGTATGCCACATTGTATGCAGATACCAGGTACTTATTTCCACCAGTGTTTTCAGTCAATTGTACATACCTATAGCTCCATAGAGCAAAGTGGCAAACTTAATTAAGGCCCAGTATGTTTTGAGCATTAAAAAAGAAAAAACGATGGCATGCAGTCCCTTGAAAGGCACTTTTAGAAGAGAAAGCATTTTTTTTTTCTCTTTACAGAAGCAAGATAGCAGTGCTCAAAGTTTACAAATATCCCTGGAAGCCTGCCTGGACTTTTAAGGTCAAGTTTTCAGTGAGCACCTGTGAAAGAGAGAAACTTTCCCAAGGAAGTTCTCCAAGAGCATTGAGAGATTTGTTCTAAAAGCTAAAAAGCAGCTTTTGCCTGCATTCTCCACCAAGAATGTCAACAGTTTGTGGGCTGGTTCGGCCCGGTTCCGTGACTAGTGGCGCAGAGGAATTTCGAAAAATCTGCACTTCCGGAACAGGGAAAACAGGGGACCCCAAAATAATTAAAAACAGCAGCAACAATCTGAGGAGAAACAAACAAATTTACTAAATATGGTATTGGAATGCAAGATAACACACTATAATACAATATAATTAGAATTGAAGCTAATAAATCAAATATAATAAGAGAGAATGTCTGAAAGGTGGATAGGCCTCACCATAACACTGAGGTGAGATGCGCGGTCCGGTTGAGCAGCACGGAGGAGAGCCTAACGAAGAAGAGCACATCAGGTGACCTTGCCAGGGGTTATATCTCCTCTCTGACTGCAAAGCCCCCTGGGGAATGTAGTAGTTCTTCTCTTCCGGACAGGTGCCCAGAACTGGATTATTAACAGTTAAACTCCCAGTGCGCTACATGTTGCTATGATGTGGAATACTTATAACCAAAAATCATAAAACCATGACAAGTGGAACATGAAAACCCCAGTGACCCCAATCCAGTTGGGATGGGACATGGAAATCCAATGACCCAGATCCCATTGGCTTGGGACATGGCTGAAGGTATCCCAATGACCCCAAACCCATTGGGTTGCAACATAGAAATGACAATGCCCCTGATACTGCTGAGTCATGACATGGAAACCCAATGACCCTGATCCCATTGGGCTGTGGCCTTTTTGAAGGAACCTCAATGACCTCAATCCTTTTGTGTCATGATATTGAAATCTCAATGACCATGATCCCATTGAGTCATGACACGACTGAAGGAACACCACCAACCTCAATCATATTGGCTCATGACATGGAAATCCAATGACTCTGATCCTATTGCATCATGATGTGGCTGAAGAAACTCCAACAACCTCAATCCTGTTGGATTGTGACATGGAAACTATGATGACTGATACTTTTGGGTTGTGACATGGCAGAAGAAACTCCAACACCTCTGATCCTATTGAGTCGTGACATGGAAATTCCAATGACCATGATCCTGTTGGGTCGTGACAAGGAAACCTCAATGACTTGAAAACTGTTGGGTCATGACATGGCTGATGGACTGCCAATGACTCCAATCCCATTGAGTCACGACACAGCTGAAGGAACCACAATGATGCCAATCTTGTTGGGTCGTTACGTGGTATCCCTAACACGCTCAATCTCTTCTGGTCATAACATGACTGAAAGAACCCTAACAGTCCCTATTCTGTTGGGTTGTGACAGAAACCCAAGGACCCTGATCCCATTGGCTTGAAGCACGGCCGAAGGATCCCTCATATAGTTGGGCTGTGACATGGAAACCCCGGTGACCACAATCCCATTCAGTCATGCCATGGATGAAGAAACCCCAACAACCTGGATCCCACTGAGTCATCACACAGATGAAGGAACCCCAATGTCACTCATCCTGTTGGGTCATTTGAGGGAGCACTGAGTGTCTCTGAGACAGAATCACAGAATGGCTGGGGTGGGAAGGGACCTCAAGGATCATCAAGCTCCCATCCCCCTGCCACAGGCAGGGCCACCAACCTCCACAATTAATACTAGACCAGGCTGCCCAGGGCCCCATTCAACCTGGCCTTGAACACCTCCAGGGTCAGGGCATCCACAACCTCTCTGGGCAGCCTGTTCTAACACCTCACCACTCTCATAGTAAAGAACTTCGCCCTGATATCCTAACTAAATCTTCCCTCTATCAACTTAAAACCATTTCCCCTCATCCTGCAGTTATCTACCCCTTCAAAGAGTTGACTTTCCTCCTGTTTATAGGGCTCCCTTTAGGTACTAGAAGCCTGCAGTGAGGTCATACTGCAGCCTTCTCTTCTCCAGGCTGAACAAGCCCAGCTCCCTCAGTCTGTCTTCAAAGGGGAGGTGCTCCAGCCCTCTGATCGTCTTTAGTGGCCCTTCTCTGGACCCTCTCCAATAGCTCTCTGTCTTGTATTGGGCACCCCAGACCTGGACACAGTACTCCAGATGGGGCCTCCCAAGAGCAGAGTAGAGGGGGACAATCACCTCCCTGTCCCTGCTGGCCACCCCTTTTTTGGTGGAGCCCAGGATACCATTTGCTTTCTGAGATGCAAGAGCACACTGCTGGCTCACGTTAAGTTTTTCATCCACCAGGATGCCCAGGTCCTCCCCTGTAGGGCTACTCTCAAGGATTGCTCCTACCAGTCTGTATACAAGTCTGCAATTCCTCTGGCCCAAGTGTAAAACCTTGCACTTTGCTTTGTTGAACCTCATTAGATTCAACCAAGAATTCAACAGGCTTTTCTCAGCAACTTCATCGCTGCTGGCCTGAACTATCAATAAGGGATAATAATCAGAGGGGCAAACCAGATCAGGAAGTTTCCTAGCGTCAACGGTTTACGGGCTGCTTCGGGCCGGTTCCGTGACAAGCAGGGCAGAGGGATTTAGCAAAATCTGCGCCTCCGGAAAAAGGGAAAGAGGGGACCCAAAATAATTAAAAGCAGTGGCAAAGATCTGAGGAGAAAAACTTATTTACTAAATATAGTATCGGAATGCAAGATCATAGAATCATAGAATCATAGAATCATAGAATCATAGAATCATAGAATCACCAAGGTTGGAAAAGACCTAAAAGATCACCCAGTCCAACCATTCACCTATTCCCAATAGCTCCCACTAAACCATGTCCTTCAACACAACATCCAGCCTTTCCTTGAACACCCCCAGGGTCGGTGATTCCACCACCTCCCTGGGCAGTCCGTTCCAGCGCCTGACCACCCTTTCTGAAAAGTAATACTTCCTAACGTCCAGCCTGAATCTCCCCTGCCGTAGCTTGAAACCATTCCCCCTGGTCCTATCACTAATGACACGAGAGAAGAGGCCGACCCCCAGCTCACTCCAACCTCCCTTCAGGAAGGGATAGAGAGCAATGAGGTCTCCCCTGAGCCTCCTCTTCTCCAGGCTGAACATTCCCAGCTCCTTCAGCCTCTCCTCATATGGCCTGTGTTCCAGACCCCTCACCAGCTTTGTTGCCCTCCTTTGAACACGTTCCAGGGCCTCAATATCTTTCTTGCAGTGAGGGGCCCAAAACTGGACACAGTACTTGAGGTGTGGCCTCACGAGTGCTGAATATAGGGGAACAATCACCTCTCTGCTCCTGCTTGCAACACTGTTTCTGATGCAAGCCAGGATGCCATTGGCCTTCTTGGCCACCCGGGCACACTGTCGATAACACACTATAATACCATATAATTAGAATTGAAGCTAATAAATCAAATATAATGAGAGAGAGTGCCCGAAAGGTGGAAAGGCCTCACCATAACACTGAGGTAAGATGCGCAGTCCAGCTGAGCAGCAGGGAGACTGGTAGAGAGCCGATGAAAAAGAGTGCATCAGGTGACCTTGCCAGGAGTTGTATCTCCTCTCCCTGACCGCAAAGCCCCCTGGGGTATGTAGTTATACTTCTACTCCAGATAGGTACTCGGAACTGGAGCATTGACAGTTAAACTCCCAGTGCACTACATGTTGCTATGATGTGGAATACCGATAACCAAAAAACACAAAACCATGACATTCCACCCCTTATTCGACATCACTACATCATGCTTAATATATATACAAACAATAATTAACAAACATTAAACACACACACAAACCTACATATATACATACGGAATTACTGACTGTACTCCCCCAATATCAAAATCCCTTGTGATACACACTGAACATCCCCATTTTCCTGCATCACCCACCAAGAGGATCCAGGTCCCCAGGCAAAAACAGTTCCACAAAGAGGTTTCCCTTTCCAGAAGCTGGAAAACCCCAAAACGCTTTTCCCAACATGTTCTTTACATGTACTACAGGGACCTTACCTCCCTCTACAATATGTAGGGAGCTAGCAGGACCATCGCGATTGATTGATCCTCTAGTAATGACCAACCAGGAGGCTTCTGCCAAATTATTTGCCCAATGCTTAAATGTTCTGCCACCCATTGCTTTCAACATGGTTTTTAACAACCCATTGTAGCATTCAATTTCATGAGAAGCTGGTACATGATAGGGGACATGATAAATCCACTCAATGCCATGATCTTTGGCCCAAGTATTTACAAGAGAATTTTTGAAATGAGTCCCATTACCTGACTCAATTCCTTCTGGAGTGCCATGTTGCCATAGGACTTGCTTCTCGAGACCTAATATGGTGTTTTGGGCGGTAGCATGGGGTACTGCATAGGTTTCAAGCCACCCAGTGGTTGCCTCCACCACAGTAAACACATAACACTTACTACTGCGTGATGGTGGCAAGGTGATATAATCAACTTGCCATGCCTCCCCATATTTGTACTTTTGCCATTGCCCTTCCCCCCAGAGAGGTTTCATCCTCTTGGCTTGTTTAATTGTAGCACATGTGTCACAGTCATGAATAACCTGTGCAATAGCATCCATAGTTAAGTCCACCCCTCGGTCTCTAGCCCATTTGTATGTTGCATCTCTTCCTTGATGGCCCGAGGACTCACGGACCCACTGAGCTAGAAATAATTCACCCTTGTTCTGCCAATCCAGGTCTATTTGAGCCACTCCAATTTTGACAGCTCGTTGTATCTGATGGTTCTTTTGCTGGTCTTCAGTAGCCAAGCTCCTGGGCACATGAGCATCTACATGGCGCACCTTTACAACCATATTTTTTATTTGGGCAGCAATGTCTTTCCACAGTTCAGCAGCCCAAATAGGTTTACCCCTTCTTTGCCAGTTATTTTGCTCCCACTGCTGTAACCACCCCCATAAGGCATTTGCTACCATCCATGAATCAGTGTAAAGATAGAGCATTGGCCACCTCTCCCGTTCAGCAACATCTAAGGCCAGTTGGACAGCCTTTACCTCTGCAAATTGGCTTGATTCGCCTTTCCCTTCAGTGGCTTCTGCAACTTGTCGTGTGGGGCTCCACACAGCAGATTTCCATCTGCGATGCTTCCCCACAATACGACACGATCCATCTGTGAACAGGGCATATTTCTTTTCATTTTCTGGTAGTTCATTGTATGGTGGGGCCTCTTTAGCACGAGATACCTCTTCTGCTGACGGTGTTCCAAACTTTTTGCCTTCAGGCCAGTCGTCCATGATCACCTCTAGGATTCCTGAACGGCTGAGATTCCCCATCCGTGCTCGTTGTGTAATCAGTGCAATCCACTTACTCCATGTGGCATCAGTAGCATGATGGGTGAAGGGAACCTTTCCCTTGAACATCCAGTTCAGCACTGGCAGTCGAGGTGCCAGAAGAAGCTGTGTTTCGGTACCGACTACTTCAGAAGCGGCCCGAACCCCCTCATACGTGGCTAAGATCTCCTTCTCAGTTGGTGTGTAGCCCTCTTCCGACCCCCTGCAGGCTCGACTCCAGAATCCCAGGGGTCGGCCTCGTGTCTCTCCTGAGGCTCTTTGCCACAAACTCCAAGTGGGGCCTTTCTCACCAGCAGCAGTATAGAGGATGTTCTTTACATCCTGTTCCCTCCATACCGGCTCCTGGGCCACAGCACAGGCTATCTCCTGTTTAATTTGCTTGAAAGCCTGCTGCAGCTCAGGACCCCATGCAAAATCATTCCCCTTCCACATTACCTGATAAAGGGGGCTGTAGCTTGGAACATGCGTTCTCCAAAAAACCCACTGCACCCAGAAAAGACTGTGTCACTTAGTGGGCGGAGACATGGCACAGTGATTTTGTTGATCACATCTGTTGGGATGTGACAACATCCATCTTGCCACTTTATACCTACGAACTGAGTCTCTTGAGTAGGTCCTTTCAAGGAAGTTCTCTGAGAGCAGTGAGAGATTCGTTCTAAAAGCTAATGAGCAGCTTTTGCCTGCATTCTCCAACAAGAATGTCAATGTTTTACGGGCTGGTTCAGCCCAGTTTCGTGACATGCGGGGTGGAGGGATTTCGCAAAATCTGCGCCTCTAAAAAAAGGGAAACAGGGGACCCAAAATAATTAAAAACAGTGGCAACGATCTGAGGAGAAACAAACTAATTTACTAAATATAGTATCGGAATGCAAGACAACAAACTATAATACAGTATAATGAGAATTGAACCTAATAAATCAAATATAATAAGAGAGAGTGCCCAAAAGGTGGATAGGCCTCACCATAAAGCTGAGGTGAGATGTGCAGTCCAGTTGAGCAGCAGAGAGATGAAGAAGAGCTGACAATGAAGAGTACAGCAGGTGACCTTGCCAGGAGTTATATCTTCTCTCTCATTGCCAAGCCCCTTGGACTACGTAGTTGTTCCTGTCTGCCAGACAGGTACCCGGAACTTGAACATTAACATTTAAACTCCCACTACACTACATGTTGTTATGATGTAGAACACCAAAAACCAAAAATCACAAAACCATGACACCTAGAAATATCCCTAACCTGTGCTCTAGGGAGGCAGAACACTTCCCTACGGGTAGGGTCAGGCCAACATATAGAGACCTCCATTTTTCACAGAAGGGAGTCACCTATGACAACCACCCTTCTTTCCTTTCAGGTGGAGGCAGTCTTGAGGCATGGAGTCAACTATTTCACCTGAGAACTCACAGGCAGACCTCCCACTGCACCCCCATTCATCTCTCCCTTGAGTTCCAGGGCCTCAAACCTATTTTGCAGAGGCACCTGAGGAACCAAGGCTGGTCAGGATGGGGGTTGCCTACATTGCTGAGCTGGGACCCATTTCTACTTCTCTCAAATTGCCTCGCTCTGCTCAGCAATAGCAGGGGGTCCACCAGTGTCTAGTGAGCATCACCTCAATATCTTTCTCGCCAAGAGTTACACCACGAGTCTATCTCCTGCTCACAATCTCTGATACTCCTTAACCTCTCAGACTTAGGTACTCACTACAGCCAGAGACTTGAACTGCCCCTTTTTTAGGCAGGGACTCCATCTGACTCACCACCATCTTTCTCACCAGACCTTTCTGCCTGGTGGAGACCATGGCATGATATGTTGTCCAGGAAGCAGCTGATAAGTGACCAGTCTACTAATAAGCAGAAATACTACACCCCACATAACTACCACACTTTACCCTATTTGTTCATCCTATTCACTGCGTTCCCTAGCGACAGGTTTTATACATGCAGGGGGGTGGTCTGCCGCTGCTCCTGGCTCCGCCCCCTCGGCGTCAGATCGCCGCTGCCATGCAGAGGACAATGGCACCCGGCAGCTGCTTCCTGACAGGGCTACCCCTCAAGCAGCCAAGGTGATTTCCTGCTGCAGTGCGAAATGCGTCCACTCCGTGCCGAGTACCTCGCCAAAAAAAGAGGAATATGAGTGGCTCTGAGGGCACTCTGAAGGGAATTCTGAGGAGTATCTGTTGGTCTCTGAAGGGCTCTGAGGGGTATCTGTGTGGCTCTCAAAGGCTTTCATGGGATCTGAGGGTGATCTGAAGGCCTCTGAGGAGATTCGAGGGTCCCTGAGTGGCACTGAGGAGGATCTGAGGGGGCTCTGAAGAGCCTTGAGGTGTTCTGAGCGTCTCTGAGGAGTTTTGAGGGGCTCTGATAGGGCTCTGAAGGTCTCTAAGGGGGCTCTGAGAGGTTCTGAAGGGGCTCTTAGGGGGCCCTGAGGGGCTCAGAAGGGTTTTGAGTGTCTCTGAGTGGGCACTGAAGGACCTTGTGGGGCCCTGAGCAGCTCTGAAGTAGCTCTATGGGGCTCTGATTGTCTCTGAGGGGACCCTGAGGACCTTTGTGTGGCTCTGAAGGGACTATGAGGGGGCTCTGAAGGGATCTGAGGGGGGTCTGAGGGTTTCAGGGTGGTTCTGAAAGGACCCTGATGGTTTCTGAAGGGGCTCTGAAGGTCTCTGATATGGCTCTGAAAGGCCCTAGAGGAGCTCTGAGTCTCTGAGCAGCTCTGAAGGTCTCTGAGGGGGATCTGAAGGGCTCTGAGGAGCTCTGAAAGGCTTTGAATGTCTCTGAGGGGCATCTGAAGGGCTCTGAGGGGCTTTGTGGGGGCCCTGAAAAGCTCTGAGTGTCTCTGAGGGTCTCTGATCAGCTCTGAAGGGCACTGATGGGGCTCTATAGGGTTCTAATGAGCTCTGAGTGTCTCTGAGGTGCTCTGAAGGTCCCCTGAGGGGCTTTGAGTGGCTCTGAGGGGCATACTGAGGAGGATTAGAGGGTCTCTAAAGGGGATCTGAGTGACTCTCAAAGGGCTCTGAGTGTGTGAGAGGCCTCTGAGGGGGTCCTGGGCTCTATGGAGATATTCAAGACCCGTCTTGTTGGAAATATCTTAATAATTTATCAGGATGGTATCCCTGATAAAGCAGATTTTATTCGCGATTGTAATGGCGGGTGTCCTGCAAGCAGGAGCGTGTTCAGAAAACAGCGTTACATCTTTTATGCCTTATTACCCGATGCTTATCTCTTCCTCCCCTGGTTCCTTATTGGCTGAGTACTTCAGTTTCACAATCTTCCCGACGCTCAACAAAACATATGGATACCAGCTAAACATAAATTTTTGCTAGCTAAGCATATATCACTAATTATTTAACTTCTAACATTTGTTCACTTAACATTCGGCCATTATTTCTGGACATCTGCTTGTCCTTGGATAGAGATAAGTTTGGAAGGAGGATAGAGGAGAGTATCTTGATGCCTACCTGTTGCATCCCAACCTACCCACAGAGTGAGACAATCCAGCCTTGTGTGGATACCCTGGCTTCTTTGATGTTTGTTAAGACTCTTTTTCTTTTGCTGAGGATCCCTTATCCAAACAGAATAGCCTTACAATATGCTTTCTAGTCCATAATACTATACCCATACTATTTGCAACATTTAAAAACTATTCCAATTTTGCAAGCAAGAATTAATCACATAATTCAGCAACTATATTTCTAAAATATACTACTAACATATATGGTATTTCTACTTTTTCACATCAACTATTTCTAAGGACAAGTTACAAAATACAAATATATTGTGCTCTACTTCTTCAGATCAATTCCCCCTTTTTTATATTTAATGCAGAATCAACAGTCCATTCCTACATTCTGGATGCCTACCTGTGCAACCTATTGTAGGGTGCCTGCTTTAGCAGGAGAGTTGGACTCTTGAGGTCCCTTCCAACCCCTGCAATTTTGTGATTCTGTCTCTGAGAGGCTCTGAAGGGCTTTGGGGGCTTTGAGAGTCTCTGAAGAGTATCTGAAGGGTTCTGATGGGGATCTGAGTGTCTCTGAGAGGGATGTGCTGTGAAAGGGTTCTGAGGGAGCCCTAAAAGACTCTGAAGAAAAGCCATATACCTCCACCTCCTGAGGCCCCGCCGTGGCAGAATGTCATAGCCACCACCCACACCCATCAGTGCGCCTACACACTACACGCCAGCCAAACTCTGCCCCTTCCCAGATCAACCGCCCCCAGAGGGTGTGTCGGAGGGAGAGTGACAGCTAAAATAGCCAATGAGAAGCACCACTCTGCAGCGCAGCTGCGTGCCCGCCCTCCCGACTACAGCTCTCCATTTTCTTTTTTTTCCATTACCGCCACTCCATTGGCTGCGCAATCCGCCAATCGGCTGCGTGAGTAGCGCAGAGCTAATCCTCGCTCTCTTTTCTTTAAGTGACAGGTAAATTAGCTAATAGGCTGCCTCTTCTCCCGTCTCCGGGGGTGGATCGTGGTAGTGACCATCGGGCGCGAGGTGGTGGGCCACGTCGTGTATGGTGCTGGTCGATGTGGTGATTGTGTAGCTCTAGGACGACAGGTCAGTGTGAGGTGCTCTAGCTGTGCGGGCAACGGGGGGGTGAGGGAATGAGGCTGAGGGTCAGGGGGAGCGGCAGGAGAGCCGCGGGTTGTTCTGGGCGAGGGGGCGGGTCGGGGCTTGGAGGGGGCCGCGCGGCGCGTCCTCCCCCTTTGTTGTGGTGGGGACGCGGCCGCGCTCGAGACTGGGGGGGTTGTTGGGTCTAACTCTGGGGCTACACAGCGCCATCCGAAAACAAATTGTATATTTGATACTGGTGTCCTGATACTTTTTGAGTTCTGGCAGCTCGGGGCCGTGTCCACCGCCTTCTGGGGAAGGGCCTTTCCCTCACATCCCCCCGGCCTTCAATATAGCCCACATGCGGGTGAAGCCGCGTTGTGTTACAGCAGCCCTGGTAAGGAGTGGTGTAGCAACTCCTATCTATGCTGGTTTTTTTTCTTGAGAAGAAGTGCCCTAATGTAGGGGCCTTTGCTCTGGGGAATAGACGAAGGGAACGGGTGGGTGAAAAGCCCTTGTGACAGCCCTGGAGAGCTATTGGATTCAGTAGGCTGTAGTTTAGTTTTGTGCCTTCTTGGCTGAATGTCATAATCTTTGGAAAAAAAAGGAAAAGTGTGTTGTGCTCTCTTCAAACTATCCACGTGTGTGTAAAGTATTTTAAGGCGGAGTCCCACTTACTGGGTTGACTGCCGAAATATTTCTGAAAATGCTGCCAATAAGTGTATAAATTGTGTGAAGGGCTCATATTGTCTTGGTTTATGGTCTCAGATTTGTAAGCTTCCACCTGCATCAAGAAGTTAGTAATGACAGCTTATGAGGAGCTCGCACCTAACAGCAGGTTTGACTTTCCCTAAGTGCTCCACTCTTAGTTCAGAGAGCTGCACTTTCACACTGCTTCATGGCATTGTTTCTGGAAGGCTGAAGTCTGCAGCGAGGTTGATTTGTCTTTTCTCTGTTCTCCAGCCCGGAAGAACCTCCTGTTGTGAAGGTAAAGGCTTTTCTAATGGAACACGGTTGCTGTTTAGGTTTTCAGAAGCTTTATCACAGTATTGGAGTTGTGGTTGCATGAGTAGCTTTCTTGTTGTTTGTTTTGAGGGATGGTTTTAAAACTTCAGTATTAATAAATTCCAACAAATTACAGGGGAATGAGAATATAAATAAAGGAAGTTTTGTAGTTTGTGGTCCCTTCTCCCTGCCTTGCTCCATTTGCTTAGCACTATCGTGGTGAAAGATAGCATTGATTATCAGTGCCTTTAAAAGAGGAAGGGGGAGCATTGCAGTAGATGTAGCTCAAAATTCAGTTCAGTATGTTTTTAGGGTCACTTCTAACAGTAAATTGGGATGTTTAATAATTTGGTAGGGGGGCGTGGTTCACACTTGGACTATGCTGACAGCCACCAAAATGAACAGGAGTGAAGGTTCAGTTTTCTTTATGGAAGAATCAGGTCATGTGTAGTTGAGTCTTGAAGAAAACTTGTCGACTCAACTTTTCAGAGGTTCTCTTTGTTCATACTAGTAATTAAAAAAAAAAAAAAAAAGTTGGAAAAAAAAAAGTGAGGTAAAAAAAAAATTGGTCTCCTAACTGATCTCTACCTAGAAACTAGGCTCAAGAGCAATATCAGATGAGCTTGGATCACAATGAATCTTTAAATGCAAGGCCCTCCTTGCTGCTCCTTCATCTTCCTGCTCCACTTGATCTTTCAGAAGTGCTGAGCATTGGTTGATGTAATTGAGTTTATTGGAGCTCAGAAATCTCTGCTACTGAGTGCAGATTTGAAAAGCGAAACTTGTCTCCAACTCTAATCTCTTTTCCACAAAAGTACTTTTTCTGGCTTGGTAGTAGGTTCTGGGTAATAAAGAATATGAGTGCTGCTTGAGGTAGAAGAAAATTCCCAATCTCTCTTTTACATAAAGAGCAGAACATAGTTTTAATTATTGTAAAAGTGTTCTAGGGTTTTCAAATGTACTCAGTGCTGCCTTAATGGTTGTGCATGTAAATGCCCTGTAATTGAAAGCAGCCATTTATGGGCCTGACTTGTTAAGTGAGCTGTAAATTCTGCTTTTCAGATTGGATTTAATGACTTATCCAATGCCACAAACCGGTTGTGAGCTGTGCCTAGAGGCAAACAATACCTGAGCTTACTTTGCCAAAATATTTGTAATTGTGGATTTGTTGAACTGAATTGCTGCAGGTCATGCGATAGGATTAGTGTGTGTGTGGTGGTTTTTTTTTTTTTTTTTTTTTTTTTTTGTAATAGAAGGGAGACTGCATGCAGCACTGTGTTCAATACTCTCTGGGCTGGAAGAAATTGGTGGCAGCAGGAAATCTTGCTAAACATTAGTCAATTTCCTGCAGAGTTGCTGGATTACAGAAAGGAAGACTTCCTTTCAGATAACTTTATATTGTGATAGTGTTTGACAGCCAGTGTGAAAGAAGATAGAGACTGAGAGAGCACCTCCTGGGTCTGCTATCAGTGTAGTCTGGGGCTTGAGTTTGATTTGATTAAGCTGGGGCAGGATGAGCTTAATAGAAAACATTATTCAAGCTCTGCTTGTGGCAGAGGGTTTACCAAAATGGGGAAACAGTTAAATTATGCAGATAGAAGCTGAATCAGGCACCCAATTAGTGACTTGCGGAACAAACTATAACAACAAAGTAGTTGTAAAGCAGGTATGTTTTATTTGTCTGACTGGGTACAGGGGGGATAACTCCTTTCTAGCCTGCACACTGAAAGCAGGTAAACATCTCGATTTACAGAGGGGATACATGCATATTCATGGTACTAGGAGTGGTTATTGCAATTAATTTTAGAAATTCGGTATGATATTCCATGCCTATTCTATGCCCCAAACTTCACCCCTAGCTAATGACCCCATATTGTTCCCATTGTTTGTGCTCAACTACTATTACAATTTTAACAATATAACAGATTAGCCCTTTATTCAATTCCCCCCTTTTTCTGTCCTAGCAAATCCTTTTGCTAAATTATTCTGTTATTATCTAATGATTTTCAAAAGTATGCTCCACTCTCCATTTTCTGTCTCAATTTATGTTTTTTCCATATCTCATAGCTATCACCTGTTTACACATCCACATAAAACAATGTAGCATACAGCATGCAAATATCCCAAGAGTGAAGTAACACATAGTACAAAGAGTAGCCAGGCAAAATTTGGCAACCAACTGGTTAATTTTTCCCATAGCTCTGTAAAGCCAAAAGAGGTATTATCTACCTCCTGCCCTGCCCCATAGCGTCCAATTGGTAGATGGAATCCCATATTGAGGGAATTCCATCCCTCCATCTCTTGGCAAGGCCATGCATACCCAACAATTTGAAATGTTCAGGGCCCGAGTGAGATTTTTTTTCTGTCACTTGTATAAAAGTATTATCCTGCCAGGCTGAAGCAAGTCCTATACAACTACTTAAAAAAATTAGTATATACATGTTGCCGCCTTAAGTTTAAGCTTAGAGGTCCCTTCTCTTTGACAGTCCACAGTGGTTTCATCGTCTTCTTGAGTATGATGAATCCACGACGCTTGTTCTTTCACCTTGATCGCTGTGTATGATGTTAATGTTACCAAAAACGCTCCTTCCCACTTGGGCTTGAGTGGTTTATCTGAGAGGGATTTGACGTATACATAAACTCCAGGTTTAACGTTATGAACAGGTACATCCAATCTTCTTGCCCTTACGCCCAAAAATGATTTTTCTATTTCTTGCAAGTGCCGTTGCAGGCCTAATATATATGCTGCCAAGGTCTCTTCACCTACTTGATTTGAGGTGCAATTCTGAATCATATGCGTGTTGGAAATACCCAAGTAATTTTGTCAGGACGGTATCTCTGATAAAAGCAGAATTTATTCGTGATTGCAATGGCGGACGTCCCACAAGTAGGAGCGCGCCTATGGACACAACATGACAGCCTTTATACCCTGTTTTCTCCCCCTTGCCTCCCCCCTCCCCTGTTTCCCCACTGGCTGGGTACTCCAGGTTCACAATCTTATCAGAAGGTTTACATTTGCTATTTACTTGTTAATTTATTTGTTATCTGGTGCCAGTCAGCAGTCATCCTGTTGTTTCCAAGATGTCTCGGTGCTCTCCTTGTCCTACTGATATGGTGATTTTCTTTAAAGTCATCATCGTTAAACAAAGAGCACTGGGGGATGATGTCAGGCCTTCCCAATGTCTCTTCAGGCGCTTCCTCGGGCATGCCATGACTTGTTCTCTGGTTTGCTCTCGTGCAGGATATTCTTGCAGTGTGTGTGACAAAATATACATATATACACCTATATACAGAGTGTGCGTTCCTGGGAAGGTTCGTCTATACGATAAGTGATGTAAACTTATCAGAGATCTTCCCCAAGTTAAGTAGAAGGACTCCCAAAAAGAACTATGATAGCGGAGATCATAAAATAAAAATAATATTATACAATTCTAATGCAGAAACAACACTTGATTCTCACAATTCCCCCCTTTTTCTTTTTTATACGGTGATTTCTGCAATTTTTTTTTTTTTTAAGGTTTACTTTTAAAGACATCGCCCTCGTCTTCACTTTCTTTATCTCCCATCTCCTCTAATACCACAATTTTATCCAAATGTAATGGCTCCATTGGTGTTTGCTTCAATAGTGCTCTCTCTATCAATCACTCTACTAGTCCCCTCACAAAGGGGATAACACAGCAACCAGTGGCCATCAAGGCTCCTGCTGCTACTATCAAAGAAGTAAATGTGGATACAGTCACCCCTTTCCATTCAACAAACCAGGACTCCAACCATCCGGTGACAGAAGTATCTATTCCTGATTTTTTTTTTTTTTTCTGCCACTTCATTGACAAGGGTGGCACCAAGCCCTTGCAATGCCTTCGTTATTACGTCATCCAGAGCTGTGTTATTGGGATGAAGGTGCAACAACAGGTACCCAGCGTTACATATACACTCTTTTAACATATCTTAGGAGATGCTATTTTCTCAGGCCACCCTACTTGTGGCATACAACTGTCCTGCAATTCTCTTTATTGCACTCTTTGTGTAATTTATAAATATCTGTTGATTATAACAGACATGGTTAATCTAATCTACATTCTTGTTGATAATCACCCACCAGGACAGTGACTCAAACCCTGCAACAGTTTGATTTCTTGCCTTAAAATCATCAGGAACAACAAGAAGAGAAAAGTTTAAATCCTTAGCTTGCCCACATAGCAGACAATGCTGATATGTAATAATGTTTGTCACAAGAGATACATAAGTATTTACATCAAATGCTGCACTCATCAAATTAATATTTCTAACAGTTACAAGAGCCCACATTTCTGTCCTTAGATTCACAATTTTAAGGGTCCAGCTGACTTCAGTTCTCATTGTGTTCGAGGGACCTTCTTAACTCTAGTATGATGTATCCACAATGCTTTCACTGTTGTGTGGGATGTTAGCAGCACCTGGAACAGACCTACCCACCTTGGTTCCGGGGGCGAATCTGAAAGAGATTTGTTACATACATATTATCCAGCCATATCAAGGCCTTGGGCTCTAGTTCCTAGAACCAGTTTCTCCTTTTCTCAAAGCCATTCCTGCAGACTTATCACATGCTCAGTTAGTATTTCGCTCCCTACTTGGGTAGAAATCCCCTTTTGTACAACATAAGGCCTTCTGTACAGTATTTTGAAAGGACTTAACCCCTCTTTGGCTCTAGGTTTTGTTCTGGTACTAAGGAGAGCCAAAGGCAACAACTGTGATCAGGACAGTCCAGCTTCCTGTCCCAGTTTTACAACCTGTGATTTAATCAGACACTTCGTCTTTTCCCCTGACCACTCGCCTGTGGTCTGTGTGCTATGTGCAATTGCCAATTTATTCCCAATGCTTGCTGAGCTGTTGGACAATCTCTGCAATAAAATGAATTCCCTGGTTGAAGGGTATTGTTGCAGGACACCCAAACCTTGGCATAATCTCCTGCAAAAGTACCTTGGTTACTTCCTTGGCTCTATTGGTCCTGCAAGGGAATGCTTCTGGTCACCCTGAAAGGGTATTGGTTAGAACTAGCATATATCAAAACCCTCATTTTTCCTGGCAGTTCAGAAAAAAATCAATTTGCAATTGTTATCCTGGAAGGTTCCCTTTCCAACAAGCCCCACTTGCACCCTGTTCCTGGTACTAGGATTGTACAGTTACTTTCTGGTGTCTGTACCCCCCATGTTTTATTATGTTCCCTTAGAACC
Source organism: Centrocercus urophasianus (assembly GCF_019232065.1). Lineage (NCBI taxonomy): Eukaryota > Metazoa > Chordata > Aves > Galliformes > Phasianidae > Centrocercus > Centrocercus urophasianus. Next base: position 40,184 of record NW_024885545.1, read on the forward strand.
AAATTCTATAAAATACTAACGGGCACAACAGTGTGTCCATCTGGGTATGCACCCATCTGTCAGCTTGCTCTCTTCCCTTCATTCATTAGATTCCTATCCTTTCTAGAGTGCCTTATAGGTTCTGACTAAGGTTCAGGTATTTCAAGTTTACCATCTGGAATTAAAGCCGTTCACCAATTTCTTTTCCTTTAGCTGCCTGTTTTGCCACCTGATCCATCATCATATTTCCAATTTCCTGTACAGTGTCACTCTTCTGATGTCCTTTACAATGTCTAACAGCCATGATGTTCTTTGGTAGATTTACATCACGCTGAATTTGTTTTCCTTGTGTGTAAGCAATCCTTGCTCTTTCCAGATGGTACCACGAGTGGGTACCACCCCAAAAGCATATTTAGCATCTGTCCATATATTTAAGGTTCTTGTCAAGGCAATTATTTCAGCCTTCTGAGTGGAAGTCCCCACAGGCAATGGTTTTGCTTCAATTACCCTGTCAGTAGCAGTTACTGCATGTCCTGCCTTACGGTTTCCTTGTCTTCACAAAACTGCTTCCGTCGATGAATGCAGGACTCCTCAGCATCGTCCAACGGTTCCTCCTGTAGGTCTGACCAACTTGCACAGACAGTCTCCATGCAGTCGCACACTGCTGGCTTGGAGGCAGCTCTGCCTTGGCGTTCTGGGTGTTCAGCAAGTTGCTTCCTTCTCTTTGAGCAGTTGTGCTTTCTGTTGAGAAACTTGATAGCCATTTCAATCAAGAAATTCAGCAAGCTCACAGTCCATTGCACACAGTCCTTTGTTACTGTAGCATCCACGTACTGCAGTAAAGTTCCACTGTGAGATGGTGAATCCAAATCTCAGGCTCACGAGTTGACCAGTTCTCAAAAATCACTGGGCTGTTCTCACAACTCTGGGTATCACTGTGCAGGTTAACTGAATTATTATTACTTTTAATTTTTTTATTTTTTTTTTCTTCTCTCCATATTTGAGCTTTCCTATTCAAAGGCAAATAATTTTAGACTTCCTTTTGCAAAACCAGGCAGAAAAAGGTGTACTTCAAGTTCAGAACGGTAAACCCCACCTGCTTATTCCTTAATTTGGTTAATAAAGATATACACCATGGCTTGTATATATTCAACTTTCCTATTAACTGCCCTCAAATCTTGGACCAAACTATAGCTCTTGCCATCCAATTTTTCATTTGCAAGATTGGGTGTTGTATTTGGATTTCTATCCAATTAGTAATCCAAAATCCAAAAAGTTATTTTTATTTCTTTTATCCTCCTACAATCTTGTATCCTCAAAGGGCATTGCTTTACCCTGGTTGGGCTGGCTCCCATCTTTAACTTAACTTTCATTGGGCTGCATTTTGGCTCTGCCAGGCATCCCTGATGCCTGCAATCCTGTGTATACCCAATGTAGGATTTACGTAACTTCTGGGAGTACAACATTGCTTTTCCCAGTTTGTGTTAAAGCCAGACTTAAAATTTTCAGTCCACTGCTCTTGCTTGACAAATAGCTCCAATTGTCTCTACTGAATTTAATCTCTACATTCAACTACTCTAACATGTCATGCCCAAATAATCATTTTGGAGAACCTGGCACGTACAAGAATTTATATATTCCTACTTGTTCTCCTTGCCTGTATTATTTAAAAAAAAAAAAGTAACCTTCTCTTGCCAGTAAAATCATCTACGGGTAATGGTCCTTGCTGTAGCCCAGAATAAGACACGCCCAGAGGTACCAGAAAATAAACCTCTTCAGCCTGCTTCCCCTGCTGCTTTCAGTCCTGGCAGGGTGGAACTCTCCCTTAGCCCTTCCAGGCTCTCCTTACCTCTTCTTCTAGGTAAGGACATCCCTGTTAACCTTGCTCAACTTTGCCTTCCTCATTTTGTTTTCCCAAACACTTTTCACTTTCCAAACTCTCATCATCACAGACATTACTAACATTATATTTCAGTTTCACCCCCTTCTCTCCCCAGGCTTCCAGTGCTCACACTGGATATCGGGTTTCCCCAGCTCTGCAGATGCCGGCTATTCTCACTTCCAATGTCCCGTCCCATTCCCATTCACAAGCACTGCACCCTTCACATCACAGCGGGAGGCTCCAGCCCCCAGCTCTTTCTCCCACTCCAAGTTGTTCTTACAAGCCGCAGTGGGGGGGGTGTGCGGGGATGTGTTCTCGTGCCGGCCCAACTCTAATATCCCAAACTCACTGCTTTCCTTCACCTTTTTGCCTTTTTTGTTTGTTTGTTTGTTTTTTCCACAATTCCACATACCATTAACAACTGCAATTCCACATAATTTCCACATAACATTAAAATTGCATTTCCACATAATTTCCACATACCGTTAACAACTGCATTTCCCCATACCATTAAGACAGTTTCTCCTAGTGCCTTCAAAATCCACAAATCAAATAACACAATTCCTCAACTTCCGCAAACACCCAACACTTGGTCTCATGATTAGGATACTCAATTATAAAACTAGTCCCTTTACTCCATTTACATTCCTGGTTTCTTATTCAATATTCCCCCTGGCTCACCAACAATGTTTCTCCAGTGAGCCAGAACACAACCCAGGGGATCTTCTCATATCACTTTAGACACCCCTTGTTCCATAACACCCTCGTACACGACATAACATAACACAACACTTTCAGGACATAAACATTTAACAATCACACAGAGAGTGACAATAATCAGTACAATTTATCCTCAGGATCCTTCTCTCTCTGCCTTCCTCCAGAGCCCTACCTTCCCTCTGTATTCATTTCCCACACTTGCATAGCTGCCAGCCTCCTTCTCCAATAATCAACGTATCAACGATAAACATCATTTCCATCCATGAGTACAAATTAGGCCCTAGAAATTGATCTAATTGTTCTGCTACACTTATAGGATCCTCAGTTAAGGAATTCTTGAAACTCCTAACTTTTCTTCTAGTAAAAACAGCAGGCATTACCATACCCCATTTCCCTTTGAGCTAAGACTGCCTTAAGAGGACAAAGTGAAGTATTAGTAAGGTTAGTATTAGAGAAAGAAAAAAACTCTCCAGGTCCCATTCGCATGACTCCAACTCCCTCAGTAATCGAGAGCGCATCCTCTCTCCAGGATCCTGCACAGATCAGCAGCACCCACTTTCCTCCTCTGGAGAGGTCACCACTGCTTTAGAAATTGCACTGCTTTAGAAATTGAAAAATGGGGGGGAAGTTACCTAAGGGATCCCATTTATGATCTTTCTGCTTCTCTTTACCATTTCCTTTCAACTTGGACTCCTCGCGAGGCACATTTCTTTACTTCTTGCACTCATTAAGCGACCTAAGCCAATTCCATTTCAAAAAAAGGAGTCTTACTGTTTACATATAAATACAAAGTCTGATAGGCCCAATTTTCTTCAGACTCCTATTTTTGTCGAAATAATGATTTTCCCTGTAGTGGCTCCCTACTGTATACTGTATTTAAACATTTTTTTTCCCTGTTCTTTTCCTAGTTTTGGGATTCTTTTCCAATTTTGAAGTACTTCTCCCAAGGGGCTGGCTCTCTCTAGGCACCATTCCGGGGACCTTTTTCCCCTGCTCTCGGGAACTCCTATTACCCATCCCTCCAGAATGCTACTGTGAACTCCCCAGCTCACAGGTTACCACACTCTGATTCTCGGATTTTGGGCCCAATCCCTCAGGAGTACTATACTCCTGTCTCGGATTAATAGGGGTGTACTGCTGGCACTTCGTCAAGTGCACAGGGTACCGCACACCAACAGTTCCCTCCCGAGACTCTTCCTTTCACCAACACAGCCGCTTCGTCCGTCCCTGGCCGTGCCCCTCGCGGGACAGCGGAACCGCAGGTCGGGACTCAGCACTCGCTTCGCACTCACAGTGCGTCTCAGTCACACACACTCAAGAGTCTCAACTGACCCCCAAGGAAAGAGTTAAATCCCCTTACCTTGGTCCATGCACGAAGTTACCGGGTCGCAATGGCCAACACCCGTGCCTACCTGCCCCTTGGCTTTCACAGAGTCCATCCTTTATGAAACAGTCTTGGTTTTTTTATCGGCCGTACCAAGGAGTCACCTCACCACCCAGACAGGACCGCTGAAATCAGCGGGGTGCACCTATCCTGTGCAGGGCAGTAGGGAAACTCTCAAAGAGGCGATAATAATCCCGGACGAGCCCCCAAATTGTTGGAAATATCCAAGTAATTTTGTCAGGACGGTATCTCTGATAAAAGCAAAATTTATTCGCGATTGCAATGGCGGGCGTCCCACAAGCAGGAGCGCGCCTATGGACACAACATGACAGCCTTTATACCCTGTTTTCTCCCCTTTGCCTCCCCCTCCCCTGTTTCCCCAATGGCTGGGTACTCCAGGTTCACAATCTTATCAGAAGGTTTACATTTGCTATTTACTTGTTAATTTATTTGTTATCTGGTGCCAGTCAGTAGTCATCCTGTTGTTTCCAAGATGTCTCAGTGCTCCCCTTGTCCTACTGATATGGTGATTTTCTTTAAAGTCATCATGTTAAACAAAGAGCACTGGGGGATGATGTCAGGCCTTCCCAATGTCTCTTCAGGCGCTTCCTCGGGCATGCCATGGCTTGTTCTCTGGTTTGCTCTCATGCAGGATATTCTTGCAGTGTGTGTGACAAAATATACATATATACACCTATATACAGAGTGTGCGTTCCTGGGAAGGTTCGTCTAGAGGATCTGTGATGTAAACTTATCAGAGATCTTCCCCAAGTTAAGTAGAAGGACTCCCAAAAAGAACTATGATAGCGGAGATCATGAAATAAAAATAATATTATACAATTCTAATGCAGAAACAACACTTGATTCTCACACTGGCAACAGTCGTGCTCCCTGGTCATTAACGCAAAGGGCTGCCTATTGGGCACGTGGTCTCAACCCTTTAGAACGGGGAGACCCTCTTGCCATTACTGGAACAACTGACCAATTAGTGGATAGCATTCAAAAGGCTGCTTGTCTCTAACTGATGTATGATAGAAAGCTGCAGCCACATCATGATGATGCCCATTGATCCTGAGAGAATGACCCCTTTAATTAGAGGGCTTCCGGAATCACTGAAACCCATAGGCATACAATTACAAGCAAGGATACAAGCTATGTCACAGGGAGAAAGAACCCGGGCAGTGTTAGAAGAAACTGTAATCCCCAACCATCTGCAGTCAGGATGCAAAGTATGGACGTGGGGGGAGGTAGCCCAAGAGTTAATTAACTGTGGAAGAAAATAGGGGCCGGTGTTTTCTTTTCCCGGTAAATCTGAGCCCAGAGGTGTAAGGCTTGCAGCAGCCAGTCTTGCCCCCAGGCCACCTAGCCCAAAGCTCAGTGGGTCTGGAAGGGTCTCATTGCTAGTAAAAACCAGTAGGTGGAATATCTTTCATAAACGTAACGGACTTTGGACTCTGGGCTGGAAAAAGGGTATTCCACGAAATTTGATGGATGGATTGACAACAGATAGGTTAGAGAAATTAGTGAACTGGTGGCCAGAACAAAAGCTCTAGAATCTTGAGGAAAGCAAAACCCCAGGTCCTAGGGCCTCTCTCAGGGAACCTGAACGGCTATCCAAGCCATTAGAAAACTGATGTCTCCGCCCCTCCCAAGTGAGCGGGGTGGGGGCGGTGAAGGGTGTATTAGAAAGCTCACAACAAAGGGAAACACTGATCTCCCGGGCCAGCCTGTGTCGATTGGCTCAGCTAACTTGAGGCTGGTTTCCCTAACCTTAATGGGATACCTTAACAAATATCCTTGGAAGGCCAAGGACACACCGAAAAAGGAATATAAAATTAACACTTGCTGGATTGTTCCCTCATTTTTTAACCATATTAACAAAGCCCCCCGAAAAAAGGGCAAGTCGGTGTCTCGTTTTATTTTTTCAGAATACTCCTATGGACCTTGACTGAACACAGAAAGGACTCTAATGTTTTGTGATAGAAATATTGAAAATTTGGTCATGTTAAAATACTGAACATACCTCTTGATTACATTTTGTATTTTGGTTGCAAAAGTACTATGTTTTGTGTTGTTGTGGGTGGTAATGTTGTATCTCTATTTGTTATATTTATTTGTTATTGGTTATTGCCAAATGTATGGCTGTCTCTTTTCACTTTCCACTTTTTATTCATCATGTAGCATTCGTGTCACCACTCCCGAGGTGTCACTGAGTGGTGTCTGTGGCAAGTTGATATTCTGTGCTGTTGCAACTCTTATGTTTGTTAATTGTATGTGTTTTATAAGATGTTGTATCACCTACGTAGTTTGTAACCTCCTCTACTGATGGGGAAGTCAAGCACAATCAGGGCCCAGCCTGAGAAATCTTCTGTAATGATTATATTATATATTTTATTCCTTATCCCCTTCCCTCCTTTACCTTTATGCTTGCTATCCTTTTCTCACCATCGTGGATCATCGGTGTCCCATTTTAAAGCAACCTTTGAGTCACGGGGCGGTGTAAGAGATTATTCTGTTAACTTCTGTGTCTCAAAGCTTGCTGGGGACACAGATGGACTTGTTCAAGTCCAGACAAGTCCCAAGCAAGGATTGTGAAATCCTCTGTCTGAAGGACACAGATGAACAAGTCCAGGCAAGACCTGGGCAAAGGTTGTGAGATCCTTTGTCTGGGGGACGCAGATGGGCAAGG
>NW_024885546.1:0-8923 GCF_019232065.1 Centrocercus urophasianus
CGCAGGTGCGCGGGGCGGCGGCGAGGAGCCCCCGGCGGGGCTGGCGCGGCAGCCGGGCGGCGGGGACGCGGGGCGGGGGCGGTGTGCCGTGCCGAGCAGAGCCGTGCGGAGCCGCGGGGCGGGTTTCCCTGCGGCGGGGCGGGCTGGGGCTGCGCGGCGGCGAAGCGCGAGAAGATGGCGCCGCTGCAGTGCAGCAGAGGGGCGCCGTCATGCGAACGGCGGACGGCCCGGCCGTGGGCGGCATCGCCCTCTTCTTCTGCCCCGCTGCCCAGTGCTGCCAGGGCAGCACCGGCCCGGCGGCATCCTCCGCTGAGGTCCCGGTGGGGCGGGGGCGGGTGGGCTCCTCTTGTTCCCCCAGGGCTGAGAGCAGAGGGCAGCCGGTGCCGCCCGGTGAAGGTGTGCGGGGAGCCCTCTGCTCCCAGCCTCTTCTGCCCCACGAAGCCCGCGGGACTGGCACCCGGCGCTCAGCCGGGACCCAGAGCCGGAGCTCAGCTCGCTGCCGGGCGGAGAGCCGCGGGACCCGGTTATTCTTGGGGACCTGCCCGTCCCTGTGCCCGATGCTGCTCTTCCACTGGGGCTGGGAAACACTGAGCAGGGTTGTGAAGAGGCTCAGGGCTTTATGGCTTCCAGTTATAAAACTCGTTTGGATGTTAGCTTGATGCAACTGTTTGTTGCCTGAAAGTAATAGACGGAAATCTCTGCCTTGGGTGCTTAGATGGAGCCAAATAAAGGAAAATAGAATTGGAACAGTGCTTTAGGTAGCAGTGCCCGTCGCTGTGTGGTCCATTGGATCTCTCTGTCCCTAGACTTAGATGTGTGTGGGTATGTATACCCATATATATATATACGTGGAAAAAAGTATAAAGTTGGAGGCACTGTATAAGCACTTACAAGAAGGAGGGCTTGGGTTTTGCATCAAAGCCATTCTGAGGAGAGCCTGCATTCATCTGCAGCCCCATCCTTTCTGTGATGCCTGCTGGAGTAGCATCCAGAATTTTCAGAGACGTTCTTTGCCTTGAAGTAGTTGTTTAAATGGGCAGCAATGTTTGTGCAGAAGCTTTCCATCTTGTTCTGGCAATTCATAACAGTGTTTGTGGCTTTGCAGTTTTCCCCTTTTTTTCCTGTTTGGTGGTGGGTTAGTTTCTAACATCTGGTAATCTTGTGATTAATCTTGGTTCTTTGTATCTTGCTACACTGAAGGTTGATGATTTGAACAAGCGGCTGCTTTTATAATATTTAAATATTTCATAATAGGAATTGCATGCACACATTTACCGCACTTGCGTTGTCTTTGTGTGCTAAAGTGTGAAATTTTCGTTTGAATTAGATTTGAGATCTCATCTCCAGACTCAACCGTTTCTCCTGCCATTTTAACAAACGCATTTTGGAAAGCAGCAGAAGAACCTATCTGTGTTTTCAGAGGGAGTGTGGTAGAAGGAGAAGGGAAAACAAGAACAAAATTAAAAGCCTTGCAATATTACACACAAGAAATTCCATTCTTAAATTACGGGTAGATTAATATTCTGCATCTCTGAAGGAAATGCACCATAGTGATGCTACAGCGATGTCGCAGTGGCTTAGCATGCTACTTGCAGCCAAGTGAATCATACTTGGAGGGGGTAGGAAGCCACTGGGCAATTGTTACCGTTTAATTTCATCCTAGGTATTGTCTGATTTCAGTAGGTAAGTGCAGTAGACAGTAGCTGTGTATTTGAGTGAACGATCTCAGTTTGGCATGTTGAGATTTCTTCTAATTAGCACACAATTGGGGTGTCGATTTGTCGTGCCTAGTACTGCTGTAGATCCATGTTTATAAACGGGACTCTTGTGCCAGCAAACTGAAATGGAATTACTAAGACATTGATAGCATACAAGCAGGCCCTCAGGAAGTAAGCTCACAAGAAGCATATTGCCTGGCAGCTTTTTTATAAAACTGTCTAATGCTGTGATTTCTAAGCTTTTTTTTGTCTCTTTTTAAATGGAAGCTCCAAGTACTCGTTTCTTAATTGTTCAGTTTTAAGTAGATCTTTGAAAATGACTTCCTGTAACATGGGCAGTAAAGGAAGCTTTTCTTTTGCCTCCATTACAGAATTTGAGTTCTTTCTTCTGCTTCTGTTCTTGATCCTTCTCTGGGAAATGTTTTCTTTTTTTTTTTTTTTTTGTTAAGAGATCCCCTTTGAACTTCCTCCTTAAAATTCTGCAATGGCAGGGCAGGCATTATGGATTCTGGTGCATTGGCAGTCAAATGGATAAATTAAAGGTGGGAAGAAGGGAGCTTCTCCCTCACTGCCCTCCTTGTCTTTTAGGTTAATGAGCAACAATTTCTAGACTTTTGTTCTCTTTAGATGTGTTTTCTGAAGGGAAAAGTCATCAGCTGCCTTACTTCTCATAGAGCATGTATGAAGGTGACAAGATTGTGAAGATTGTGAGATTTTTTTTTTTTCTTCTCCTTTCCCCCTCCACCATTAGCTATTTATGGGACAAGTGTGGGTGACCTTTCTTAACTGCTTTAATGAAGCAGTATTCCGATTTGTAGGGGAAACCAGTGGGAGGTGGAGGTCAACTTCATGATGGCTTTTCTCTTGGCTTGTGTTTAAAAACTGTTGGGGACAAATAGTTTGTATGTTTTGCAAAGAAAAGGTACAAAGATTCCTTCTAATTGTCCATCCTTTTAAAATACAAAGCTTGGCAATGTACTTTCAGAGCATAAATATTTCGTTTAGCTGTTTGATGAACTGGCTGGTGTTTTTCTTGACAGAGTCATTTCTCAGTGGCTCAGTAAAATAATTAACGCAAGCTGTTGAGTATGGAGAATTGTTCAAGAAATTAGTTGATAGGATCACAGGATTTCTCAGGATGACTCTGGTTCAACCTCCAAAAAAGGGCCAGTTCTGGACGCTCAGCCAGTCTACCTGGGGCTTTCTCCAGGCAGGTCTGAAGATAGAGTTCCAAAGGCAGAGCCTAGGGAACCCTGATGAGTCCATGGTAAGGTTGGCTCATCTCTGGATTGAGGTGTGCCTCTAGGCTGTTGTGTATTTATTTTTTTTTTAAGGTATTATCTCTAGGCTTAACTTACACACTTGATCCTCAAAACTTATGACACTACACTTTAAAAAAGTCTGTCATAACTAGTAGTTGGGCAAAAAAAATGTTTGGTTAAAAGTCTGTTCATGTAAATGTACACGCTTGCATCATGTGTACATGTACACATTAAAATCACCTAATATGTCAATGTAATATACACAAACGTGTTAAAGATCCCTTATGTTAGCGTATTTCATGTATGACATTAACACTGTTGTGTGTATGTATGTGTATGTACATCGCATTTTTGTGTTGGCTGTATTCGGACAATCTAGGCAATGAAGAAACAATTATTGGCTGCTACTGGTAAGCATATAATAGGGTTTGTGTATGATAATATGTTCATTGAAGTTGTTAGGTGATCTATCTAGTATGGGTTTAACACATAAGTCAAGGGCTGTGCGTTATTGGATTTAAACTCGGGGGATTTTGGAAAATCCTGTGGTGTAAGAAGATTAAAAGTAAAGCAAATTGAAAAAGTACTGAATGACTTTCTGTAAGCTTGGTTAACTGTTAGAACATGTTCTTGTGGTCAGAGTTCACAATGATCATTGACAGGCTGAGCGTTGCCAAGAGCAGTGTTGATAACAGGCGTGAGCCTGGGCTACTTCTAAGAAGGGACTGTCAAAAGAAGACGAAGTACTGTTCTGAATTTATTTTTAAAACAGAATGCAGTCAGTTTGAGGAGCCTTTGCTCTTGGAACTTGGTCTGGAAGCTGCCCTTCTTCCCTGACTTTCCTTCAGAAGTATCCTACAATTGAGGCACACTTTCTATCCCTTTCAATGATGTAGCGCCAGCTGAGAGTACAAACCAGTAATGCCTGGTGCATAACTTTGAGATTTCAGCTCTGAATAGGGCATGTATGCCCCGTTGACTGTTTTGGGATTTGGTTGTGAAGCTTAAGTATTTGTTTTTATGAGTTTTTTTTTTTTTTAAAAAAAAAAGCCTTCAAAAAGCTACTTTGTTTCTTTAATGTTGTGATCTAAAGATGCGTCGAAGTTCTGAAAATATCTACCACTTCATGTGAGAAATTAATCCTACAGAAAATAAGCCAAATGGGAATAATGGCCCACATTCACAGGGACCAGATGGGATAGCAGCCAGTTGGGGTGTGTGTGTACGTAAGTGTTTAGCTCCCAGTGTAACAGCACTGTAAGCACTGTGGTTTCCTCAGCTGTGAAGTAGGACTTCTGGCTTGCTGTGTTTCTCCCTTGTCCATGCAGAAAATTCAGGAGAACCCAGTCTTCTCTTGAGGACTTCATATTAAAGGGGAAGTGTAGACTGCGCTTGTTTAAGAGGTTTCCCAAGGGAAGCCAACGTTCTAGTCAACTGCTCACCGATTGTGAGACAGCCAAGCTTTAAACGTAGGAGCATGTGAGCCAGTGCACTTTGTGGTTTGTAATCCACTTGGCCTTTTCAGGCTGGAGTTAAACTCTGCTGTATGGCTGGCAGAGGACCTAGTTCAGGAGCTGGCTGCTTCAAGCTGCTTATTTTGCTTCCACCAGTGGTTTCTGCTTTCTAAAGTCAGCCCGTTCAGCTCTCACTGATGACTCCCTGCTGGTTTCATGACCCTGTGCTGTGTTGAAACAAACAAGCTGTGTGTTTTTTTGGTATGTCTCTTTTTCTGGCAGATGCTTCTGAGACCTGAGTTAGAAAATGGCCACAAGCAGTTGAACTGGCCCAACCAAAAGAGCAGGCAGATACTCTGGGAGAAGAGCCCCGGCCTCTGAAACCACATTTTCTGAAGTCGATGGAGCAGTGTTAATTAAGGTGTTGGTCTCTTTGCCTCCCTCTGGTGACCTGTGGCAGGACATGAGCAGTCTTTTCGCACTTCTGTTTGGTTCCTGATTGTTAAAAGTTAATGTCAAGTCATTGTGGAAGGCAAAAGCTCCTGGGAGCTACATTTAGGGATGGATAGTTCCATTCAGTTCCTACTGACCCATTTTGAGCTAATCTAGATAGGAATTCCTTGTTCACCCTTCTCTGGTTTATCCTTCCCCAGAGTAGAGCTTATCTATTCAACCACAGCAGATAGCATGTGACAGGAATGGGGCAAAACTGGTTGTACTAGCTCATAAAAGCATTTTAAAATTGCTCCCTTTGAGAGCATGCCATTCTTTAGATCCAGTATGGCAGTTACTATTTTTTATGCGATTTCTTTTAGGATTTCATAAAACACAGTGCACATCTAACAGGAGCTTAAGATAAGTGAGCAGTACACTATATTTTGTTTTGGAAACTATGTGAAGTTTAGACTTTGATTTCTTTGGAGCGATGAAACAGGGACTTATACATACACAACTCAGGTTTAGGTAATACAGTTACTTGGTCTTAAAATGGGTTGTCTTTATTTTTCTTATGGTGAAGATGAGAATTGTCTCCTCACCCATCTCTAAGATTTAGAAATAGTATTCGTTTGACGCAGATGACATAATAGAGATATAGGGGCAGAACTTGGAAGTTACTTCCAGTCTCCTTGACGTGCCATTACATCGTCTCTGTGCCTGCAGCAAACATTGTCAGCATGTCTTAAAGATTGCTCATTTTGAAGCTTTAACCCTGTAAATTGAGGCCTTGCAAAATGCTCTGTCTTTTCATCCATTTTTTTCATACACAGCAATATAACTTTGAGACAATTGACTTATTCTTGTTATGGTTAGTTGTGTAAACTTATTTGTCACTGGAGTTTTAAACTGGTTTGGAATACGGATTACTGATTACTGGATTATAGAGTAGTTCACTTTTCCTCATCAAGGGTCAGGCTGCGTGTAAGGAAAAGGTTCATTACCAGAGATCATAGAATCACCAAGGTTGGAAAAGACTTAAAAGATCATCCAGTCCAACTGTTCACCTATTACTAATAGCTCCCACTGTGCAATAGCTCCCATGTCCCTCAACACAACATCCAGTCTTTCCTTGAACACCCCCAGGCTCGGTGACTCCACCACGTCCCTGGGCAGTCCGTTCCAGTGCCTGACCACCCTTTCTGAAAAGTAATACTTCCTCATGTCCAGCTTGAATCTCCCCTGCCGTAGCTTGAAACCATTCCCTCTGGTTCTATCACTAATGACACGAGAGAAGAGGCCAGGCACTGGAACAAGCTCCCCAGGGCAGTGGTCATAATACCAAGCCTGCTGCTGTTCAGAAGGCATTTGGCCAATGTCGGATGTAGGGTTTGAATTTTGGGTCGTTCTAGAGTTTGACTTGGTGATCCTTGAGAGTCCCTTCCAACTCGAGATATTCTGTGATTATCCAAAAGGTAGCTTGAAAAACAGTTTGTTCCCTGTGTCCTGCCTTAAAATACAGGTAATGGAATTCTGATGTTCTTTCTTGATAAAGTTTTGATACTGTTCATGTTCTAAGCTTCTCATAAGCTTGATTCTTGGCTTCGATTTTTTTTTTTTTATCATGATAAAAGCTTATTTTTATACACATACAGCACCTATATATTTATTTACACTGGGAAGGACGGTTATTTTTTAGGGGAATTTAAACTGAATAAAAGGAAATGTCTTTTTATAGTATTTAGCAGCCATTTACTTTTAAACGATGTTCAGCATTTTGGTAATTTTATTTTCTTACAAGCTTTGTAAATTTAAATATAATAATTGATTAATTGTAGTTGACGAGTAGTTACAGTATGGGAATTAGGGATTCATTTTTTTTGTGTATGCGTAGTGTTAGTAAGCATCTAGGCTTGCAGAATATGTGGTAAGCTGTGGGGTACTTTTGAAACTTATTTGATATTTTTCTGCAGCTCTGCTGTGTGTGCTTTTTCTGTCTTCTGGCCAGTTCTCTTAACTAGGTGATGGAATAAAACTGCTTCTAATGACATGACTTTCATCATTCTAATTCCATTGCTGTTTACTTTCACCAGTTCTACCTTCAGTTCCATTAAGTCTTGGAAGAATAATACTGATCTGAAGTCGTTTCACAGAATTTTAAAACTGAGGATGTTGAAGTTCTCAAGCTGTTCTTTCAATGTTGGTATAGCTTCTAGAACTTAACTGTGAGCAACTTGCAGGTGAGGACTTGTCTATAATCTTGACATCCAGGAGAACGTGACTAATCATGAAAATGACACTCTGCATTGTGGAGAAAGCAAACAATAAAAACCCCAAACCCTCGGAGTTCATTATTTGAATTTTATTTGGGATATTAAAAACTGAAGTTGCAAAAACTAAAATGTCAAAGAGCAAGTGAGGGACCCAGAGTATCCATATGAGATAGAGAGAGTTGAGGGGAACCTCTGGAGTACATTTTGCCTGGACAAGGAAAAGCTGTTGAACTTCTGTTAAGATTTTTCATTTCTTTTTATTTCTTACAATGGCAGTACTTTTTTTTTCCCCTGCTAACCTGAACATTGAAAAGCCTGTTTCCCATCTTTGATGTGTAAGGTATTCTTGGTCACAACAACTTGGAGCTGTTGAGGTGAAGTGTTTCATCTTCCTGTCATGCCTGTGTGGATCCATGTGAAGATGACATCTCTTCTAAAACCAGCACAAAGATTTGTTTATTTGGGCTGTAACCTTGCTTCAATGCATGGCCAGCAGGAGGTGTTGGCAGGGTCAGGAGGCAGCTGCTGATCTGGGCCTGCATGGCACCCTGCGCAGAGCCACAGGCTCACTCGGTGGGTGTTGTTAAAGCCCTGTGATGGTTAGGGGGCTTCCTTAGAGCAGAGGATCTAAAGTCTTTCTGAAGGTGTTCAGAAGAAAATCCTGGGTACAGCTGAGCTTTGAGAGAAAGTCTCTGATAAGCAGCAGGGTGAAATTAAAGTGTTTCACTTTAAAATAAGTCTAAACTGTTTCTAAAGAGAGAGGATTTGTGCAACAACTCTAGATTGGCATTAGTACTGTAGTTATACACGAAATTACCAAGTTCCTGCTTGAATTTAACAAAACTTGCATGGGCAGCAGATGGAAATGCTGAAAATCAACACCCAGACCCTGAAAATCCAGGCTGCCCTGTGTGGTGTGGTCTCCTAGGTGGAAGGTTAGGTGCAGGGCTTTGCCACTAGGGACAGTGGGGACTCAGCTGCATGGAGAACTTGAATGAGTATTGCATGGATTTGAGTTGACCTTGTGGGAGCGTCAGTTGTGAGCTTGGGGCTTTTGAGCCCAACCCTGAAGAGAGCCCGTCTTCTCCAGGGAAGGGCTGACAAAGTGGGGTTTGGTTTAGATGCTAGCAGTTCTGAGGGATGGAACCTACTTCATTTACTTGTTTAAACTTTAGCTCTGGAGGTAAAACCAAAAGAGAAAGATAACCTGTAATTTATTAGAAGAAAGATTGAATAGTGCCTTAATTGCCTCCACAAAGAGGAAATAGCAGGAAAAGAAAAGCCTGACAGCTAGTGCTGTCTGGAAGGCATTCAAATAGGAAATCATGGACATGTTTTTAATAGTAGTGACTTGTGGTGAGCTGAGAAAGGAAATGCGTTTTTTGCCTCCAGACTGGTGGCAAAGTAAGAGTAAAGACTGAGTGACTGATTTTTCCAAAGGGGTAAATACAGGATGTTGGGCTGCATCATGGCAAGCAGAAGTGCAGTAACCAGTGAGGCACAGGAGATGAGAGCAGGCCTCTATGTGGTGGGATTTAAATTCTGTGTTCACTTGAAGATCCCACTAACTTGAAATGCACAAATGCACCCTTGGGGAATATGGCAGTGTCCTGTTGTGGAGTGCTTTTTGGCTTGCAGGCACCAGCATTGATTGCAGATAACTGCATAAGTTATTTGCTTGTTGATTTTAGGGTATGAGCTTTGGTGTTACCAAAGTGCAGGTACAGCTAAATGCTAGACATATATTTGCACTGTCAGCAGGTGTGGCAAACGCACCAGAG
>NW_024885547.1:0-52821 GCF_019232065.1 Centrocercus urophasianus
CTGGGGGCTCCAGACCTGGATGCAGTGCTGCAGATGGGGACACATGAGGGCAGAGCAGAGAGGGACAATCACCTCCCTGTCCCTGCTGCCACCCCTCTGCTGATGCAGCCCAGGACACCATCAGCTTTCCAAGCTACAAGAGCACACTGCTGGCTCACGGTCAGCTTTTCATCCATCAGGACCCCCAGGTCCTTCTCCACAGGGCTGCTTTCAAGCACTGCTCCTTCCATTCTGTATGGATGCCTGGGATTCCTCTGGCTCAAGAGCAAAACTCTGCCCTTTGCTGTGTTGAACCTCACCAGGTTCACCTGTTCCCACCTTTCCAGCCTCTTGAGGTCCCTCTGCATGGCATCCCTTCCTTCCACCGCATCGACTGCGCCACTCAGCTGGGTGTCATCAGCAAATGGCTGAGGCTGCACTCGATTCTGCCATCGCTGTCATGATGAAGATGTTACAGAGCACTGGTCCCAACACAGAGCCCTGGGGGACGCTGCTCGTTACCGGCCTCCACCTGGACACAGAGCCATTGATGACCACCCTCTGTCTGCGGCCTTTCAACCAGTTTCTTATCCATTGAGTGGTCACCCTTCAAATCCACATCCCTCCAATTTGGAGATGAGGATGTGGTGGGGGACCATGTCCAAGGCCTCGCTCAGGTCCAGCTAAATGACATCAGTCGCCTTCCCCTTGTCCACCGATGCCGTCACTCCATCACAGAAGGCCCCCAGGTTGGTCAAGCACGACCTTCCTGTGGTGAAGCTGTGCTGGCTGTCTCGGATCACTCGCCCATTCCTCATGTGATCAGGCATGTCGTCCAGGAGGATCTGTTCCACGATCTTCCCAGGCACAGAGGTGAGACTCACCGGCCTGTAGTTCCCATGTCCTCCTTGCTCCCTGTCTTGTCCATGGCAGTGACCTGACCCTTCCTGCAGTCACCCAGGACCTCACCTGACAGCCACGGCTTTTCAGATACGATGGAGAGCAGCTCAGCAGCCACCTCAGCTCCTTCGTAGCCCAGGGCTGCAGCCACCCGGCCCGTAGACTTGTGCACATTGAGTCTCATGAGGCGGTCTCAGACCTGCTCTGTCCTCGCAGTGGGGGGGATTTACTGCCCCAGTCCCCACCTGGAGGTTTAGGGATGCAGGGCTCAGGGACGTGAGAAGAACTGGAATCCTGGCCGCCAGTGAAGACCGAGGCAAAGAACCCATTGGGTCCCTCAGCCTTCTCTCCATCCATTGCAACCAGTTCTCCTTTTGCATTTACAAAGGAGGCACACTCGCTGTGGCCTGTCTCTTCTGCCCAATGTACCTGTAGAAAGTCTCCCTGTTGTTTTTCACATCCCTCACCAAGTTCTGCCTTCGCTTTCCTGATCCCACGTCTGCAAGTCCAGACTCCATCCCTGTGTTCTTCCCAGCTGACACGGCCTTGTTTGCAGAGCTTGTTGCCCTTTCTTTGCCCTCAGCTGCCCAGCAGGTCCTTACTGAGCCACACTGGTTTCCTGCCTCCTCTGCCCGCTTTCTCATTCAGAGGGATGGAGAGCTCTTGTGCTCTCAGGAAGGCATCCTTGAAGAGCAGCCAGCTCTCCTCAACATCTTTGTTTTTAAAGACAGCATCCCAGGGGATCTCAGCCAACGTTGAACAGCTTAAAGTTCACGCTCCCAAAGTTCAGGACCTGCTGCCACATCCCTCGAGATCACGAACTCGACCGGGCTGTGCTCATTGCACCCTAGGCTGCCTCCAACCTTAACGCCTTTAATTAATCATCTCATCCACACTGGTGAGCAGCAGGTCCAGCAGCGCTTCACCTCTGGTCGCTCTGTCCAACACCTGGACCAGAAGGTTATCAGGGGATTCCAGGAGCCTCCTGCACCTCTTGCAGCTCGCTGTGTGGTCTTTCCAACAGATCTCTGGGTGGTTGAAGGCCCCCATCAGAACGAGAGCTGTGAGCACGACACATCTGAAGCAAGGAAGCCTTGCCAACCGACCCCCCCTTGGTCTGGTGGCCTGTAGATTCTGCCTGCCACCAGCTGGCCTTTGTTGGTCCCATCCCTAACTTTAACCCACGGGCTCTCAAGCTGTTCCTGCCTGTTTCTCAGAGAGAGCTGCTCACAGTCTATCCACTCCTGGACATAGAGGGCAACTCCCCCACCCTTCCTACCTCACCCATCCCTTGTAAAGAGCCAGTAGCCCTCAGTGGTGGTGTTCCAGTTATGGGAGTCATCCCACCATGTTTCTGTGATAGCAACAAGGTCGTAACTTTCATCTTTGCTGCAGCAACAGGAGAGAATTCCTTGGACATACCCTCTTTGAGCCTTAGAGAAATTCAGCTACAGATCAGCAGGGCTGGGAGTGGAATGAGTTCTGGATGTGGGATGGTTTTTTAAATGGGCAGAGTTCAGCTTCTGGTGTTCTTTGCATTTCAGAAAGTCACTTTGCACATAAAGTGGCCTAAGAATGTGGAAGTAGAAGGCTATGGGACCAAGAAGATTGATGCTGAGAGACAAGCGGCAGCTGCTGCGTGCCAGCTCTTCAAGGTGAGCTTTGGTTCTTCCTCCATAACTCGATGAAACGAGCCTTTGAGCATGCAGGCCTTGCCAGTTCTGCTGATACCCCTTCTGAATTTCTCTGTCTTTGCCTCTTGACCTTCTTAGTTGGCCTGTGTGGAGTTTCCCTCTCATCCAGGAGTAGGAGCAGTGCTTCCTGCTAAGGAGCCTGGAGGAAGTGCTGCAGGTGCTCCAGCAACAGGAGAACTTGTAATTTGCTTGTAGACCAAGAAACGTGCATTTAGAAGTAACTGTTTAGTTTTCAAGCTGAGCCTTCAGATCTCAAGGATTGCAGCCTTAAAGCCAGCAGTTTCTTCAGCTGGTTTGTTGAATCCTGTGATTAGCAGAACTTGTTCCTCTGGTTGGCTGTACCTGCAGCACAGTTGGTGCTCATTCAGTTCACGTTCACTGAACATGTGGTTGTTTTAGCCCTGCTCTTCTGCACTCAGTGAAAGCACTGTTTCTGGCTGTCTTTGTAACCCTGAAAGTTTTCATAGGGAAACAGTTGCAGTATGCTGTTTGTAAATTTGGGGAATCACTGAACTCTTCTCACTTTGGAACTAGAAAGCAAACAAAGCCAAAATGAACAACAAAAAAAACCAACTAACAGCAAAAACCAGCTAACCCTGGAACTGTAGATGAAGCATGCAAAATTTTAGCTGTGTGGTTTGCCAGCTGGAGCTGAAACCAACAGGAAAACCTGGTGATGGGAGGCCTGGTGCAGTCCTAGCTATAGAAATAGGCCCAGTGCTGCTCTAAGTGAATGGTCATCAATGAGGGCAGCGTGGCACTGTTAATTGGGGCAGAGGGCATCTGAGTATGGCTTCTGAGTACAGCAGCAAAGTGAATTCTCGCTGTCCTAGGCACTCCTACAGCACAGAGTGATACAGCCTTATCTAACAGAGGTCCTCTGAGAGCTAAAGGTGGAATGGATTGTAGTGGTCTGGTAAGACCTTGACAGAAAGGTGCTGAATGCATTAAAACCTTGTAAAACACCAATAGATCCTGGCCCAGCCTTTCTAAGGAGATACAGAATTCCAGGCAACTGTGCTTTGGGGAGGGAGCTTGGTGTACGAATGTCCTTCCTTAAGCCTGGCTGGAGGAAAGCTTTGAGATTCTGGAAGTTCCCTTTCTGTGTGCTGCGAAGGAGCCGCTCCCGCCCTTCCCCCCTTCACCAGAGGTGATGCTCCCTGCTGTCACCTTTCTGCCTCCTCCCCGCTGCTCCATAACTGTCGTGTCTCTCTGGTAGGGCTGGGGTTTGCTGGGGCCCAGGAATGAGCTGTTTGACGCTGCCAAGTACCGGCTGCTGGCTGACCAGCTGGGCTGCCCCGATGAGAGGTGGTGCTCGGAGGGCAAATGGCGCTCCAAGTCCGGCCCTTCCCTCGCCGACCTGTCGACCTGCTGGCGGCGGATGGAGCCCGACGACCCCATCCAGCCCATGGAGCAGGGCAGGATGCCCAAAGCCATGAGGAGAGAAGAGCTGGAGGAAGGGGAGCTGGAGGAAGGGGAACTGGAGGAGGGAGAGCTGGAAGAAGAGGCCATCGATGTCTCCGATTATTTACCCATGGCGCATCAGGACGCTCGAACTCCTGGCAGAGATGCGAGGTGAGTCTGCTAGGTAGCTGCTGATGCAGGGCAGTAAAGTAGACAGATTTTTTTCCTTTGTGGCTGATCATAGAATCATAGAATCACCAAGGTTGGAAAAGACCTAAAAGCTCATCCAGTCCAACCATTCACCTATCCCCAATAGCTCCCACTAAACCATGTCCCTCAACACAGCATCCAGCCTTTCCTTGAACACCCCCAGGCTCGGTGACTCCACCACCTCTCTGGGCATCCATTGCAGTGCCTGACCACCCTTTCTGAAAAGTAATACTTCCTCATGTCCAGCCTGAATCTCCCCTGCCGTAGCTTGAAGCCATTCCCCCTGCTCCTATCACTGATGACACGAGAGAAGAGGCTGACCTCCAGCTCACTACATCCTCCCTTCAGGAAGCTATAGAGAGCAATGAGGTCTCCCCTGAGCTCCTCTTCTCCAGGCTGAACATTCCCAGCTCCTTCAGCCTCTCCTCATCAGCCCTGTGTTCCAGACCCCTCAAGGGACCCCCTGCATGTGGGCCCAGCACTGACTGTGGTGCCGTTTTGTATGTGAGAGTGAGGCAGCCTGACCTTGTGCCTGATGGTTTTCACAATGGAAAGCCCAAGTGCCATCTTTGGTGTCCTGGGCCTAAAGAGATTTCTATTTCCAGAAGCAGTGCAGGTAGGAATCCTTTTCCAATCCCCTAAATGTTGGGGGCAATGCTAAGTCTGCTCCTTTTCATCACTGTGCTTGCTTGACTTTATGAGCAGAAATCTTACATTTCAAGTAGTCAACAGGAGAAAAATCAATAGGGTCCTGGTGGTGGTGGTGGTTGTTTTGAGGAATGCTGTTGGATGCAGAAATAAGTTAACCCTGCCTTGTTGGTTTTTTTTTTGTTTGTTTTAATCAGTTAAAAGCTATTTATTCAGTCTGGTTCGTAATACTGCTGTAATGTTTTAATTGCTGCCCAGGGTGATTGTTCTGTAATTGACAGATTTTAGTAGTAAGAGCAGCCTGATCAGGTGACTGAGGTTACCTGTACTCAGCAGCAGCCCTGAGGTGAGCTGGGGTCTGAAGATAGAGTGGATGTTTGTGTATCAAACTGTTCTCTTCCATCCAGCCGAGGAGGGGGTTCCATTGAAATGACAGATGACAACACTGCCATCCGTGCTCTGACGCAGTTCCCGCTTCCCAAAAACCTCCTGGCCCAAGTGATTCAGATTGCAACCTCTTCCTCCACAGTCAAGGTAAGGTGCTGTTTGCTCCCTGCCCTGGGACCTGCAGTGAGGAAGCTCCGAGGCTCCAGTTGGAATCTCTTTGGATGCTTCTTGGGGCAGCTGGATGTTGGGGGGAGAAAGGAGGTTAATTAGGCTGACAAAAATCAGCCCGAAGAGTGGGAGAAATCTTGGTGGGAGTGAAGGAAATGAAGCACCAGGAATGCTGTTACTTGAGGTCCAGGCAATAGAGGAGCTGTTGTTTGCACGAAGGAGTCTGTTTTCTAAGATAAGTTGGCATTTCCTCTAATGTCTGCACCAAATACAAGTCTGTGTTACTCAGAACTGTGTCATTTCTGCGCTGGTGGAATCTTTCCTCGCTTCGGTTCTTGCCAGTATCCAGCAGTTCTGCTGCTTGGTGTGTGTCACCCACCTCCTTTCCAGACCCCACGTGCTTAGCTGTGCTCCATCCCATGTGCTGTCAGACACGTTCTTCTCCACACAGCTGTCTGCTTTCACTTTTGCCTCCACTTATGGGCTTGAGGTGGAATTTATGCTGATAGAATGGCTGGGTTGCAGAAGCCCACAATGCTCATCCAGTTTCAACCCCTTGCTGTGTGCAGCACACCAGGCTGCCCAGAGCCACATCCAGCCTGGCCTTGAGCGCCTCCAGGGATGGGGCATCTGGAATTCTGTGCAATAAACACTGCTTAGAAGTGTTAGGGTGTCTTTTAAAGTCAGCCTGTGTCGGGCTCTCACCCCTCTCTCCCACCCTTCAGGAATACATGCAGTTCCGTACAGTTGGCACCAAGACCAAGATCTGCAAGCTGACGCTGCGCTGGCCCTGTCCCATGACTTTTGCAGCCAAGGGCCGTCGTAAGGTGGAGGCAGAAAACAAAGCAGCAGCCTTGGCCTGTCAGAAGCTGAAGGTAAGCACATACGGCTCCCTCCTGTCACACAGAGATGCTCCTTGCACCTGACTCTCCGTATTTGAGCCTGATGTGATGGCGTGTGAAACTTCCTTACCTCTGATTTCATAAACCAGTAAACCTATATTTCCAAACCTCAATTGGCAATCAATCCCAGTTGCTGTTGTACCCCTCTGGTATCAAACCTGTGATGACCCTTTAAGGCTGTTTTGAGCTCTCAACAAAGTGACAGGTGGGGATTGCTCTCGAAGTGTTGTTCTCTTGGACACCTCGGTTTCTGCTGGGACAGACTGCCTTCCTGTTCTCATAGATGAGCTCATCTGGCAACATGGCTGCGTTAGGTTTCTCTGTGGACTCTAAAGCTGTCAGAGGAAGTCCAGGAAAACAGCATAAGGCTTGGTACTGAGCTGTCCCAGCGTACCAGGACTGCAGCAGGAGAGTTAATAGCCCATGCTAGCAGGGTTTTGTCACAATCGGCTGTGGCTGTGGTTTCTTTGACAGGTCTGAGACCCTGTGAGCACCATGCTGAAGGAGTGAAGCCTTTTGCTTCCACCTGTCCATTTCTGCAATAGGAACATGTCCTGTTCCTTGCACTGGTAAAAGCAGGACACGAAGGGTTGTGGCTGCAGGGTGGGCAGTCAGCCCATCAGAACCTGCTGGACCCCTCTCTGTTGTCGTGACGTGCAGCCATCTCGTCTGATGTTCTTCTTTGCTTTTGTCCTTCTCAGAGCCTTGGCCTGGTGGACAAGAACAACAACCCACTCAGCCACGCTATGTATAACATGACTTCCCTCCGGGAGCTTGGTGAGAACCAGAGGAAGCCGTGCCACATCAAAGTCCCTGAAGCAACCCTGCGTAAGATTGAGAACTATCTGAATCATGTAAGGCTCAGAACCGCCTTTGGTTGATCACCTTTAACTTCAGAAATTGTACACTGGCTGGGAACTCTGTGTCGTGGTGCTGGGGGAGTTTATGGCTCAGTGTTTTGCCACAGAACTGATCAGTCTTTGTTGAGCCTTGGAGAAAGGAGACCCTTTATGTGCAGCGGGCCTTCTCTGGGTTCTTTGTTACAAGCAGATCTTGCTTCCCTAAAACTGGTTCTGCTTTGTTCCTTTGCAAGGCCAACTGCTGGTAAATTTGCAGATCTCCTTTGGCAGTGTCTCTTCTAGCATGTGCAGTGTAGTGGTGGGTGCAGGTCCCCCAGCACCTGCCTGTGCTCACCCAGGAGATCCCTCTCTCTGGTGGGAGGCTGGTAGGAGCTGAAGCAGTGTTCCCTGGGGACAGGATGGGGTTCCCTGGGAGCATTCATCGTCAAAGCAGGAGTTAGTGCTGAGGTTAGCTGAGGATGAGTGTGGCACAGGTATAAAGTCTGCAGCTAATTGAAGTCATTGGAAATAGTGCCCATGTTTGGAAGGTGACCGGTGGTCGCTGTGCCACGCTGATGCACTTTGGAGCTGCACAATGTGGATCTCTGGGATGCTTACAGTTTTTGCAGATACCATAAATGAAGCAGTGGTGAGAATGTTGGGAAGCCAAGCCTGTGCCTAAGGCAGCAGCTGTTTCTCAGTGAGCTGTTCTGAGTGGCTGAATCAAGGGTTGGAAAAGTTAGAAAAACAGCAACATCTTGTGAGTGCTTGGTCTGCCTCCATGTGTACGTGCCACAAGCTGTCACAGTGCATGCAAGGCTTGCTTTTGTGACTCTGAAGAAGCCTGAATCCAGAACTACTGATCTGCAGCTGGACCTTTAATCCTCTGAACACCTGGGTCTATGGTTTGGTTTGTGTTCCTGTCAATTCCACTGTTGCTCCTTTTTAGTTATTTCTGTGGGATGTTTGGCTTTTTTTTTTTTGTTTTTAATTTAACCAGGACTGAATATTTCTGGCCTAGCTAAGCACTTAAATTTTGTGCAAGTTACCTGTCTGGACTTCCTGAGCGTGAGGAGAGTGGTGGGACAACTTGATGGTATCAAACGTTTGGTTTCTGGGGTGGATGCATCGCTTGCATACAGTGTAGACACTGAGTTGGAGAGTGTAAGGTACAGATCTGTGCCTGTCAGTTTCACATTGGTGTTAGTGTTTCTGTCAGGACAGATCATAGAATCACAGAACAGCCTGGGTTGCAAAGGAGCACGATGCTCATCCAGCTCCAACCCCTGCTGTGTGCAGGTCGCCAACCAGCAGCCCAGGCTGCCCAGAGCCACATCCAGCTTGGCCTTGAATGCCTCGAAGGCATCCACAGCCTCCTTGGGCAACCTGTGCCAGTGCCTCACCACCCTCTGGGGGAAAAACTTCCTCCTAATATCTAACCTGGACTTTAGGAGACACAATAAGGAAATTGCAGGGAGCTGCTCAAGTTGCAGTCTGAGTTGAGGTCATTTAAAGTGAGAATTAGGAGGCTGAGTTACGCAGTCTAAAGAGATTTGAATGCAGCTTTTTGGTCACTGCAAAACCCCTCTGACCGAGTCCCTTTTGGGCACTTACTTCTCCTTTCCTTCTGATGACTGTCCCCAATCTGTCCCTCACAACTTGTTCCATCTCTCCCAGTACCCGGTGGACATCAGGGAGTCCAGGCCCCGGATTGCTGATGACATGATGAACCTGAGCAAGGAGTCGGGCGCCATCAGCGACGCCATCACGGGGAAGACGTACATCCCTATGCTGGAAGCGGAGGAAGTGCGCCTCAGTCAGAACCTGCTGGCCCTCTGGAAGAGGAGGGGATCCTCGTGGCAGGAGAGCCACCCGCTGCCCGTGGACCCTCACAAGGACACCATCCTCTCAGCCATCGAGCAGAACCCCGTGGTGGTGATAGCGGGAGACACGGGCTGCGGGAAAACCACGAGGATCCCTCAGCTCCTGCTGGAACATTACATCCTGGAGGGACGCGGCGCCCGCTGCAACGTCGTCATCACGCAGCCCAGGAGGATCAGCGCCATCTCAGTGGCCCAGCGCGTGGCGCAGGAGTTGGGTCCCAACATGAGGAAGAACGTGGGCTACCAGGTGCGGCTGGAGAGCAAACCCCCGGCCCGGGGAGGAGCCCTGCTCTTCTGCACCGTGGGCATCCTGCTGCGGAAGCTGCAGGGAAACCCCAGTCTGGAGGGCGTCAGCCACGTCGTGGTCGACGAGGTCCACGAACGAGACGTCAACACGGATTTCCTGCTCATCCTGCTCAAAGGCATCCAGAAGCTCAACCCCGACCTGCGCCTGGTCCTGATGAGCGCCACGGGAGACAATCAGCGCTTCTCGCATTACTTTGGGGATTGCCCTGTGGTCAAGGTGCCCGGTTTCATGTACCCAGTGAAGGAGTACTACCTGGAGGAGATCCTGGCCAAGCTGGGTAGGCACCGACACCGGCACTACGAGATAAAGGTGGGTATGTGTGCATGTGTGCAGCGCGGCCTTGAAGCTCTTCCCCCTGCACGAGGGGCTTTGGCATATCAGCAGGGGGAGAGTTTGGGCCTGGAACTGGTCCCTCCTTCCTGTTGTTCATGAGCAGTGTTCGCTTAGCTTTCGTTCCAAGTCAGCACTCACGAGCTAAATTCAGCTTAGCAGTATCCCTTGTGTTCTAGTTAAGTTATGGGTGAAGGCAGCTTCATGTTGGGGTTTAAGTTGCTTTTTTTCCCCTCTTCGGCATGAGGTGTGTGTGTGTCTGAGTAAGCTACCAGCTCCGTGTGCTTGTGCGTATGCAGCATGAGAGTCTGGTGCAGGATCCAGATGGCTGTGCCTTGGAGCAGTTGTGTTAGCAGGCACTCGTCGTCCTGCAGCACTCGGTTCCTTCATGGCTGCTTTGTGCAACTGCTCTGACTGCTCCACGTTGTTCTTTGGAGAGTGCCTCCAGGGCTGTGCTGCGGGTAACCTCGCTTCAGTGGCACGACGTGGAACCACAGAGTGCTTGAGATTGGAAGAATCCTTCATTGCAGGTTCATCTAGGCCAGCCCCCCTGCTCAGAGCATGGTCAGCCCAAGCCCGCTGCTCAGGAGGAGCTTTTCAGCATCTCCAAGGGTAGATACTTTGCAGCTTCTCCAGTGTTCAATCTCTCCCTGAGTAAAGATGGATTTTTCCTGTGCTTAAATAGAATTTTCTGCATTTTATTTGTGCCCGTTGCCTCTTGCCCTGTCAGTGGGCACTGCCAAGAAGAGCCTGGCTCCCTCTTCTTCGTTATAAAATATTGGATATTCCCATTGAATAATTATACAGGTTAAGCTGCCTCTACTCCAGGCTCTCTGTCTTTCCTCACAGCAGGCATGTTCCAGACCTTCATCATCTCATGGCCCTTCTCTGGACTCTCTTTGGTGGCTCTGCTTCATGTGGGAGCCAGACCTGGCTGCCGTGTGCTCACCTGAGGAGCAGGATCACCTCTGCCAACCTGCTGGCAGTGTTTGGTGCAGCCTGGGGAGCTGGAGCTTGTTCTGCCTTGTGTTCAGTTTGGTGTCCATCAGGATTCTAAGCTTTCCAGCTGGCCGGCCCTCAGCCTGTCCAGGAGTTTGCTCCTGAGGCTGCAGACTTTGGCTTTCTTCTTTCTGAACCACACGAGGTTTCTGTCAGCCTGTGGAAGTTCCTGTCTGTGTCTGAGCAACCATCTGGTGTATCAGCCACATCTCCTAGCTTTGTATCATCAGCAGACTTGCTGAGAGTGTCCCGTTGCTTTCAGGGCCACCTTCCTGTTTCTGCTGTGGCTGGGATTTTTACCCTGCTCCTTTTAGGCTGGCCTGACACACTTGTTCCAAATTACTGAGACATAAAAGCTGCTGTTCTGTGCCTGGTGGATTTGAAGGCCTGGGGTATGCATGGCATAGTTCTGTCCCATGAAATTTCCTTTAAGTGTTGCTACTTATGAGGTGCTACTCAGTAGAGGTTCCCAAGTGTCAGCTAGCTTTCAAGCCTGGAGAACAGGAAAGAGAGTGCATAATAATCACAGCACAGCAGAGGAAGCTGGCAGTGCTGTGACTGGAGCAAGTGCCAGATGGAGCAGAGCAGGCTCCTGAGCTTCCTGCTCCTGGGGAGGCCATCCAGCTACAGGCACTTGCTCTCTCCAGAAGATGTTTTGGGAATCTGTGCACCTTTCTGCTGGATCACTGCTTATTGCTCCACATGTGTCCTCCTGGGACCACAGAGTGTCCAGAATTGGAGGAGCCCATATTGATTGTTCAGTCCAAATCCTGTCTCCATGCTGGGCAACCTAAGAGTTGAACTGTAGATGTGAGAGTGTTGTCCAAATGCTTTTTGAGCACCCAGCAACCTGGGGGCTGTGACCACTTCCCTGGGCAGCCTGTCCCAGTGCCTGACCATCTCTTCAGTGAAGAATTCTTCTTTAGTATCTGTCCTGGTCCTTGCCTGACGCAGCTGGGAGCCATTCCCTTTCATTCTGCCACCAACGATCAGCACTTGCTCTGCTCCCCACCTTGAGGAAGCTGCAGACAGCAGTGAGGTCATCCCTCAAGCTCTCAGTGGAGCAGACCAAGTGTCTTCAGCTGCTCCTCATAAACTGTGCCCTCTAACCCTTTCACTCTTTGTTGCCTTGCTTTGCACACATCCTGGTATTTTACATCCTTCATATTGTGGATCCCAAAGTACTGCACGCAGTTCTTGAGGTGAGGCCACAGCAGTGCTGAGTGCAGTGTGACCACTGTCACTGACCTCATCAAGTGAGCTTACCTGTGCTTGCTGCCCCCCAGGACGCTCCTGCCCCTGACTCCTTTCTTGTCTGGCTGCTCAGGCAAGTTGCTGACTCCTATTGAGCTTGCTGTGAAGCAGAGCCCCTCGATCCCTTCTGAGGGGCTGCCACTTGTCCCCAGGCTCTGTGTACATCCAGGATGACTGCATCCCTGCTGCAGAATTGGTTGTTTGCTCTTAGTTAATTTCACGTGCTTGGTGATTGCCCAGCACTCTATCAGGCTGCTCTGCAAGGCCTCTTTACCCTTAAGGGAATCAGTGGCTCTTCCCAGTTCAGTATCATCCAGAAATGTATTCAGTGCACTCAACTCTTGTGTCCAGGTCTTTGAGTGAAGTACTGAAGAGAACTGGCCCTAAAATGAAGCCCTGCAGAGCCTGGCTGCTGATGTTGCAGTGTGCCCTAGAAGCCTTTGAGCCTGGCCCATCACTGCTCTGTGTCTGGCTGTGTGCTGGACCCTTTGTCTACAGGGATACTGTGAGATTATCAAAAGCTTTGCCAGAAACCTCATAGCCCATAGCTGGTGGGTGAAAAGAAGGGAGTGGAACCTTGTCATAATAGACTGTAAAGCTAGTAAGGCACGACTGGTCTGCTGTGAACCCATGTTGGTTCTGACTGATGGCATCTTGCAAGTGTTTCTTCACTAACTCCTAGAACAGCCTTCAGAAGTTTTCAGGTACTGATTACCACCATCATCTTTCTTGCCCTTTTTAAAGATCAGAGTAATGTGAGCAAGCTTCCAGTTGACCAGGATTGACCAAATTCCTAAGACTGGCAGCAGGTAACAGAGAGGCCTTTCAGGACCCTGGGATGAATCCCATTGGAGTCCATAGGCTAATTGCATTCAGTTGCAGCAGTAAATCAAGTCAGCTGGGAGCTTATCACTCCTAGGTTGTGGTGCTCCAACCCAGGGTTGATGTTAAGGTGGAGGTGAAGAAGCCATTAAATGTCTGCTTTATCTTATCCCTGTTTGGAGATGGCTAACTTTATCAAGTAAAAATCAACACAACAAAAGAATGCACCACTTCTTTCTAACTATCCATCACAACATGCCAGCTTCAGTTCTGAGCTTTGGCCATGTGAATTTCTCCCTGTGAAGGCAGAGGGCACCTCTGTAGTCCTTCTGTATATCCTGACCTTGCTTCCAAGCCCGCACGCTTTGCTTTTCTGCCTGAGTTCCAGGAGGAGTTCCCCCTTCAGCAGGCTGCCTTCTGCCTGCTTGCTTGGCTTCCAGCACGCTGGAATTGCCTGTTCCCACACTCTGAAGAGATGGCTTTTCAAATCCCACCACCGGTGGGGGCCCCCTTCCCATTCCTGACCAGTTCCTCGAGCAGCCTGCTCTCCTACAGCCCATGGCAGTGGCTCTGCTGCCTGTCTTCTCCACATCACCCAAGATTTTCAGCTCAGCCATTGCATGATCACTGTGGTTGAGGCAGCCACCACTCATCACTTCACCCGTGAAACCTTCTCTATTTACAAACAGCAGAGCTGGGATGGCACTCTTCCTGTCAGCTCCCTTAGTACCTGTATCAAAACGTTACCTTGCTGTGCTTACTGTTTTATCCAGCAATCAGATGATGAATGTGTCCTTGATCTTGATCTGATCACCGACCTTGTACTCCAGATTGACGCCCATGGAGAACCAGGTAGGTTCTGTTTTGCCCCCTTCCCTTTTACTCTTCCTGGGGGGAAAATAGAAGTGGTATCTGCAGAGCCCAGACCCCTGGCAGAGAAAACACTGCCAGAGCACCCTGCATTCCTGCTGCAGTGAGTGGTGGCAGGCAGTGTGATGTGACCTCACTCTGAGTCTCTGCCTGAGCCAACATCTGAGTCCTCCACATCTCAGCCAGAGGAAGTGAACAGTGCTCACAGCAGTCCCTCAGATTTATTTCTGGAGTCCAGAAGGGTCTCTGGGGGCTGGGTTGGGTGCTGATCCTGCACTGGTGCCTCAGTCATTGTGTCCCAAGGTCCAGCAGTTGCTGGGCTGAAGTGCTGGACTCATTTGTGCACCAGCCTGTGCTGCACTGTTTGGTTACATTCCTGTACTGCAGAACCATCCCCACTGGGTGCCATTCCCTAGGAGGTGATGGGGTTGTGAAGAAGGCAATATTCTACGATTACTTCTAAGGGCTTTCAATGTTTTAAGGCTGATAGAAGATATTCACTCCCAGAATGCAGCTAGCCTTGTTCCTTTCTGGTTTTCAGCTCTGTCCTGATGAGTTCACAGAATTGGATGCAGCAGGTGCTGGGATGGGCTGCCCTCAAAGGCTGTGCCTGTCCCTTGTTCAGAAGTACGATGGCAGTTCCTTTAGTCATCAGCTGGCAGTGGGCATCACAGCCCTTGGCCCTGCTGTGCAGGTTTCTTGGACCGAGGGGAAATTAAGGGCACGTTCTGTCTGTGCAGCAGCAGCAGTTTCTGTGTCCCCAGCTGGGGAGGATGCTTGCATTCCCACGCCACGTGTTCTTGCTCTGTTTTACAGGTGGGATCCTCTGCTTCCTGCCCGGGTGGCAGGAAATCAAAGGGGTGCAGCAGCGCCTGCTGGAGATGCTGGGCTCTCAGAACAGCCGGTACCTCGTTCTGCCAGGTGAGATGGGCCAGGCTTCTCCCCAGCAGCCAGGAGAGGGGCAGCTGACTGCACGAACCCCTCCAGCAGCTGCATGTAGATACAGAGCGAGTCTGTGTGCTCTGATGTATGAGGAGTGCATGTAAAGCACAAATAACTGCTAGCAGAGGCTGGCCAAACCTGTGTGAGATCAGGTGAGCTGCCTTCCTGTCTGCCTCCAGCAGTGCAGAGTTAGGTGAGGAGGAGACCGATGCATTCTGTGTCACTGGAGCCTTGATAGAAGAGCTCTTCGGGACTGTTTTGTGGGATGTCTGTTGCTCACCTTCTACTTATGAATGTCATGTTTTAGGTTTCCCTCCTGGGATACAGAACAAGTCAGTATTTCCTTGCAAAGCTTGAAAGATTTTTGTTCTGTTTTGGATTTCTTGCTTTCACAGTCTTCTGCATTCAGTATCAGACAGGTCAGAGGGGTGCATCTCTGAACAGCTCAGTTGCTGATTAATGCAGGTGCTCTGACAGAGCTGCACGTTCCTGTGCTTCCCTGCCCTTTGTGCAGTTGCTGGAAATCTCTCTGTCACTGATTTGTGGTATGGAAAACAGGATATAAAAATGTTAAGGGCTCTTGTCAGCATGTGTTTCTGATGGAGTGAAACCAGGCAGCAGTGGGGCTATCCATCTCCTGCCTCAGACCTTTTGAAAAGGGGAAGCTGAAGGACTGGGGAAGGGATGGGATGATGTTCTGGTGGTGCCAGTCACCTCGTCCTCGTGCAGCAAAGCAGCTCAGCAGGGCTGACTCTGCTTTTCCCTGCCAGTGCACTCCAACATCCCCATGATGGACCAACAGAACATCTTCCAGCGGCCTCCACCTGGCGTCAGGAAGATCGTCCTGGCCACCAACATCGCTGAGACCTCCATCACCATCAATGACATCGTCCACGTGGTGGACAGTGGCACGCACAAGGAGGAGCGCTATGACCTGAAGACCAAGGTACCAGGGCCGAGGGGAGCGCTGAGCTTTGCAGGCAGATGGCATCCTGATGGCACCCGTGTGCTGAGTGCCTCAGGCCTCTGCGCCGCTGCTCGCTGGGGAGCGGCAGTGCCGGGATGCAGGAGGACGGCGGGGCTTCCCCTGCCCTTCAGCAGGACGGTCGGTGGGTTGTGAGGAGTTCCTGGGTCTGCAGACCGGATGGAAGGCTGTGGCTGTGCAGGGCAGAGAGCTGCGGGAGCATTCATATCTGATCCTTCTTCTTCCAGGTGTCTTGCCTGGAAACAGTCTGGGTGTCCAAATCGAACGTGGTGCAGCGGCGAGGGCGCGCCGGCCGCTGCCAGTCGGGGTTTGCCTATCACCTCTTCCCTCGCAGCCGCCTGGACAAGATGCCAACGTACCAGGTGCCAGAGATCCTGCGCACCCCGCTGGAGAACCTGGTGGTTCAGGCCAAGATCCACATGCCAGAGAAAACAGTAAGCAGCCAATTGAAGCGGGATGCGGCGTGCCGGGGGCCCGCTCCAGAGATGAGCTCTTGCCTCAATCCAGTGCTGATGGCTCTAGTTCTTGCTTCCCCAAATGCACTGCTATCCAGAGAAGACCAGAAAATACAGAGATTATTTTGATGAGTGTGTCTAGAGCTAGACTCTGTGCGTGAGTGGAGAGGACTGTGCTTATGTCCCTGTAGGGGAAACGAGGGGAACTCATGGCCCTGGGGCAGAACAGTGGGCTCATGGAGGCTTTTCCATGTGCTGGGAAACATGCCTTTTGTTTTCCCTCTGTGTATTGCAGGCAGTTGAATTTCTCTCCAAGGCTCTGGACAGCCCTGACATCAAAGCTGTGGATGAAGCAGTGATTTTGCTGCAGGAAATCGGTGAGCTAATGCAATGTCCTGGTGTGGGTGTGATGGGAACGTGTTTGCTGTCTGAATGTGGGAAGTGAGAGCTGGCACAGGATCCTGTGGGATAGACTGGGCAGGATTGTCCCCAGATAAGGATGGCAACTGCGCACATTGTGGTGCTGGTTCATTTCCTGCACTGCTTTGCTCAAGGAGAGGGGAGATCTTTACTCAGAAGTTGGTGAGGCGCCCCAAGCTGTGGTGCCCGCCCTTGGAGAGGTGCCTGAGGCTGTGACTGGGCCCTGGGCCCATGGCAGGGGTTGGACCTGGGGGGCTTTCGGGGTCCTTTCCAACCCCAACCGTTCTGAGATTCCACGGCCCCCGTGCTGCGTGCTTTATCAGCTTACACCAAATAATCCAAGCACTGAGATCCTCCTGGCAGATCCCCAAAGCAGCTGGCTGCCACTTGTCTCCTGCTTGGAGCTGCTGCTGACGCCCTCGCGTGCGGCTCTGTTGCAGGGGTGCTGGACCAGCGAGAAGCCCTCACCACGCTGGGCAAACGCCTTGCCCAGATCTCCACAGACCCTCGGCTGGCAAAGGCCATCGTCCTGGCATCCATCTACCGCTGCCTCCACCCTCTGCTCGTCATCGTTTCCTGCCTCACCCGGGACCCCTTCAGCAGCAGCCTGCAGAACCGTGCGGAGGTGGACAAGGTGAGGAGACCTCCAGGAGGAGGGTGGGAGCGGGCAGGAGAGGGGCTGTCGCCTGGCTGACCTTGCGTCCCTCTGCCAGGCCAAGGCCGTTCTGAGCAGGGAAAGTGGGAGCGATCACCTCGCCTTTGTCAGAGCTGTGGCGGGCTGGGAGGAGGTGCTGAGACGCAGAGACAGCCGTGCCAGGGATAACTACCTGCAGGACTACTACCTGTATGGCCCCAGCCTTCGCTTCATCAACGGTGAGTCCCACGCACCTGCTTCTGCATCCTGTCCCCTGAAGAGGCTGAAGCACTGCTCCTGTTTAATACCTCAGTGCTGTGCTGGGCCCCGCGCTGTCAGAAAGACGTGGGGGGCCAGGAGCGTGTCCAGAGAGGGGCAGCAGAGCTGGAGGGGTCTGGAGCCATGGTGCTACACGGAGTGGCTGAGGGAAGTGGGATGGGGCAGTCTGGAGCAGAGGAGGCTTAGGGGAGGCCTCGCTGCTCCCCACAGCTCCTGAAAGGTTGGGGTGAGGTGGGTTTGGCCTCTGCTCCTAGAAGCAATAGTATGAGAGGTGATGGCCTCAAGTTCCAACAGGGGGAGGTTCAGGTTGGATATTAGGAACAACTCCTACTCCCTAGGAGAGTGGTTGGATGCTGGCATGGCTGCCCAGGCAATGTGGGGGGTTACCAGCCCTGGGGGTGACCAGAACTGTGGAAATGTGGCACTCAGGACTGTGGGCAGTGGGCAGGGTGGGCTTGGGCTTGTGGGTCTCAGAGGGTTTTTCCATCCTGAATGATTCAATGAAAAGCAGAGCGCAGAAATGGGATTGGCCTGCAGGTGAATCCTGGCTTTGGAATTCAGGAGTGCAGAGGCAGCCCCGGCTGCAGGAGGCCACAGGCAGGAAAGTCTGTTCTGGTGCCAAGGCAGAGCCTCCAAGCTGAGCTGGAGCTGGAGCTGCCCTGCTGGGGTCGTTTCGTTGCTGGTGGGAGAGCAGAGGGTTCAGCAGTGCCGTCTGTTCCCCGCAGGCCTTGTCAAGCAGTTCTCAGAGAACCTCTACGAAGCCTTCCTGGTGTCCTCGCCATCTGACTGCACCATGCCTTCATCTGTGTGTAACCAGTACAGTGAAGAGGAGGAACTGGTCAAGGGAGTCCTCATGGCCGGGCTCTACCCCAACCTCATCCAGGTACAGCTCCCCACTCTGCACTCGCTGCTGGGCGTCTGGATCCTCCTCTGAGGAGCGGGGCTGTGCTGCTCGGTTCTTGTAGGTTGGCTGGGAGCCGCCCAGGTGGGATCTTGTGCAGGACAAAGCTGCTCTGTGGGCAGAGCCTGAGGTGTTGTTCTTCTCCTTCCAGGTGAGACAAGGCAAGGTGACCCGCCAAGGGAAGTTCAAGCCCAACAGCTACGCGTACCGGACAAAGGCGGGCACCGTTCTGCTTCACAAGTCAACCATCAACAGGTGAGCGAGCCACGCGTGTGAACGCACCGGCCCAGAGCCTCGGGGCTCTGCTGCGTCCGGCGATGGCTGACAGGGCTCCCCTGTGCAGGGAGGCCTCCAAGCTGTACAGTCGCTGGCTGACCTATTTCATGGCGGTGAAGTCCAACGGAGGGGTGTTTGTGCGGGACTCCTCCCAGGTCCACCCGCTGGCTGTGCTGCTCATGACTGACACGGACATCCACGTCCGAGGTGAGTGTGAAGGGCCTGGGGTGAGCCCTGGGGGAGGGATTTGCTGGGCTGGGCTTCAGGGGGGAGGAGCAGGGTCTGTCCTCTGCTCGGCTCTTGTGAGGCCCTGTCTGCAGCACTGCCTCCAGGCCTGGGGCCCCCAGCACAAGAAAGGCACAGAGCTCTTGGAGCGGGTCCAGAGGAGGCACTGAGGTGCTCAGAGGGCTGGAGCAGCTCTGCTGTGAGGAGAGGTTGAGGGAACTGGGCTTGTTGAGCTTGGAGAAGAGAAGGCTGCAGGGAGACCTCATGGTGACCTTCAGTGCTTGAAGGGAGCGGATAAACAGGAGGGGAACGGCTGTGTGTGAGGGTGGGTGGTGATGGGACAAGGGGAATGGTTTTAAAGTGAGACAGGGGAGGTTTGGGTTGGATATGAGGAGGAAGTTTTTGAGCCAGAGGGCGGTGAGGCACTGGCACAGGTTGCCCAAGGAGGCTGTGGATGCCCCATCCCTGCAGGCATTCAAGGCCAGGCTGGATGTGGCTCTGGGCAGCCTGGGCTGCTGGTTGGCGACCTGCACACAGCAGGGGTTGGAGCTGGATGAGCATCGTGCTGCTTTGCAACCCAGGCCGTTCTGTGATTCCTGCTGTGTGCTGCTTTAGCCCCTGCACTTTGGATGCTGCTGCTGTTGGGCTCCAGCCCGGTGGTGCAGGCAGCCTGGAGCTCTGCTCTGTGCCCAGGGTTGGCTTGGCCCAGCCGAGGCCCTGCGAGCCGTGCAGTGCCTGTGGTGCCCCTGGCAGAGGCAGAGCAGCAGCTCCCCGCCATTCTGGCTCCTCACCCGCTCTCTTCTCCCCACCAAGACGACGGCTGGCGAGCGACCGTCTCCCTGACGGACAGCGACCTCCTGGTGCTGGAGGGCGACTCCTACACCATCCGCCTGCTGCGCGACTTCCGCGTCTCGCTCTCCAAGATGGTGGAGACGTGTCTGTGCTACGAGATGGCGGCCATCCCCGGCGACCTGCACCACCAGCACAGCCAGCTGCTCGACATCCTGGTGGATCTGCTCAAAGGCCCTCCCGGCAGCTTCGGCGCCTGAGGCGGAGCCGGAGGATTTTGTGGGGACTTGTAATTTGTATAAAGATGTTCACAAATGTTTATTTAAATAAAAGTTCTATTTATCCCTTGTGAAGTCATCTCTCTCCATCCTAGAAGATTAATGTTGTCTGATCTCCTGCTGTCGGCTCCGTGCATGGTCACCAGGAGGAACAACCAGCGCAGCACCGCCCGCCCGGACCACAAGCGCCGATGGAAGCCGATGGGCGCCGCGCACCCTGAACTGGACCACGAGGCTGCGGCTGCGCCGTCCTCTGCCCATCCCCACAGGGCCGGGAGGGAGCAGCGCTGGGCAGAGCTGAGCTTCTCCAGCTCTGGAATGCGGATCTCAGCCTTCGGATGCAGCAGCAGCAGCAGCAGCACAGCTCCATGGCTCCCAGCCCGGCACAGGGGAGAAAGACGCGGCGGTGATGCTCGGCACGGGATCGGTGACGCCTGGGATCCGCGGTGCCTTGGCACCCTGTGAGACGTGACTCGTTGTTCCCGCCCTGCCTGTACTTTTTGTCTCTTGCGTTGTTCTTATGATTTTTGTATGATTTCTCGTCCTCCCCGCGCCCAGGAGCTCGGATCCCTGGCCTTGTGCACCGCAGGACCCCGCTGTCGCTGTCACTGTGCCTGCGAGCGCGGCTCCTGCAGGCGCCCAGGAGCACAGGCACAGAGCCTTTGTTTTGTACGAGCGGGGACCACGTTTGTGCAGGAGGAGGACTGGGGCGGCACTGCAGTGAAGGAGCTCTGGAGTTCGGTCCCTGTCGGTGCCACCTACCTCACAGGGCTGTTGTGAGGCTTCGTTCCGTTCGTCCCCTGTGGGCCGCTGGGCTGCGGGCAGTGCAGGGGGGTTCTGAGGGCCCACGTTTTGTTTTTATTCACCATTTCTTACGCTCTTTGTACCTGAAGTCAGCGCCGGGGCCCCTTTTTGTTCTGCACTGCGATTTCGTTTCCTCCTCACGGCCTTTTAGGAGCGGAGCTGCAGCCCTGGCCGTGCGAACTGATGGGCGGCGATGGGCGCAGCGTGCGGAACTCATTCATTTCACTTGCTTGAGGTTGTCACTCTGAGTTGAGCAGTGTTTGTTTCTTTCAGCCTGTATGAGGGGCAGGATGGGTTTGGGGGTTTTTTTTGGTTTTTTTTTGTTTTGTTTTTTTTCTTCCCTTCCAGCAGGTTTAAAAACAAAAAAAGACTAAGCTATTGTCTAAATGGTTCAGAACTAGTGTGATATTGGGATACTTCAGTGGCTGTTATGTGATACTGGATCTTTTTACAACATAGATTAAAGACAATAAAAAGGGATAGAGTAGTAACAGCCTCTGTCCTCGTCCTTCTGTTCAATGGGAGCGGGGCTGTACGTGGGGGAGGGTTGGGGGGCTGGGTGCTCTTCATTGTAGCCTATGGGGCAAAGAGTTGTAGGTGAAGCCCCCCAAGGGCCCCCAGCTGCCTCCCCCCCCAAAAACAACGCAGCCACGCTGAGGGCAACATCGAGAAGCTTTATTTATTTCAACTCGTTTACAATAGGAAGAGAATCACAACATCAAATCAGGAAATGGTGCTCAGGAGACAGACACGCAAAGCCCTGCGTGGGTACAGAGCAGCTCTGCCCCACTGCCCCCAGGGGGGACCCCGACCCTCTGCCCCACTGCTGTGCGGCTCCGACCCTGGAGCTGCAGCACAACCTCCGTACAGCACAAAATAATGAGGAAACATCACATGTAGCCAACGCTCCCCGCACTCCTCACAGTGAGGTACGCATCGTCCCCCCCACGGGTGGGGAAACTGAGGCAGAGGGCTTCTATGACTGCCCAGGGCCGGGAGCCTGGAGCTGCGCTCGCCCCACATGGGGCCGAATGCGTCTGCGCTCGCTGCCCCACATCCTGCCCCACGTCCCGGGGTGACGGAGCGATGCTGAGCGCTCGGGAGGTGCGGGAGGAGCCCCGTGTCTGATGGATCCCAGACACCAGCTGGCGGCCAGCGAGGCTCTGTGTGCAGGGATGGCACGGGCAGCGCCGCGGGGAAGCCGGGTGGGGATGGGGTGAAGGACGGAGCGCTCCTCCGCTGTGCCCTGGGCTTTGTGCCCAGACCCGGGGGCCGCTGCTGAGAAATTCTGCCCAAACGCCACCACTGAGAGCCAGGGGGAGCCCAGGGGCAGCAGAGCGCGCTACATTCAGTCCGCAGCCGGGACAGTAAACTGCTTGTACAGTAGAAAAAGGCCCATAGTAACCACACCGGCAATGACACGGCACCCCCCGGGGGCCAACAGCCGCTTGGCCGCTCTGAGCCCCTCCGTGCTCCCACCCCGAGCCCAGGGCACAGCGCTCAGAGCGCATCCCTGCACTCAGCATCTCCACCACCGCCAGCACCGCGCTGTGCCATCGCTGCAGCCGACGCCGGGCCCCACGCTCAGCACCGCGCGGCCGTACATTCACGTTGCATCAAAGTCGAACCACAACTCCATTAAAAGTAATCAGGATGATTTTTTTTTGCCCTCCCCAAAAGACTTTTGGTTCCAGAAGCCCTCGGGCAGCTCCAGGCACCGCTCCCTGTCCTGCTCTGCCCCCAGCAGCCTCCATGCACGGCCAAAACCCAACGCACTGCATGCAGCCGCCTCCCGACATCAGCGCTGCCCCGAGCGGCACCGCAGCCGTCGCACAGTGAGCACAGCGACCCACAGCGCTGCGGCGCTTCAGCAGCGACCCAACGCAGTGCAAAGACAAAGTGCAGCGTTGCCATCGCTTTCCTACAGCAGTGCTGGAGCTGAGCGGGGCCACGTCTGCCTCTATGGGGACTCAGAGCAGCACCGGCCCCACACGCGCTCCGGTCCGGCTCTGGGAGGAGAGGCGGAGGGGCTGAGCTGCCCTGAGCCCCCTCTTTCCAACAGCCCTATTCCAAAAGTGCTGGAAAAAAAACTAAAAAAAAAAAAATAGAAATAAAAAATACGTATCGATGGATTGCAGAGATGGAGCTCTGGTGTTCAGAATTTAGCAATGGAAAGAAGGAAGCGTCAGCGGAGGGGCAGTGATATATACTGGGGGGTGTGCAGGAGGCTGGGGGGGGAGAGGGGCAGGAGGAGCTCAGTGGGGCTGGGGGGGCACAGGGGGGAGGTGGTGAAGAGGAGGAGGAGGAGGAGGAGGAAGGCAGCAGGGCTGTGGGTATATATAACCGCCCCGCT
This sequence comes from Centrocercus urophasianus, assembly GCF_019232065.1. Classification (NCBI taxonomy): domain Eukaryota; kingdom Metazoa; phylum Chordata; class Aves; order Galliformes; family Phasianidae; genus Centrocercus; species Centrocercus urophasianus. Next base: position 22,938 of record NW_024885547.1, read on the forward strand.
CAGGTGCAAATCTGCATTGCTCGTTTCAATTTGTATCCAGAGGAAAAAAAAGCACTTATGAAACTAGCAGACGACTTGGATGCAAACTAGTACATTTTAATGCCATTTTATTAGAAATCATGCAAACTTTAATATAAAAAATACAAGTGCAATAAGAATCTTTGTGTGTAAATACAGATTCCGGGTTATCGTGTCGTTGTCGGCTTCCCCAAGAACCGTTCCCACAAAGCTGAGAAGCCATCAGCTTCCCTCCGCCCCTCCGCGCAGCCCCCGGCAGCGCCTGCTCCCCTCCATTGACTTTGATCCCAGTGTTTCATTATTCTGCTTTTTTTTTTTTTTTGCTTTTTTTTTTTTTGCTTTTTTTTTCTCTTTAAATTACTTCGACGACCCAAGAACGGCTTTTCTGGTTTATTATTATTATTTTTTTTCTTTTTCTTTTATTTACATCTCATCTTTTTTTTAGTGTCATTTGCAAACACGGAACGAGGAGCTCCGGCCTCACGCAGCAGCTCACCTCCCCGGCTCCACAGCCACAAACCCTCTGCACTTCCCGGCCCCACTCCAAGCCCTGCAACCACGGGGTTTCCCAGAACCCACAGAGCTGCTCCAAATCCACAGAGCTGCCCCAAAGCCATGGAGCTGCCCAGGAGCCCACAGAGCTGCACAGCCCGTGCTCAGCCTCCAGCCAGAATGAGCCCGAGTTGGGCTGTACCAACCAACAACTAACCAACAGCCAACCAACAGCCAACCAACAGCCAACCAGCAATCAACAACCAACAGCCAACTGACATCCAACAACCAGCCAAAAGCCAACCAACAACCAACCAACAACTAAAAGCCAACAGCCAACCAACAAACATCCAACCACCAGCCAACCCGCAATCAACAACCGACCAACAACCAAAAGCCAACAGCCAACCAACACCCAACAACCAGCCAAAATCCAACCGACAGCCAACCCAACGTCGCCGCACAGCGGGGCCGGCACCAACGCAACGCGTCCGGCTGCAGCCAACACAGCTCTGCCCGAGCTGCTCACCAAGAAGCTTTCCTTCAACACATCCCTACGCCTTTCTCTTTCGGACATGGCTTAATCCCATGAATTTGCTCCATCGTTTTTAAAATATTAAAAAAAAAAAAAAAAAGAAAACAAAACAACCAACCAACAACAAAAGTTACGACTGCTGGATATGTCAGTAAGAAGCAGCACTGCAGCAGCGGTTAATGTCCCTACTCTGCTATGGTTAAGGAAAGAGGAAAGGAACCTCGGTGTGGGTTTGTAGCACGATAAATCATCAACACGTCGTCACAAAGAATAAAAGGTAAAAGTCAACAGTTAAAACAGCCCTAACGTGTGTGGTAACAGCGTCAATGGGGTCAGGGAACGAAGCAGCCAGGAGGAAAAGGGGGTTCTCTTAAAAAGAAAGAAATCACAGCTTATCCCTATTAACTCGGCCCGGCCGCCGCCGCGCTCCCCCCGGAGCCCCCGGGACAGCATAGCACTGACCCCCAAACCCCCAAACCCCCAAAGCCAAAGGGAGGGGGCCGCTGGGCAAATCCCCGTCCCGCGTGAAGCCGGAGGCCGCGTGAAGAGAGCCAAGCTGCGTTACGGGGCGCGGGGCGGGGGGTCACAAGCCTTGCTGCGGGAGCGCGGCGGGGAGAGCCGGCGGCTGCGGCGGTGCCGGGGAGGCCGGGCTGTCGCTGGCAGAGGTGCTGCTGGGGAGGGTGGGGGGTTTGGAGGCGACGACGATGTCCGCTCCGTGGTCGGTGCGCGCCTTCGCCTTCTCACGGAACGTCAGCCTGTGGGATTCAATCTGCAGCGACAAAGGGCGGGGAGGGGGGTGGGGGGGGGGGCGGGGGACGGGGAGAGGAGAGAAGGGGGAGAAGGGGACGGGAGACGATAGCAGAATGTCATCGTTAGATGCCTGGAAGATAAAAGGCAATTTTCCGAGTTAAAACAACAGCAGGAGCCCTACGGCCGTCGCTACAAACAGTTCCACGCTCGGAGGACAGCGGGGTGCGACCGGTGCTCTCCCACCCCCCGGCAGCGTGATGAGAAGCGCGGGCACTTACTTGTTTCTTGTATCTGAGTCTCGAAGCTCTGAATTTCCCTTTGGTCACCACCGCTCAGGGCAGTGGGCACCGCCGGCCCTACGCCATTCTCCTGCAGGGCGCTGCCTGCCTGCGCCGCTCGCACCTCTCCGTTCTGAGGGGCTGGCGGGAGCTGCTCTGGCTCCGCGCTGCCCTCAGCCTACAAGGAGACAACAACGGGGTGGGGAGGACGACAGGAGCGGTCAATAGGAGACGGGGCGCCGGGGGGTGACGTCTGAGCCCCTCCGCCCTCCCCTGTGGGCTCAGCGCCCCCTCGGAGCCGGGATGGAGGGCAGAGCTCTGCGGGCCCAGAGCCGAGCTGATGAGGGCAGCTCCGAGGAGCCGAACCCCCTGCGGGCTCACAGGACCAAAGGCTGGAGTTGGAAGGGACCTTGAAGGTCCCCTAACCCAACTCCCTGCAACCAAGCGGGTGCTCAGAGCCCAGCCCCTGACCTCGGGTGCCTGCAATGAAGGGGCTTCCACTGGCTCTCGTGGATGCATTCATACACCAGACCTAAAGGAAACGCAGTAGATCCCCAACCTGGATGGCCAAGCTTTGATGCTGGACTACAAGAACTGGGCCCAGGAAGGCAGCCTTTAGAGAAGCCCCTGTCCTGCTCTGCCCCAAATCCCACCTGCAGTCACCAGCTTCTGCTGGCGTTCAGTTCACAGCAGCTCTGCTCTTATTCTGTGCCCCTGCCCTATAAAGCCCCCTCCATGGGGAACAAGGACTGCTGCTGCACGGCCATGACCTTCCGTATCACAGAACCATGGGATGGCTGTGCTAGAAGGGTCCTTAAAGATCACTGAGCCATGGAATCACAGCATGGCTGGTTTGGTAGGGAACCCCCAGCCCCATCCCAAGGGCTCAGGCTGCCCAGGGCTCAGCCATGGCCTCGGGCACCTCCAGGGCACCCACAGCTCCAATGGCGATTGGGAAAAATGAGACTAATGCAGACCAGCTAAGATTTGACAGGCAGCAAACAGCACCAGCATATGGGTAGGAACCCCAACAAAGGGGAGCAGTCATGCATCACTGCACTGAGGTCTCTGCCCCAACCAATGCAGCAGTTCTCCCAGAGCAGCTTTCAGCTTTTCGCCGAGCCCATTCTGTCAGTCTGAGGGTTCCACAAAGGACTGGAGATGGGAGAGTCCCAGCACATCCCAGCAGTCACCTCTTGCCACGTGTTAATGGGGCTCAGTGCAGCACTGCTCCCTGCCCTCCAGGGCAGCATCAGCTCTTGGAACAGCGTTCACCCCCACAGCCCAACCCAGCAGCGCCTGAGGTCCCTCCAGCACCCACAGGTGCTCCACGGAGCGATGCTGGGATGAGCGCAGGGCTCGGTGCTCCCAGGGCTTCCCCCCTCCTGCTGGGGGCACAGCCAGGTCCCAGCTTTGCCATTCAGAAGCAGCATTTGGCAGAGAAGCTGCAGCACAAGTGGACGTACGAGGCTGCAGTTCCCAGCACTACTCCAAGCACTCTGGGACACAGAAGCCCACAGCTTGGCTCTCCCCTCCCCAAGGAAGATGTCAATTTGCAGAGCTCAGGATGGGGGCAGCTCGAGTTCTGCTTTCATGGGGAGAAGCTGTGAGTCACAGCAACACTGCACAAATCCTCAGTCAAAGGGCCTTTGGGCTGAGCTGTGGGATGGGCTGCTGGGGCCATTTCCCAGCAATAGCAGCTGGGGTCTCAGCAAATTCCACTGTGGAGCAAAAGGAGAAGGGGAGGAAGTCCTGCACAGCTCCTCTGACGTCCCACAGCTCAGAGCACAGCCTGTGCTAAGGGCCTTGGGGAGGGATGTGATGGGGCAGCTCGAGCCCTGCACGTAACACACAGCAGGGACCCATTCAGGCTGCCAGTGTGTTCACAGCTCTTCTCTGTGAGTCATACTGCTGGGGCTCACAGCAGGCTACGGAAAGAGGTGGCTATAAAAGGCCGGGGTGGAGAGGCTGGGCTGCAATAACAGCAGGAGAAGGAGAAGATCCAAATGTCAGCCCCACGCCGCTGTACCAGAGCTCGCCGCACCCACCTTCACTGTTCCTCCTGCTGGCAAGTGTCCCACGTTGTCCAGAGAACCCACTTTGGCTTGGGCCTTTTCCTTGAAGTTCAGCTTCTGATTCTCGATTTTGACATCTCCTCCCCCTAGGACAAGATGGAGGAGCAGTGAATTCATGGGGGGCTCTGAATGGTTCTACCCAAACTGTCCCCTCCCGACCCGTAGAGAAACCCCCAGCATCCCATTGTGCAAACATCAAGTCCAACTGTGGAAGTGCCCACAACAGAAATACAGGCAATGATGCCACAGAATCCGGTGGCTGCAAATATGCCTAAGATTGGTTCCCAAATTCTCCCTGTGCATTCCCATTCCCACCCCACCGCTGTGAGCGACACACAGAGCCACGTGTCACCATGGCAGGAGGTGGAAATGGAGGGGACACTGAGGGCACACGTGGAGATGGATGGGCACCGAAGGTCAGGAAACAACCACGGCCCTTCAGCAACATGGGTGGCTGCAGTTCCCCCATTGGCACCACCTTGGTGTGGCCAACAGTGGGAGCCAACCGAGCAAACCAGTGAGAAGCTCTGACAGCAGAGAGCTCTGGATGGATCACTCTGCTTTCACCCCAGGACAAGGGCAGCATTGTTGCACAGAGCTCATGGTGAGATGGCTGAACAAGCAGAGGTCACATTGGAGGCCCCATGTTCTCAGCATGGAAGCTGTGATGTGTTCAGCTGTGGAGCTCTGTGCGTACGGCTGAACTGCTTTCAACCCATCGTGCTGGCAGAGGGGGCCAGGAAACACCAGGAGCACACAGAGACAAGTGTGTGATCATGGCTTCCAGCTCTGGTCACTGAGATTCATCCCTCGCACACGGATGTGCCATTGCCATCAGTCCTCCGTGCAGTAGCGGCCCCCACACAGAGCCATAGCAGCACAAGGCAGCATGCTGGCCACGCTTCAGGATGCTACAGAGACACAGTGTGCTGCCAGCCGTGGTGCCTGGAGGCTGCAGGCTGTCACTGTGCTCTCAGTGGGGAACAAACAGTTCCTGCACCCTCATCTCATAATATGGCACCGAAGAGCCCAAATAAATCAGGAGCTCTGCTGAGCTGGAGGCTGACACTTCCCTCGTAGCTGCTCTACCACCTGCACAGAGGGCACTCGTCCTCCCATGGCTCCTTCCCCAGCACAGCCCTGGAGCAATCTGAGTGTGAATAAAGCCTCCACCCCCCAGAAGCAGCCACGGTGCCTATCCAAGCACTTCAGTGGGTTACCTCCAGGGTAAGGCATCTCCCATCCCTCCTCTGCACTCAAAACCACTACGAACCCAGGCAGCCCTTCTGGAAATACAGCCTGGGAGCAACAAAGCCCCTGAACTACTTCAGTACTGCAGGGCAATGCATAAATGACTTCATCTTCTGCAGACAAACAATGAGGAAATGGTAAAATCCCCACCTGGCTTATGCTTAATATTTGCTTTCGAGCCGCACTTGGAGGACACTTTGGAGAGGTCCACTTTCTTGTTCTGGATCTGCACCTGGAGAGACAGAAAGAAAGAACTGAACACAAAGAACCACTCCTGGGCACCTGGAGGCCAACGCGCCTCCCCCCATCGGGTCCTGGCACCTCCTGAACCCACACCCCTTTGCACTGGGTTCTTTACCCACCCCCAACCTCCCAGCCACTGAACGCCCCACGCTTTGGTGTCACCTGTAGACCTGCACCAACCCGGAGCAGTTAATGTGAGCAGAGAGAAACTGAAGGCAGGTCAAAGCTGACACATGGACAAGAATCAGCAATGCTTTGTGCTCATGGCACATCCGTGGCAGAGGGACAGAGAGGAGCTGCTCTCACTGCCACGTCCCCCATCCCGTCTGCTCAGCGGAGGTTGGGCTCAGCGATCTCAGCTTCTCCAACTGCAATGGTTCTGCGGTTCAATGATCGTGCCCAGATGGAACAACTGGAGAGAACAAGCTGCCCTCAGAGACAAGCAGTGCGTGGGAGCTGCTTCCCATCACTGCTGAACCTCACTCTATCAGTGATCTGAGACCGGCAGAGAAAATCTCTCAGGAAAAAAACATCGAGGTGATGCAACCATAAGATCGTGACACATCCATGCTCAGCAAACCATCTTCAAAACCAATAATGAGCCAAATGTTCCAACACAGCTCTTACAGACATCGGTTTGAATTTGGGGCAAAGCATCTTCTCTATGTTAGCACAGCGGTGCAGGTGAGGAGTCACTGGTTTGGGGTCCTTCTGTCCTACAAACATCTCTTCTCAGACCATGGGTTCATGGGAACAGGCTGCCCAGAGAGGCTGTGGATGCCCCATCCTTGGAGGTGTTCAAGGCCAAGTTGATGGGGCCCTGGGCAGCCTGGTTTAGCATTAAACGAGGAGGTTGGTGGCCCTGCATGTGGGGGGTTGGAGATTCATGATCCTTGAGGCCCCTTCCAACCCTGGCCATTCTGTGATGCTGTGATTCTGCAATGCACTGAGCCCAGCTTGAGGCCTTAAGGCTCCTCCCTGCAGCTCCAGGTGGGTGAAAGACCCCCCTGCTCCAAAGTCAGCCCCTATGTCTTTCATTCCATGCAGTCATCTGACATCTCCTGGGGATCCAAACAGTCCTACCTCACTGGAAGTGTAACAACTCTAACATGAGTCGCTGCGTTCAGATCGCAATGGGAGAAGAGCAGGGCTGGCACCTGCAGAGCCAAACACTCAGAGCCCACTGCCAAGTACAGCTGAGCCTCCAGTGCTCCGTGCAGAGGTTCTGGTAGGAAGGTGACCCTCATCTCTTGGTACGTTTTCCATCTCTGACCATCACCTCATCCAGCTCTGGAGCTACAGCCAAAGGGTAGGGAAACGACGTGCAAACTCCAAATCATCTGATTAAACCTGCAGCAATACCCACTCTAGCTGCATGGTGGAAAATCTGTGGCTTTACTGTTGCTTTCTTTAAAAGAAGGGGGGGAAAAACACTAAAGCATAAGAAAGGCTCTGCCCAGGAAATTCATCCTTGTGTTGCTGTATTTCTGTCAGATGTGATGGAAACAGGAAGGAATCCCTGCAGGCATTCAAGGCCAGGCTGGATGTGGCTCAGGGCAGCCTGGGCTGCTGGCTGGTGACACAGCAGGGGGTTGGAGCTGGATGAGCACTGTGCTCCTTTCTGTGATTCTAACTGGTGCTGCAGCAGTGCTCAGCCCCATCCACACACACTGTGCTCCCAGAAGCAGCGGCGTCAGCAGCAACCTCAGGGCTGGGACTGCTGAGCCTGGTGTCCAACAGAACCCAGCACTGAGTGCCAACACCACGCAGAGACACCTGCAGTTCCATGGCCACCGGGCGCCACGGGATGTGCTGGCACTGCTCCTCAGCCCAGCATCCATTCACACCAACAGAGAGAGACCTTTGTGCTCAACACTTGGGTGTCTTTTTGGAACCATCCACCAAAACCACCAAAACGAGTACAGCAGGTCAGCACTGCCTGTCTGCCAGGCTACCACCACCTCCCTGCAGGCATTCAAGGCCAGGCTGGATGTGGCTCTGGGCAGCCTGGGCTGCTGGTTGGTGACCCTGCACACAGCAGGGGTTGGAATGAGGTGAGCGCTGTGCTCCTTTGCAACCCAGGCCGTTCTATGAGTCCATGATTTAGCACCTGTGTAGTTTTGTAGTTACCTTGTGTTCTTTTGCCAGAAGCTTTCAGGATACAGCCCAGCAAACCAAGCACATGGACACCACCAGGTGAGCTCTGCGCTCAACGAGCTCAGCTCTGCTGCCAGAGACACCAGCAGCTTTTACAGCAGCCTCTACTTTCAGAAGCTAATTGCAGCTTCAAGGGTGACTCCCAGCCTTCCCCTCCTCTGCTGAAGTCTCCTTTCTTGTGAGACACAGAGGGAAACGAATCTGACTCAGCACACCTCATCTCATCTCACATCAGACAGCAGAAGCAGGCCGGGAACTGATGGGCCTCCACTGACTGCAGAGGGAATCCACAGTGCACCAACTCCCGGGGCCAGCATTGAGCACATCTCCATTCGCTCAATTAATACCGCGTAAACGAGGCGAGAAAGAGGTCAGGAGCTGCAGCTGTCAGCCAGCAGCAGCACCCACCCACAGCAGCACCCATGGCCAATGCGGGTCTCCAGCCCACGCCGTTTGCACGAGCCCTGAAATTCTGCCACACCGTTCTGCAGGAACAGAGCATCCATGGACCGACACACAACAACACAGTACACGAGCAGGAGTTAGTAGAAAGACAGCTTGCCCAGAGTCCATACTTACATTCCCACCTCCAGGGACATGCTTAATATTGTCCTTGGAACCACACTTGGACTGAACATGGCTGTAGTTCGCTTTTTTGGAGACTATCTGGACCTGGAATGTTACAGAATGGAAAACAACACAAGGGAGAGGACCGGTTAGCGTTGTGGCTGGAGAGGATGCTCCGAACGGCGACAAACACGGGGCTGTGTTAAACTCACAGCAACTGCAGAAACGGGGGTGGAAGCAACGGAGAGGAGAGCGAGAGAGAAGTGAAGACGTGGATGGAACAAGAGCTGCACAGTGTTAGTGTGAGAGCGTGGCACTGCCTGAGGAGGTGGGGGTGGAAGGGCCTCAAAGGTCGCCCAGGGGAGCCATGGGCTGCCGTGTCCAGCGGAGCGGGGCTGTGCTCACACTCCTGCCTGCAGGGCTGGGGATGTCCTCCAGCAGCCGTGGGCATAAAGCCTGGGCTGAGAGACCCCACATCCCACTGAAGGCTGCACAACCTCCTTCCCGTTGATCTGATGAGTCTTACGGTCATTAGAGAGATGCACTGTTTCCCCTTAAACTATCAGGACTGTTTATTCTTATTTTCTTTTTTTAACCAAATCCCAAAGCAGTGCATACACGGGCTGCCTTTGATTCCCAGGGGTTAATTAACTGAGTCAGAGTGCCAGATCCACGTGTCTGTAGGGTTAGTGACAGCGAGCAGCGCTCCCCGTGGCAAAAGCTGAACCCCAAGCACTTGCTGGAAAGAGGTGATGAACCCAAAGCACGAAAGGAAGCACCGGAACACTCTCACTGTAACAGGTTTCCACCAGCAACTCGTCCCGTTCAGAAAGACTGGATTCAGTGCAACCCTGTCTGAAAAATGCACTTTGGCCATTGAGCTCATGTAGGTTTACTGCCTTCCACGGAGCACAAACCCTGGCTGCTCGTTACAGGCTCTCCCTGAATCCATCTGAGCTGGGGCAGCGGTGGCTGCCCAACACACCAGGCTGCTCCCAGGCAGTGGATGGGAACATTGGAGGGAAGAGCCCTTCATGCTCTGCAACATCCACAGCGATGCACGGCGCTGAGCTGCAGCTCTGGCCCTGGTTCCAAATGAGCGCCGTGTAGGAAAAGTGGCCTTAAGGGAAAAGTGGTGCTGAGGCTCTTCCGACTCAAAATTAAGGCTAAAAGGGCAAATGGAGAACTCTACTCCAAAAATGCTCACGGAATGCAGAGGCATCATTACCACCGTGGTCTCCACGTGTTTTACTGAGCACATCCCAGGGAAGAGCCGGAGAAGTGTTGTGCAAGGGACAGTGACACTGACAGGAGAAAGCAGGAGAGCTGAAGAGAAGGGAAAGTGACTCAAAATGGAAATGTTGTCCTTCATCTCCCACAGAGAAAAGTCTGAAAGGAACTCACTTTCCCATTGGGCTGTTTGGGGACACCCTCTTTTGTTACGGCTGTTTTAGTTGGAGCCATTTTAGGGACCGCATTGGGCTCAGACTTTCGGGCAGCAGCGGTTGATTCTGGCTTTTTCTCTACCTTCCCCTAGATGGAGACAAATGGATGGTTTCAACCAGCAACAGCAAAGGCACGGGCAGGAAGGCACGGGAATCCCAGCTCCCCATCCACACAGCACAGCTGCCAACCCCAGAGACCTGAGCAACGCAGCTGGGGCCCAGCACCGCGGCCGGGAGTCCAAGAGGACACCATCACACACTGAAAGCACCGACCCCAACCTTGGGTTAAGCCAACAGCAGCACAGGACCACCTCCTTCCCACGGAGGGCACTGTGCAGACCTGGGGGATACACACTGCTGGCACATCTGCTTTGCTTGGAGCTTCCACCCCATGCACAGCTGTGCTGCCATTCGGGTTTCTCAGCCCCACACTGCCTGGACTCAGGCTTGGGAATGAAGAGCTGATGTAATTTTGCAGCTTAACCCAGGTGATTGTAGCTGATCCCATTAAACAGAAGATGGAATAAAAAGGTACAATAATAGAAAAATTCACCAACTGCCTGAGAATATCCACTCGTCTGCTGCTCTGGATCCAGGTGAGCAGAGCAGTTTGTCAGCAGGGATCCTGCCTTCCCCGACCCACCAGGAAGCAAAGCCTGAGCACTCAGCACTGAGGCATTTTGAGGCCCTGGAAGCATCCAGCATAAGGAAGGGTACAAAAAAGACAGCTTTCCTCAAAATCAAATGTAGCACCTCTATGAAAACGGCAACAAAGTAAAGGGCAGTCAAACAGAATGTGAAAACACATCCCTTGAACCGACACGGTAACCCTGCAAGGCACAGAGCACTGCAACCCTCCAGACCCCACCATGGTCTAAACCACAGAGCAGCCATACGTGTCCTTTCTGAGCAGATACCAGAAGCATTTCTGAACATCAGTTTGGTTTCAATTTGCAGTGTGTTGTGCTGGGAAGGGTCTCAATTCTGCTCGCCTCAAAGCTCTGCAGTTCTTCTTGCTGTCACTTCCAGAAACTGTTCTGGGGAGTGAACGTTTTATCTCCCACACCTCCAAGCTCAGGGGACCACACTGTGATAGAGCACAGCACACCCATAACTGCAGGGTAACTCCATGCACACTTGGATGCTCCCTGTGGCACATGACCCCACAGAACACCCTGGCTTCCATGTGCCAAAGAGGAGATTTGGGCTCCCAGCACCAACTGCGTTCCCTTGGCGTCAGGTGGAAGCTGTGGGTTGGGCATTCATACCAGCAGAGCTGCAGCAAAGGTAAGTGGGTGAATTTGCTCCACTTTGTGGAATCTGAAGCCCTCTGATTATAGGCAAGCTGCTGGGCAATGATGGCTGTACCTGCTGGACAACATCCAATAAGGATTTTAGGATGAAGGATATCCACAAAGCGATTACAAAAGGGCTACAGGCACATCCCCAAACCTGCACCATTGACATGGCAGTGAAAATGCAATTTAAGCCCATTACTGATGGAGAGCCTCAAGTGTTATCTGTGCACGCACTTCTCCCTACAGCTCATCCAACACTTCTTTTATTGTGGCCACCATAAATCATCCAAAGGGCAGAAGTGGCACTTGGGGACATGGTGGGAAGGGTTGATGCTTGGGCCTGGTGGTCTTTTCCAACCTTCACTACTCCATGATTCTATGACCTTGTGGGCTGCAGCTGCACGTGGAGAAATTGCATCCCATCCTTAACCAGTGACTGTGCTGGTGGGACCCCAAAAGCTCTGCCAACAGAGCTCACAGCACGTTCCTTGAATTGCTGTGGGTACAGATGTGCTTTGCTGGGAATGCTGGAAGTCCCCACCTTTAGGGACACGGCTTAGTGGGCATGGGTTGATGGCTGGACCTGATGACCTTACAGGTCTTTTCCAACCATAATGATTCTGTGGTTCTACGTAAGAGCAATAGATGCAGATTAACTTCAGCTTTAGGTCCGACACGTTGACCACGGTCCCTGCTCCTACACCTGGGGAAGGATCTGTGGGTCTTGCTCCTGAATCCAGATTTCCTGCATCACAGTGCATTACTTCACCCCTGTACCACCCGGCAGACTCAGATCCTCTTTCCAAAGGCAACATTTTGGAACACAGACAAGGTTGAAGCTCCCCAAACCAACTACTTTCTGTCAGGATGTACAGCAAACACGGAACCACAACACTGTGAATTCCTGTACGTGTGCCAGGAAGGCTTTTCTGGTGGATTCCTTCTGTACACCACTCTCACTGCTTTGTTAATGCCTTGTGCACAAACCAAGAACCCAAAGAGGAGCTCTGCAGGGCAAAAACACGAGAAGAGCAGCGAGGATACAGCCACCAACACCAGCAACGAGCACCCAGAACGCTTCAGAGCTCCAGTTTCAGAGAGCACACGGTTCTCAAGTCGGAAGAAACGTACCTTCCCTCCTCCAGGCTGGTGCTTGATGTTATCCGTCGAGCCGATTTTGGAACGGACGTTTTTCAGGTCTGGAGCAGCAGCACTGCTGGTGGGGCGCAGCGCTTTGGGGGCAGCGCTGGGTTTGGTTGCAGCCTTTGCAGGTGGTTTCTTTGCATCCGCAGCGGCGCTGGAGGCGGCGGTGGGTTTGGCTGCTGCAGGTTTGGGTTTGGGGCGGCTGGCGGCTGCGCCGGGCACGGCTGCGGTGCTGGTGGTGCTGGTGGTGGTGGGGGTGGTGGAACTGCTCTTCACAGCGCTTCCAGCAGCGCTCTTAGGGCGGGCCAGGTCTGCTGTAATGAGCACAGGGACATGGGAGGGATGATGGGGAAGGAAGGGGGGTCAGATGGCACGGCCACAAAGCGCCCCGGGGCCACGAAGGCACAGAGCGGCTGCAAACAAAGGATTCGAGTAGATGGAAACAGCAGAGTTACCTGACGGGGACTTGGCTGTGGCCTTCTTGGCATCTGCAGGCTTTGCATCGGTCTTGATGGCTGCCCAAGGCAGAACGTGTGGTTAGCACTGATAGAACAAGGGGAATGGTTTTAAAGTGAGACAGGGGAGGTTTAGGATGGATATGAGGAGGAAGTTTTTCAGCCAGAGGGTGGTGAGGCACTGTTACAGGTTGCCCAAGGAGGCTGTGGATGCCCCATCCCTGCAGGCATTCAAGGCCAGGCTGGATGTGGCTCTGGGCAGCCTGGGCTGCTGGTTGGTGACCTGCACACAGCAGGGGTTGGAGCTGGATGAGCATCGTGCTCCTTTGCAACCCAGGCCATTCTGAGTCTATGGTACTTCAGTGGGGAAAGCCAACGAGCGCAGGTGAGCAGCACAGCCTCCCCCAGAGGTCACCACACACTGCTTCTATTCTTAAAATAACTTCCAGAATCTGATGGCACTCACTCCAACATTACCCCAGCTTCATTGCTTTCAAAAGCCTTTCTTTAACTAACAGCAAAAACAAACGCTTGTCCACCCGTAACCTTGGTGTCACTGGTAGATCAATGTTAACCAATGCCAATTTCCTTGCACAGAGGTTATTGCACATTTTGGTGCCTGTTACAACTGCATAAAAATAAAATCAATCACAAAAGTGAAAATGTGCCTTTGGGCAAAGCCCAGTGATGCTGACCTGATTACAACCCAACCAGGCAGAGGTCACTAAACCAGGAACACATCTTTGCTCAAAGCAGAAAAAAACTATGCACATTTTTTACCATCAAGGTAAAAACGGACTGAAATACACAAACAGAACCTTATTTGAAGGAGTTGATAATGATAATGCTTAATTTCCTGTAACAGTCTTAGGTTTTTTGGTACTCTCCAGGGGCTGGGGGGGAATTTCATGGCACATCAGCACAGAAAAAAGGGGCAGGTAATGACAGGTCAGGTCATCCTGATCGTTCCATCCAGACTTTGCTAAAAGCTCTCAGTTAAACACCACAGATAAGACACAAGCTAATGAGATGAAACACACCAGAATAATTTAATAAGACCTTGAGGACAGATAGCTAATTAAAGCCAATCACATAACAAGGTCCTCTTGAACCAAATGCATCTCCCTCCTCCAGACCCCAGGACTAGGATTGCTGGCAGCAGGGCAGGGGCAGCCCAGTATAAAGGTGTGAGGAGCAAACACATAAAGAGCTGTGACTATTTCTGCTCCTGTCAGCAAGGACCAGGTGCTGGAAGCCCACTCACATCAGCAGCACGTGATGCTGAAGACCCAGTAGTGGGAAAATGGTCTGTAATGGTGGGCCAAGCACTGAACAGAACTCAGACCTCTTCTCTGATAGGAGACTGACTGCCAGCACCCAAAGAAGCGATGCCATGCAACTTCCAAAGAAGCCACCATCCACACTTTCATACAGTGAGAATGATAAAACATTTGGGCAAGCTGGGATGTGGTTTCTAAGGTGTGAAAATCAAGGGCAGATGTCCTTCTAAAATGTCATCTTCAGCCAGAAAGTTACTTTCTGGCTTAATGCTACGCCGTGATGAGAGCCAGCTCTCCATCCTCTCCACTGGACCCTGCTGGAGCTGCATCTGCTCTGCCTGAGCTGCAGTGGCTCAAGACTTCACAGCACCATTCACCCTTCACTGCACCATTCACCCTTCACTGCACCATCACTTTGTCCCCTTCCAAAAGAAGCCTCCCTTCTTTCACAGGGTCACAGGGTGGCTGGGTTGGAAGGGACCTCAAAGACCCCCTTTTTCCAACCCAGTGCTGCAGGCAGGGCTGCCAACCTCGAGCCAAACAGCAGAGGAGCAGCCCAGGGCCCCATGCAACCTGGCCTCGAGCACCTCCAGGGATGGGGCTCTTCCACCAGCCCTGCCTCCCTTCTGCATTCCAGACCCAGGACAGCTTCAGTTCCTGGTGGAGCCCCTCCAGCTGCCCTCACGTCTCCACCACCGTCCCTCTTTCCCCTCTGTACACTGGCCATGTCCCACACCCTCAATAGCACAGGAGCCCCTTCCACTGCACATCTTGTCACTTGGAACAGCTTCCCTCTGTCTCTGCATCAGTGCCTCCATCTCCTTTCAGATGTCAGCAGATGACACTTCTCCTTTGTTTGCATCTCAGTTTTGGAAGGAGGAATTAACTCAGCTGAACTCATTAAAATGTGTCAAGCATTCTATGCTGCAGTTTGCATAACAGAGCAAACAAAAGGAATTCTAACAGAACGTCCACAGGATGAGTGAAGACATACAGCTCTTGCAAACTGCAACACTTCCTCTGCGCAGGATTAATTACACTTTCCCCCTGAGCAAAAAAAGCGTGGGATGCACATCTAGTGTAACACATTTCAGCACAGTTATAACACCATTACTCCTTCAGGAAATGCGGGTTATGAATTCATGCTCTGGGACTCATAGAGCAAAGCAACTAATGTGCATTGGTTTTTAAAAGTTCACTGGCTAATCTCAGGTTGGAACCAACCCAAGGCATCCTATGATTCCACGGCATTCTGATAAGTGATGATGAGGTCCAACCACGTGAGAACACTGCAATACCTTTTCATCTGAAGTTCAATCTCTCAGACTACTGAGATGGGTGAAAACAATGCTTTCAGGAGGCCAATGTGCTGCTGTGTTGGCTGTGTTAAACTCATGGGAAGTTCCCTCGTGGCAGCAGTGCCCTGGGTGGACACAGGTTTCGGGTGAAGCTGATGTGATCTGCAAGCTCTCCAAGCATTGGTCAAGGGGAAAAGCCACCAGCCTCCAGCTGGAGACAGACCAGACAGCAGCCGAGTCCTCGCTCTTAAATCAAACATGCTCAGTAGTTGCATTAACCACGAATCAACCTTGCTTGCTCATTAAGAGACTAATTTTAATCAACTGGGAGTCACAGGGTGATGACCACACAGCGACTACTGAACACAGCGACACGATGGACACATCCCTTCGCATGAACTGCTGGTGCTACTCAACCAAAAACCAGCAGTTGGATAGAAAGAGACCTGCTGGAAACAAAGGAGGGCATGCTTACATGTTGGCCTCTTGGGGGGGGGAGGCAGTGGTGCTCTTCGCCCCAGCAGCTGCAGTCACAGGGGAGGTGGCCGTTGTCCGAGGAGTGGCAGCGGTGCTCCTGGCAGCAGCACGAGGAGCAGCAGATGATGGAGGCTTTGAGAGCGAGGTCCTCTTATCCGGGCTCTTTGCATCTGTGACCTGGAAACAGACAGGTTCTGTCACAGCCAGCAGCTCACTGACTGCCTCTTCAAAGAGTCTGACAGCAGAAAGCATGAAATAAATAGGTTTATTTTTCTCATGTGCTAAGTCTAGAAGGTGAATCCTTGAACACAGATAGGACCTTGGGCCAAATGTGTATTAAAGCAGAGAGAAGAATGAAAGTTTCGTTTGTCAACTTCACTGAGAGCAGAAAATTCACTAGACCTTAAAATTCAACTTAATATCAACAGGATTTCAGGCAAAAGCTGATTCCATTCCTACAAGGTTTGAATGTGAAGGGCTGGGGAGGGATGCTCCACATTTCCATGCCTGTAAGCTCCAGGTTGCACGACGCAGAAAGGCCACAGAAGTCAGGGTAGGGAAAACCCCAGGGACATTCCCTGTTGTTAACACTGTGCATGGAAGCCTTACTTGAGCTTTCAGATGAAACACTTCAAGAACTGTTCACAGATGATCTCTTCGAGGAGAATTACAAATCTACAGTGTTTGCTAAGCCCATCACTGTACCAGTTATCTTTGCATAGTTCTATAATGGCTATAGAGCTGTAGAAGGACATAAGCTGGAAGGGACCTTAAAGATCATCCAGTTCCAGCCCTTCATACAGAAACAGTCAGTGGGAAATACTGGAGTGTTCAAACTGCTTTTCCTCCTTCAATATTAATACTCTGAAATTCTCCATTCCATGCTTTTGTTTGATTTAACAGTTATCTTGGGTTTGCAGTGTATCTATATTTCAAAATGACAAGAAATAGAGAAACAGAAAAATATATTGCGTGCTCTGTGACAGCTCACAAGGAAAATCATGGGAATGCAGTCAAGTTTCATATTCACCTCTGTGAGAACTAAATGCCTGAGACCTGATGCTCCATGTGGGTTAATGCAAGCTAATGTCAGTAATCATAGAAACACAGAATTATCAGGTTGGAAGGGATCTTAAAGATCACAGAGCCATAGGATAGGTTGGGTGGGAAGGGATCTTTAAGATCATAGAGCCATAGGATGGTTGGGTTGGAAGGGACCTTAAAGATCATAGAGCCATAGAATGGGTTGGGTGGAAAGGGATCTTAAAGATCATAGAGCCAAAGGATGGTTGGGTTGGAAGGGATCTTAAAGATCATAGAGCCAAAGGATGGTTGGGTGGGAAGGGATCTTAAAGATCATAGAGCCATAGGATGGTTGGTTGGAAGAGACCTTAAAGATCATAGAACCATAGGATGGTTGGGTTGGAAGGGATCTTAAAGATCATAGAGCCAAAGGATGGTTGGGTGGGAAGGGACCTTAAAGATCATAGAGCCATAGGATGGTTGGTTGGAAGGGTTCTTTAAGACCACAGAGCCAAAGAATCCCCGAATGGTCGGGTTGGAAAGATGCTGAAAGCCATTTCCAGACCTGCCCTCTGCCTTGAGCTGGCTGCCTCACAGCTCAGGCTGCCCAGGACCCCCCCCAGCCTCGGGCACCCCTAGAGATGGGCACCCACAGCTCTGGGCAGCGCCAGCTCCTCACTGCTCAACAACCGCACGCCTCCTAACACAGTAAATCACATCTGCTGCCTTATCCTCCCACTGTCAGCACTAGTTTTGACTTCTGGGCAGAACTGGGGGCACGTGAAGCTCTCGGGGCTCCCCACAACAGCGCGGCAGTACTTACCTTTGGCTTAATCTCTTTTGGAGTGAGGGTGGAGGGCCGCGTGGCGCTGCTGGCAGGGCGCTTGGGAGTGGTGGTGGCAGGAGGGCCCGCCGTGGGGCTGGTGGGCTTTTTGTGGGGGCCAGGAGTGGCAGAGGCCGGCCGTTTGGGGCTGGTGGCGGCCGCGGGCCTGGCTTTCGTTGCCGTGGGCTTTGCTGCTGGTGTGGATGCTGCAGGCTTTATGGGTTGTCAAAAAGCAAAATCCGGGATGGAAAGAAAAACGAAAGAAAACACAACAACAACAACAACAAAAAAAGAGCGCATGGTAAAACTGAAATATCAAGCTGCAGGAACATAAGAAAACGGCAATTAAAATGAAAGAAAAAGAATTAGCTTTCTATTTTCTGAGCCTAACGGAGATGACAACGAAGCAGCTCCGATGCCTTCAGAGCCCAGTGGAGTTCTGCCATTCAGTTTGCTAAAAATTGATTCCAGCGACATCCGAAGCAACAGAAGGAAGCATTGCTAAAGCTGGGATTAGTGATGGCTGCTCCTGGCATCCAGTCCTGCACGCAGGAAGCAAGATGCTGCTTCCCAAATTACATGCACACGGGGGATGGCAAGCTGTAGATCCGAGCCCATCGGCTCCAATGGCCCGGTGCTCCCTGCCCTGTGCTAACTGCAGGAACGTGGCCGTGCCAAGGGCTGCATGCTGCGGGGGGCAGAGCTCTACCATGCTTCAGAAGGCGAGGGAATGTGGGGTCCTGAGCAGGACACCTCGGTGCTAACTGCAATGTAATTACATTGTAAATGCAATGCTGTCAACAAGGAGAGCATCAGCACAGCACACTTGTTACTGAATATCTTTACCACTTCTGCATGGCAGATGTCAACCTTTGAAATAAAAGCTCACCCTTAATGGTTACACCCTTCCTCAGCCAACTCTGCTACAGGTTGCAACTGCAGAACTGAAGGCGTTTGCTTCAACAAAACGGTTCCCCAGTGGTGGCTCAGAAAACAGAAGTCGTGGCTGGGGCTTAAGAAGCAGCAAAGCCAGCAAAGGGAGCCATGGAAGCACAGAGGGTGGAGGTGGGAGGTCTTTGTCTTCTTACCTTTGTCTTCTTCTCGGGGCTCGGGGGCAGCTCCTTGTTGGGGGGTGCTGTGATGTCGTTCCCTGTCACGGCGTCGGCTGCCTTGGGCTCCTCTGGTTTTGCTGGCAAAAAAGAAGAACGGAGATTTCAGTGTGAGCCTTTTTTGTTGGCGTGGTTGGCGGGGCGGTTTGTTTTTTTCCCTATTATTCATTAGCATAACAAGAGGAAACAGAACAGAATCGGTTACGGGTTGGCTATTTTGGGGAAAATACCCCCAAAACCAGAACACCCATGGGAAGAACACCCTCCCTGTTACAGGACGAGGCCAACAAACGCTCATCCAATGCCATCAGCATCCAATTGCTCGGCTCGTGGAGCTGCCGAAGGGAACCTCTTGGTTAAGTAAAACCAGCAAACTTTCCCATCCTTCAGTGCTGTTACATTTTGGAACGAAGCTCTGCCATCTCCCAGCACAGAGCGCTGAGCCTTGGGATGCTCATCCCCCATCACCTGCAGTTCAGACAGAGCCATCAGTGCCGCTTCCCACAACAAGGCGAGGGATTGTCTGCAGCCAAAGGACAGCAGCACAACAACCCCAACAGAGGGACGTTGTTTTCTGTATCTCTGCAAAATCCATGATTCTCTTCCTGTTTTCTCACTCAGAGACATCTCAGCAGTTCCACAAAGCCCTGGTTTGCAGCTGATTTATGTTGGCTCCTTTCTACTTCTTCTCCCCACCGAATCCCCACTTCTCCTCATCTCTCACCCATTTTACCCGCAGTAACACCAGGACGAGTGCCTGCTGTCAGCAAACGTGCTGTGGAACCACAGCCCTGTGCCCATCCACCCCCACAGAGCTCATCCTGCACAGCTGGGTTTGGAATCTCCCCTCTCAGCCATCAGCCACCACTGGAACGACCTTCCCTCCCTGCGCTGCCATTACTGCTGCTATTTCAGCCCACTCAGTGGTGCACAAAACCTCTCCCTTGATGGCAATTCTAAAGCCACCCAACAGAAGCCGCCTGTCTGCTCGGGATGTGGATTACTGAAGCTTCAGGATTCCAACTCCAGCAGCTGCCAAGCTTTGCAGTGCATCAGAAGACACTGTTCTATGTTACCTTACCAGCTACAGACCACAGCACAGGACCCCTGCGAGCAGCCCCAGCAAACACACCAAGCAACTGGGTGAGCACAGAGCTCCTACACAACCAGCAGAGCAGAGTTCTTTAATTCAGAACAGCAACATCATCGGTGGATGGAGCTACGCACAGGATGACGGCCCAGGTCATGGACCCACACCTGGGAACAGCACTGAGGATGGGGGAGGGAACCCGGATGGTTGAGGGCTCTGCTCATGGCAGCCCCAATAAGGGGGTCCCACCCAATAAGGGGGTCCCACCTGCACACAGCCCCAGGGATGGCAGAGGAACCATTCTGTGCTGCTTCCATGCAATTACCAGCCCAACACGCTCCCCAGTCTGCTTGCTTCCACCCACCCATTAATGAGGAGGGTGCACTCTGCCATCCGGAGCACTGAACCGCCTGGGAATTCGTGCTCGCTGTGGGGGATATTGGGAAAAGCTGCCAAACCTTAATCAGATGTGTTCATTAGTCTGCAAGAGTTACTGAAGAGCCCTTCAGCTCCCCCCATGTGGCAGCAAACCTCAGAAGTACTCCAAGGACATCGGCTCCGAGCAGCAGACACAGCGCATGGGGCCTCCCTGGAGTGCTGGTGGACACAGGCTGCCCAAGGAGGCTGTGGATGCCCCATCCCTGCAGGTATTCAGGGCCAGGCTGGATGTGGCTCTGGGCAGCCTGGGCTGCTGGTTGGTGACCTGCACACAGCAGGGGTTGGAGCTGGATGAGCATCGTGCTCCTTTGCAACTCACGCCAGTCTACAGGGCCCTGTGTTATGGAGAGGAGGATGCCCACACCACACGTAATTCCTGACCTGCTGTCCCAAAACCAAGTCCTGCTTACAAGCAGAGTAACCACAGGGAGTTTTCCTAAACATAAGGAAAAAAACCAACCCACCATCCCTAAGAAGAAGCCCCCCAGCACCCTGTGATTTTCACCCTATAGGCTCCCCAGGCCTCCCTGCAGCCTCCCATGAGCTTCTCCGACAGCTTTGTAGCCCACGTAACCATTTAACATTAGGATGGCAGGATGATGAAGGCTGGAAGGGATGTCTGGAGGTCGTTCAGACCAATTCCCAGCTCAAAACTGCTCCAAATTACAGCAGGATGCTCAAGGCTTTGCCATGGTGTCCTTTGAGTACCCCAGGGATCCCACACCATGGGGCTTCTCCTCCAATATTTGATATACATATAAATGGATGGAGTTTTTTTTGCCTACTTGGTTCTCTTCTCCTATCAGAACTCTTACATTCCATCCATACTGCCATGTTTCATGGATCATGAACTGATGCAGAACAAAACCCCTGGGTGCTGTTTCCCAAGCTCCACGCAGCAACTCATGCAACTACTCCCAAAAATTCATCCTCTGAGTCAGGAGGAACAGAGGAAGACCCCACCATGAAGCACCTTAAGCTCATTTTTGAGGGCCACAAGCAAGCAGCTCTATTTCCTGCTACCATGGTGAGCAAAAGCTCCAAAGTGAAAAGGAAGATAAGTGAGAGTGGTGACCACACACCACGCATTGAGAACATCAGTGCTGCCAGGGCTTTTTTCCTTTCTTTCCTGCTTGTTGGCTGGTTAGAAGCGCAGCACAGTTGGCTTGGAAGGGACTGCAAGACCATCCAGCTCCAACCACAGGCAGGGCTGCCAGCCCCTAACACAGACACAGCTCAGGTGCCCAGGGCTCCATCCAGGGACGGGGCAAAAAGAAGCCAAGAGCTTTTCAGTGCAGACCACAGACTTGAGCAACCCACTCCTGTCCCACCTGCTCAGCTTTATGGTCTCTGCACCCCCTCCCAGGCCTGGGCCAGCTCTGGGGTGGATTTGCAGCCACATCCCCAGGCAGCTGTGAGCGAGGCCAGGCGCTCAGCCCCAATCTCCAGTGAGGGATATCAGCGGGCTAAGCCGAGCTAAACATCATTCACTGCAACAGCCCCGGAATTCTCATACGGATTAGAGTCATCAACAGCAAATCCATTAAGAGAAACAGATTAAGCAATAAGGCAGTGGCCATCTTTACTCTCTCTAACGTAAACAACCTCAGAATCAAAACCAGCCCTCATTCGACGCTGGTTTTGCCCAAAATATCACACAGGCACGAGCTTTCCACTTCACCCATCCTACTCACAAAACAGCTCATCGTTAAAGCAGCAATACAACCCAAAATACAACCGTCTGCTTCTTTCCTCCCCAGAGAATGCCAACCAAAGCGTCTTCCGTGCAGAAGAGCATCTCCCATTGGCACCCACACAGAAGAGCAGAGCATTTCTTGTCCAAAGAGTGCCTGGGCACAGGCACAGCTGCCAGGGGTTGGGGTCACCACCCAGGGCTGCGCCAGGACTGTGGGATGTGGGCAGTGTGGAGCTGGGTGGTGTTGCATTGGAGATCACTGGGGGCTTTTCCACCCATAACGGTTCTGTAATTTGCTGTGGCACCGGACATCAATGTCATGTTGGGTGTTGTGATCAGAACTGAAGGAGCACAGCTGACATCCTCATGGCCAGCCTGGCCCAGCCCAGCCTGATTTGTTACTATTTCTACATGGGAAAGGAAGCCCTACATCACAAATTGCTCTCCTGCAAACCAGCTGCTTGCTGTATCTACTGCACGGCACAGCCTGCAGTCAGCTTTAGTTAGAGTAACCAACACATGTAGGTGACCCCAAGAGTAACGCCTCTGATTTATTTCCCTGGAAACTAAATGGAAAAAAACTACAAAGAGCACAATAACTTTATTGGATGGAGCAAATTCTGCACTGCCCTGCTGCTCCTCTGTGCTCCCCCCACTTCAACGCACTTCCAGAGCTGAGCCTGTGCCTCCATGGCAATGGTTCTAAGGAATACATGTGAGCACTGCAACCAACACAACACCTTGGATCACTGAATCACAGAATCCTGTATCACAGAATGCCTTGGATTGGAAGGGACCCCAAGGATCACGAAGCTCCAACCCCCCACCAATGCAGGGCCACCAACCTCCCCATTGCACAGCAGCCCAGGCTGCCCAGGGCCCCATCCAACCTGGCCTCCAACACCTCCACGGATGGACGGGGCATCACAGCCTCTCTGGGCAGCTGTTCCAGCCCCTCACCGCTCTCACAGCACACAACTTCCCTTCACATCCAACCTCCAGCTGCCCTCCCTCAGCTTCAAACCATTTCTCCTTATCTTGCTATCCTGCTAATCCTGGACCTGTCTGAGTTGGAAGAGACCCTTGAAGGCCATCAGGTCCCACTCCCTGCAGTGAATGAAGACACCCACAGCTGCATCAGTGCTCACAGCCCATGCCCTGACCACGGGTGTTTGCAGGAGTTGGGGCACCACCACCTCTCACTGCGACCCATGCAGTGCCTCGCTGCCCTCAGTATAAACTATTTTCTTATCAAACCTTCCTTCTTATCAATCTCCCACATTCATTTCCAGCTCAGCCCCCGACAGACATCGATGCCGTTCTGTGCTTAAGGCTGAACACCAAACCAGGACTTTATGGGACCCTGTATCAGGTTCTGTTCATCACCTATCTCTTGATTTTCCCTTCCATCCCGCAGTCCTTCACTTTCCCTTCCTTCTCATTCAAACCATGATTTCATCCAGCAAGGAACCATGTCAGCAAAGCAGCCACCACGCCGCCAGCATCCCCTGAGCAAACATCATTACTTGGCTACAAGGCAGTGGGGCTGATATTTCCTAAGCCCATCATTAACTTTAATCTATTTAAATATGGGGTGATGACAGCACAGCCTCCCCCAGCAGGGAGGGATGGCTCAGATGGTCCTCTGAACACAAGAACAGCATTCTGCTGCTCGTGGACTGACAGAGGAACGATGCTCACAAAGCCAGGATGGCTTCTTGGATGCACACACACTGTGCTGAGCATTGGGAGCGACGGTCAGGGCTGTCATATCCCAGCAGTGCCTGGGATTGCAGATATTTGAGAGCAAAAAATCTTTGAAATCGGAGGAAATTCAAAGAAAGTAGCAAAAAAAGCAGTGGGGAACGGCATCGCTTTTGTACGGGATGCCATCGGGGCCGACATTTTTGGTATGTGCAAGAAATCACACACTGGCTGCTTCTACAGCGCATACATGAATCTATTGTTCAGCACAGGAAACAATGCAAGCTCACGCTGTGGCCGGGCTCTGTGGCCAATGCTGATGTGATAAGGGAGCACAGCACGGAGTGCCAGTCAGCTCTATCAGCCCAAACCTGCAGCACACTGATGGCACTCTGCCTGTGCCAGCAGAGGGGGAGCGAAAGCTCAGCACAGGATTGGAAGCGCTGCATACACAGCCAAGTAATTTTGCTCTGTTTTCTTTTGCATTCCAACAATTCTTTCTTAACTGTAGATATATGAAGCAAAAACATACATTCTGTTGCTTCTACTGCTACATTTTCATAGAGTCATTAAGAATCATGGAATCACAGAACGGCCTGGGTTGCAAAGGAGCACGATGCTCATCCAGCTCCAACCCCTGCTGTGTGCAGGTCGCCAACCAGCAGCCCAGGCTGCCCAGAGCCACATCCAGCCTGGCCTTGAATGCCTGCAGGGATGGGGCATCCACAGCCTCCTTGGGCAACCTGTGCCAGTGCATAAAACCATTAAGGCTGAAAAAGACCACGAAGGTCACCAAACCCAACCATATTTTCTTCCAGCAGAGAATAAATCCAGAGCGGATTTCTTAGCGAGGCTCTGCACAAAGCAAACCTGACCTGCCTGAGCCCTCACTGCTCCTTCTGGGGCAGGGGATGGAGCAGTCACTCTCACTGCCGTGCCTAGGAGAGCCCAGCCAGCTCTGCCAGCACCAGCTCACACTCAGACCTGTGCCCTACGGTCCATACATCAGCTTTTAAAACACAGAGGAAAGAACTTCCAAATGGGACGCTTACATCTCGGTGCTACGAAGCGGTCATCCACCAAAGGCAAGCCAAGCAGAAGGCCCTGCACGTCCCCAGCTTTCAGTGACCTTTACATTGCTGGTGCTCAGCCCCCCAGGGGAAAACACATCAATCCACTCAAAACCATTTCTTATGCCTCTCTGCCTAAAAGATGCTGTACATCTGTTCTGAAATGGCCTGATGGGACGGGCAGCCCAGGCCCAGCACAAAACTGTGTGTCCAAAGCAGGAGCAGAGGACCTCTGGAGGTCCCTTCCATCTCAAAAGGTTCTACAATTCCACGATTCCTCGCCAACAACACGGACTGTCCCTGCAAATAACCCTCAGCATCAGCAGACCCCAACAGCACAGAAATTCCCTAAAGTGAAAGGTCCAAGGCACAAATACAGCATTTTCCTGCTCCCGTTTTACCCTGACATCACTGCTAATCATGGCTGAGCAGTCCAGAAGCACAGATCCTCTTATGCCCCAACCTGACCCCTCTGTCAGCAGTGGGACCTGCTGGCTCCTGTGGGTCTGTGGAGCTGTGACAACCCCATTAACCCCTTCAGGATGGATGTCTGCACCCACAACAACCAGAAGTGATGCTGCTTCATCACACGGCTGCCAGGACAACTTGAAATCTGCATGCCAACTAGACCATAATGAGTAAGGTAAGAGAAGGGGAGAGGGGGTGGTGTGTCAGAGCTGGGAGGTTTGTGGGTCTGGAGGGAGCCCTGGGACCTGAAGCACCTCGAGGAAATCATAGGATCAGAATCACAGAATGGTTGGGTTGAAGGGACCTCAAAGACCATCCAGTTCCAACTCCTAGGTGCAGGACACCAAATCAGGCATCAGATGGAGTAAAGGGCATTAAGGACAGAACACAACCGTGCTGAACGTGGTTACTGAGAGCTGGAAGGAAGATCAGAGCATCTTGGGGGCTGCCACGCTCCTGGGGTCACTAAGCAGCCATTGGGTGTCAGCAGCACGCCACGAACCATGGCCAAACCCATGGCACAGCACCTGCCCTGCTCTGCGTGCCGTGGCACTGGGGCAGCCCAGCACCCCTCCAACACAGCATTCCAGAGCCCCACTGACCTGTGCTGCCTTTCTCTGCGTGCTGTCACCCTCCCCTGTCACAGCAGGCATCGCAACCTCAAGTTTCTGTGATTCCTCCTCTGAAGGCTGAGCCAACCGGCGCAGGCACAAAGAGTCACTGGTGCCAGAATTCCATTGCAATCTTCTGTCTTTCCTTCCCCAGGAGAAGGAGATTTTCTTTCTCCTTCCCATGAATGCTCCTTAGCACAAACCACAAAGAGGGAGTGCACCAACCCTCCTCACATCCCGCATCTGGGTGCAGCACGGGCTGAGACTGGCAGGAGGGACAGGGATGCTGTTCCAGGCTGGAGAGCAAAGATTAACCACAATTCTCCCAAATTGTACATCTGAGAAGACTGATCTCATTTACACAACCACCAGCACAAAGCTGCTGTTGCCACACAGCAAAAGGGAAAGCTCTGTCAGAGCCGGGTGCTGGAAAAGTGGCTGCAAAAGGCTGCAGGAATTCCATCCTGAGTTCCAGCACTGAAGTACTTGTGAAGAGCTGAATGACAGAAACCATTCCACACACAGACTTTTGTTCATCACCTTGGATAAACAGCACAGGGTGCCGAAGGCTGAGCTGAAAAGGGCACTGCTCAAACACCTGGGGAGAAACTGACAGGTCTGAAATCCCACAGTCGGACCCTTACTGAAGTGCACACTGCAGGATGCAAAGTCTATGTGGGCTCCCAGCTACCACTAAAGCAGTGAGCTGTTGAAGTGTTTCTCCATTTTCTTCCACCCAAACATCCACCTTTTGTCCCCAGCACCAGCCTCCAACCAGTGCCATCCCTCCAGGTGTGTGAACCTCTCCTCCCACAGCCCGGACTCAGCGAGCTGCTTCCTCTGCCTGTCTGTGTCACAGAATTACAGAATCACAGAATGCCTTGGGTTGGAAGGGACCTCAAGGATCACGAAGCTCCAACCCCCCACCAATGCAGGGCCACCAACCTCCCCATTGCACAGCAGCCCAGGCTGCCCAGGGCCCCATCCAACCTGGCCTCCAACACCTCCACAGATGGACGGGGCATCACAGCCTCTCTGGGCAGCTGTTCCAGCCCCTCACCGCTCTCACAGCACACAACTTCCCCTGACATCCAACCTCCAGCTGCCCTCCCTCAACTCCAAACCATTTCCCTTGTCCCGCTGCCATCTCCCCTTGCACAGAGCTGACTCCCCTCCTGGCTGCATCCTCCCCAGGGAGGGAAAAATTAGCAACATACCATCACGTGGCGAATCCTGCTTGGGAGTCAGAGTGCTCCGCGCATCGCTGACCTCAATTTCTTTCCTTTCCAGCGGAGCAGCTTTGCTGGATTCCATCTTGGCGCTTTTGCTTTTCGGAGGCTCAGCGCCGGCAGCTCCCCCGGTGGCATCTCTCTTCTCCCCCTTCCCCTCCTCCCTCCCTCTGTCGAGGCAGCCCATCTCAGGGATTTGCTCCAGCTTGCTGTGATACGCACTGGGGCTGCTCAGCTCCTTCCTGCCCACCCCGCCGCGCTCCTCTTTCTTCTTGGAGCTCGGCTCCTCGGCCGCGCACTCGGGGTGCTCCCGTATCACCAAACTGGGCAGCTCTGTGCCCAACCCGACGCCGGCCGCCTGCTCTTCTGCCACCGTCATTGACCTCTTGATGGCAGCGCTCTGCTTCCTGGCCGTGGGGCTGGAGCACTGGCTCAGGCTGCTGCTGGGGGACAGCAGCCCGGTGGCCACGTCTTCGCGGAGCACCGGCTCCGGGTACTTGTCAGCCAGGTTGAGGGTTAGGGGCACGGACAAGTGCGAGCACTCGGACATGGCACGCCTCATCGCCTTCCTTTGCTGGGCAGCTCTGTTCAGAAAACCATCGTCTGCACAGCTCAGCTTCTCCTCCATCTCTTCCTCCATCTCTTCCTCCATCTCGGCAGCGTTACTGAAGTGACTTTTGGAGTCATCTTGTGCCAGCTCGACAGTGGTGGTTGGGGGCTCCATCTTCGCGGCGGTCGAGGAAGAAGGAAATCCACTCTGCACATAGTTGTCATTAACCACCCCGACCACACAATAGCTGGGGGCTCCATCTTTTTTCACGGCTGCTTCTTTACTGCCCGAATCATTAGGCAGGACAGGGTGGAAATTGGGGTTCCAGACGCTGACCTCCTGCTCCTTGGTGCTCTTACCGGGATCGCTCCCCGGCACAGACAGAGGGCTGGGCTCTGCCTGGCTCCGGCTCTCCACGCCGGCCCTCCCGGCTGCCTTCTCCTGGTCGGTGATGGCTGTGGTTTTGCCCAGCCCAGGGCACGGTTTCTCAGCTCCTGTTGGCCCCACGTGGAAATCGGTCGTTTTGGGGTTTGCAAAGCTCCCCTCGGCCGAAGGGAACGCGTCGGCGATCAAAGACCAGCTCTCAAGGTGACCCGCAGCCGCCTGATACGCTTTGCCTTGCACCTCAATTTCTCTTTTGTCTTTCTGAGCTATTTTTAGCTCTTTGTCTAATTTGCCTTCAAAGAAGCACAGCTTGTCCTCATCCGTGAAACCGGCGTTCTTAACCAGCCCGTCCTTCATCGGTCCCCCCGAGTTCACATTCAAGCCAATCTCATTCAGCTTCCCCTCCGTCCTCTGCCATTCGAATTCCGTTTTCCCGAAGTCTTTCGGGGTCTCCATGCAGCGGAAAGCTTCCGAGAAGCTCTCAGTCTTGCCCTTGCACAGCTGGCTGTATTCAGACAGGGCAGCGGGCTGCTGGTTGGAGAGAGACATCTCTGGAGCTCGGCGTCTCCCGGCGCTGTGCGGCTCAGCCCGGCTGCGATGCTGCGCGTGCCCCCGACTCACGGCAGCTCCCTCCCGTCCCCCCGCCCCTCTCCCACCCCTTCCTGCCCACCGCAGCCTCTCTCCCAACCGCTGCCCGCCCTCCCCTGTGCTCCTCTTTGGCTCTGCACATTTCCGTAGCGGCGGTGGGGCTGTGGATGGATGCTCGCAGGGTCTCAGAGCTCTCGGGGAGATGATTTTCTAAGACCAGCGTTTCTGGCAGCTGCACGTTGCTGGAAATGGTGCCTCCTCCTTTTCTTCCACCACGCCGTGTTACGATCGGTGCCTTTACAATCATTAATTCCCACTGATGAGCCACTCTCAGGAATACCAATGAATGAAGGTCAGCGTTTTCCTCCCCTGGAACAAACCCTAAACCCACACAGGAGTTCACCCCGAGCACAGCACAGCAGTGACCTCCAGCAGAGGGGCTTTGTTTGCAGCCAACGTTAACGCGTGCTTTTGGACTCGGTGACCACCGTGCTGCTGCAGGGAGGACTGTGGGGTTCACACAGCACCAATGGCACTGCTCCTATGGGCAAGCGGGCAGAGCCAGGCAGGACCTCATCCCAGACAGCAGAGGGTTTGTAGTTTGCAGAACCACAAGCCAGACTTCTTATTTCCCTCATTTAAATAAAAAGAAAATAAAACATACCAGATGATGCTTTGGACCTGCCTGGCTTCCACTGCCCTGAATGCACACAGTGCTCGGCCTGGCTCCACGCACAGCCCCACACCTCCCCACGCTTTGTGCCCTCACTGCAGTTCCCCGGTTCCACGGAGGACCCCCTCCCCACCATCACCACCACCACCACTCCTCCCCAGCACCCAGCCAGGGCAGCTCCCCCAACGTCTGACTGAGCACAGAGTATTTTTACAGCCTGTGCTACGCCCCCTGAATTGAACCTGCTGAGAAGCATTGCCATCCACACACCCAGCCGCTGCGGCGGAGCTCCGGCGTTAAGACAGTGCTATATTTAAAAACAATGACTAAGGAGCTGTAAGTTATATACATCTTCCACAACACCCTCTAATTAACCAGAATACTTCCACCCACAAGCTCCATTGCTCAAAAGGCCTCCACAGCTTTTATTTTAAAAATAAAATATTCATGGGTATCTTCCAGTTGAAATGGGAGCTCGGCTTGAGGCTTGCATTTGCTCTCTTAACTGAGGTGGGATTAATGTTTGCAAGCACTTCCTCACTCGGAGCATGGTCCCAAAAATGGAAGAGCCCTGAAGCCATCTGCTTCCATCTAAGTGCTGTTACACAGAATCACAGAATGGCCCAGGCTGGAAGGGACCTCAAGGATCACGAAGCTCCAACCCCC
>NW_024885548.1:0-11122 GCF_019232065.1 Centrocercus urophasianus
CCTTACCTGCTGGGCAGACAATTACCAGCCAGCAAAGTGGGGTTCCGGAGCATTCCAGGAAATGCAGATTCTGGTTCCTTGCTGTTGGCGTGAAGACCCACACCTCTCCATGCAGTCGTTATGGCTCTCGGGAGCACCGCAACTCGCTGCCACCTGTTGGACACAATGCAGTAATGAAGGCACTGCAGATGTAGGGCAGTGTTCCTTTCAGATGTGCGCTGCAGTGCTCCTTTCTCAGAGCAACATGGCTGCACTCTGTGCACGATGCTGCTTACCAGCAGCACTGAAGCTGAGAACAACAGACAAGAAGGCTCAGGTACCCAACAATATTTTTGCTTCCATCTTCTCTGATAACTGCTCACTATACACTACCCTCACCTTTGGTTTGGTAGGTGGGGATTGAGGAAGCAATGCCGCCGCCCCCCCCCCCAATCCCACACTGTGATGGGACATCAGGTTCTGGACCACCTGAGGACATGAACATCCAGGAGTCTTTGGGTCCTGACGAGACGAGTCCCAGACTTCTAAGGGAATTCAGTGCTGCAGTCACTGAGACACTGTCAATGGTATTTGAGAAGTTGAGGCAGTCAGGTGAAGTCCCTGGTGAGCAGAAAAAAGGCGACAGCACAACTGTTATTACAGATAGAAAGGAGGACCCTGGGAACTACCAACATGTCAGTCTCACCTCCGTGCTGGGAAAAATCATGGAGCAGATCCTCCTGGAAGTGACTCTGAAGCATGTTCCAGTGCGTCACCACCCTCTGTATGAAAAGCTTCCTCCAAATAACCAACCTAAACCTCCCCTGTCTCAGTTTAAAACCATTTCCCCTTGTCCTATCACGATCCACCCTCATAAACACCCATTTCCCTTCCTGCTTATACACTCCCCTCAAGTACTGGAAAGCTGCAATGAGTTCTCCCCCAAGCCTTCTCTTCTCCAGGCTGAACAAGCCCACTTCCCTCAACCTTTCCTTGTAGGAGAGCTGCTCCAACCATCTGATCATCTCAGTGCCTCCTCTGGACCCGCTCCATGAGCTCCACATCCTTCCTGTGCTGGGGGCCCCAGGCCTGGATGCAGCACTGCAGATGAAGCCTCACAAGAGCTGAGTAGATGGGGATGATCACCTCCCTCTCCCTGCTGGCCGCTCCTCTTTTAATGCAGCACAGAACACAGCTGGCCTTCCAGGCTGCAAGCGCACTCTGCTGGCTCATGTCCAGCTTCTCACCCACCAGGATCTGCAAATCCTTCTTTGTGGGGCTGCTCTCAAGGTGTTCTTTGCTGAGTTTGTACAAACATCTGGAATTGTCCCTTCATCAGTGACACTGACAGTGGGGTCAAGTGCACCCTAATGACACCAAGCTGTGGGGTGCGGTGACACACCAGAGGGACGGGATGCCATCCAGCGGGACCTCAGCAGGCTGAATAGTGAGCACTCAGCAATGTACCTTCCTGGCCCAGAAAGCCAACTGTATGCTGGGCTCCATCCAAAGATGTGTGGTCAGTAGGCAAAGGGAGGCGGTCCTGCCCCTCTGTTCTGCGCTGTGAGACCTCACCTGGAGGTGCTGTGTCTGGATGTGGATGTCCGCAGTGCAGGACAGATGTGGAGCTGTTGGAGCACATCCAGAGAACAGCCACAGATATGAACCGAGGGATGGAATACCTTTCCTATAAAGAGAGAGAGAGCTGGAGCTGCTCAGCCTGGAGAAGTGAAGGCTCTGAGGTGATCTGGTAACAGCCTTTCAATACTTGAAGGGAAGAACAAGGAAAGATTTAGCCTAGATATAAAGAAAATCTTGTACAGTGAGGGTGGTGACACAGTGGAACAAGTTACCCAGACATGTGATGGATGCCCTGTCCCTTCCAAGGTGAGGCTGACCCTGGGCAATCTGATCTGGCTGTGGATGTTCCTATTCGTTGTGTGGCAGTTGGACGAGATCATCACCAATGGTACCAGGTACTCCAGCTGGGATAATCCACATCTGTCACAGAGCCTCTCTGGACCAGTCGCAGTATTCAGCAGACCAGGGGCTCCACTTCATCACACTGTTGGGAACCAGAGCTGCAGAGCTATTGAATGCGGGTCAGGGGGTGGGAGGAAGAGGAATTGGGGTTTGGGTGTCATACAGATTAGGAAACTAACAGCATCTCCAGACAATTAGGATGGAGATATCTGGGGTGAGGCTGAGTACAGAAGTCCAGAAGAGGACAATCCTTGGCTTTCTATAAAGATGAAGATTTATTACACGTAAGGGTGCACAGAATGCCCTTAAACAACTCTGCATGGTTAGAAGCAGAATATATTAATTAATCTATTAATATAATAAAAAAAATCTATTAATAAAATAAAATTAAAAGAAAAAAAAAATTGCAGCCCTGAAATGAAGAAGAAACCATTTACACCCTTCTCGAAGGCCAAAATTCACCCCTGCTCCGCAGGAGACAGTCTCCAGAGATCAACATTACCCTTACATCTGTCAGCACTTAAATGTGGTCAGGATGCCCCAAAAACCAAAAGGGAAAGGTCACAGCCCTAAAATAAGAAGGAATCACTCACCCTTTCTCAAGGACGAGACCTCACCCCACACTCCCAAGGAGACAGTCTCTAAAGATGGATACCACCTTAAAGGCTGCCAGCCCTTAAGTGGGGTCAGGATCCTCCCAAAAACAAGATATTGCAACCCTGGAATAAAGAATCACTCACCCAGTTTCAAGGGTTCACCCCACACTCTAAAGGAAGCAGTCTCCAGGTGCAGTTGCTGCTCTTTCTGCTGACAGACCTTAAATGTGGTCAGGAGCCCCCCAGAAAGTGAAATTACAATCCACCAATAAAGAAGAAATCAATGACCCCATTCCAAAAACAAACACTTAGCCCACACCCCAAAGGAAGCAGTCTCCATGCAGAGATGCTGCCCTTACAGCTTTCAGCCCTTAAAAGCAGTCAGGATCCCCAAAAACAGAAAGACCAGAGCCCTGCAATAAAGCATCAATCACTCACCCCATTCCAACGAGCAGAACTCACTCCCAACACTCCCAAGGAAGCAGTTCCCAAGCAGAATGCTGCCCTTGCTGTTCCCAGCCCTTAAATATGGGCAGAGAGGGGTGGAGCCAAGCTCAGCCCTATCCGGTCCCACAGGTAAATTGCTTCCACCTGTGCTGGCAGGCTGGCCACACCCCTCACCAGGTGCTCAATCACTGCTTCAGACTGTAAACAACAAAAAAAAAAGACTAATTACAAGCAGGTGATTGGATCTGCCTGTCTAGCAAGGGGAGTTTGATCAAAGGATGGGCAGCAATGGCGTGCGTATTTTGATTGAAGTCTGTCCTCAAAAGCATTCAGTAAAATTTCTAATAGATAGGGGAGCACAAATTTCAGTACTGATACAGCAAGATGATGAAAAGCTGTGTGTGCAGCCTGGATGGCAGAGTTGAGATCACCGGTGTGATTGGAGCAAGCGCTGTTTGCCAAACTAGTGGGGACAGCCTGTGGCTCTCCAGTGAGAAACGTGTCACCTACTTTCTTTGTAATTAAAACCCATCGTGAAAACAATTCAGGATTTGACGTAATCAGTGGGTGAACCTGGCACCTGCCTGTATGGCAGTGTGTGGCCTTTTGGGTCAAGTTTCAATCCCAGACTCCAAAGAAATAGGCAGGCTGCAGCGTGTGCACTTTATGCAGCCCCTGTGCTCCCTGAATCAGGGGTCGCTAACATACCACTGTACCCCATTTCTGCTGCAGCATGATGTGGGATTTCTGAACTCATAGCAGGTTTGGAGAAAAGACAAATTGTTTTCAGAACAGACTCCCCACATAACTCATTGTCATCTGGTTTGGAAACCAGATGGAAGGTGGTGATTAACAATCGATTATCGGTGTCTAAAAGCTTATACAGCCCCACTAGGAGCTGCTGCCCCAAACCTTGCTTACTTGGCAAGCAAGTTGGGGTGGTGCCATGGAGTGATACTGGGATGACACTGGTGTGAAGTTGTGGACTGAGCCTGGAGAGTGATGCTGGGGGGTGATGCTGGGGTATCGCGGGGTCCCTGGTGGGGAGGGGGGGGAATTCAGAGAGAGAGAGATACTCGATGGAGGCACTGGGGTGACTTAGTGTGATGCTGGGGGGTGACATTGTTGGCACGACTCTGGGAGTGACATTGGGGTGACACTGGAGAGTGATTCTGAAGTGTCATTGTAGTGGCATAGGTGATGTTGGGGCTTTTTGGGGAGGAAGGGTGGGTGACATCAGGGAGTGAACACTGGGTGGTGACGTTGTTGGGGTGTTATATTGGGGACCTAATGGCCCCTGACTGAAGAATGATCCTGGAATTGAATAAGGTATTTTGGCAGTTTTAAGGGAGTTGATATTTGTGGCTGTGGCTGCAAATGTTTTGTAGAGAGAGCTGTCCCTGGTATTTGGTCTTGTTCTTGCGAAGACTTGTTTTGCAAGCTGATGTTCCAGCTGGGCTCTTGTATGGGAACTGCTGAGTCACGGCCTGAACCTCTGATTGATCACCTGAGGCGAGCTATGAGGCAGCCAGAGGAGCACAGGTGAAGGCAATTCAATTCACCTGTGCTGCCAGAAGGGGTGGAGCCTGGCTGCCTCCTCCTAGAGCTATTTAAGAACTGGCTGCCAGGGGGGAAGGATCTCTGCTGGAGGTCTGCTCTGCTGGAGTTTTGTGAGTGAGCCTAGGATAGGGGTAAGCCTTCTATTTATTCTCTTTTGTTGTCATAATCTGCTTTGCCTGTCTTGTTTATTTTGTGATTATAGCATCCTAAAATTCTTTGATTGTAGAGCTCTGTATCGTGCACTGGCCATATAGGTATAGCATGCAAGTGAAACAAACCCTGCAGACCCTGGGGAGAATGAAAGTGGGAGAAAGAGTAGAAGTGTGCTTTGAAGCAGGGGATATCCTGCTGGTGATGCTGATCGAATCCACTGCTGGCATGTTCCTTCTCTCTCCTTTTCAGTGGCTTGCTATCTCTCAAGGGTCAGATAGTAATAGCACACTTCCTTAGGGAGATTCTGCTTCCCACTTAATGGAATTATCTAAAATTTTAGAGTGACGCCTGGAGGGAGTGACACTGTGGTTATGTAGGAGTGATGCTGGGATATCAATAGGATAGATGTTAGGGAGTAGCACGATAGGGTGACATCATTGGGAGTGATGTTGGAGTACCACAGGGATTTAATGTGAATGACTAGTCCTGGGGTGAGAGCGTTGGGGTGACAATGTTGGAGTGATGCTGAGGGTGGATATTGTGGTGATGGTGAGGGGTGACGTCAGGAAGTGACTCCAGGGTGACATTGTTGGTTTGGCACTGGTGGGTGATGTTGGGATGAAAGGGGGGTGATATGAAGGAGTAATGCTGGGGGGAGTGATGCTGGAGCATCCCTAGGGGGTGACATCAGGGAGTGTTGGGGCTGATATTTGGAATGAAATAATGAGGTTTTGGGAACTCAATTTGGGGTGAATTAGCAAGGACGTGAACCTGGAGTTTGGTGTGAACTATTGATGGTTTGGGTCTGGAGTATGATGTGAAATAAGCTTTGGAGCTTATTTGGATGGCAGTTTTCAGCGTAAAAAATGCTCTTCACAGTTTCTTTGCAGGAAGAAGATAAAGAAAAGTCTGCTTTCACACAGGAGGGGATATGATATACCTTTAGCTGACTCCAACAGGGGCGTACGCATTCTCCCACTATTGCTCAAGCCACCTCAGTGAACTTAGACAGAGTTTCACTGCCTTAGGATGTGTATCCATGTGTAGATGATATTTAACTGCAAGCTCATGCCCTGGAAAGGTGGGGGAAGTGGCAGCAGCACTAGATGACTGAGAATTTGAGATTCCACCTGCAAACTGTCAGGGACTAAGTAAAGCAGTAAAATTTTAAGGCAGCAAAGGCCAGCAAAATTGTGCAGACTTGACTGAACCAAAGCGAAGATATGGGAAACCAGTGTGAACAGAAGCAAAGCTGTGCAAAATCTTACAAAACCATGTGAACTTCATGGAATCTCAGTGAAGACCAGTGATCCTGCAAAGTCTTCAGTGAACCAGGACGGACTTCTGCAAAGCCCAGTGAAGGCCCACAAGCCTGTACAAAAATACCACAAATCCTCATGGGCATCACAAGAAACCCAAGTGAAAACCCACAACATCGTGCATCCTTTGGTTCATTCAGGTTTGGAATCTGGCAATGCAGCCCAGCTGGATAAGGCTCTTGTAGACTGGTAGTATTTTCTTCAGAAACACTGAAATCTGAATCAGTGGGACATCGCTCATGATCTATTATCCAACTCTTACCTTCTCCTCCCCTGGTTTCTCATTGCTTGAGTACTTCAGGATCACAGAAGATGAAAATGAAAAGAAAAAGGAAAAGGAAAATGGGGGAAAAAAAAAAAAGGGAAATGGAAATGAAAAAAGGGGAATAAAAATGAAAAAATGGAAAAGGAAAGGAGAAAAGAAAGATGTAGAAAAAGAAATAGAAAAAGAATAATAAAAGGAAATAAAAAAGGAACAGGAAATAACTAGAATTATTAAAAGGAAAATTATTAGAAAAAGAAAAAAGAATTTGAATTACAATGAGGATAGGAAAAAGACGAGGAAAAAGACAAAATAATTGAAATTAGGAAAATAAATAAAAAATGGATTGGAAATAGAACTAGAAGAAGAATTGGAAAAGGCAGAGGAAAAAGAACTGGAATTAGAAAAAGAATTACAAAAATAAAAAGGAAAAAGAAAACCATTTAGGGAAAAAAATATTAGAAAAGGAAAAAAATCAAGAATTAGAAAAAGCAAAAGAATATTAAAAAGAAAAGAATTAGAAAAAGAATTAGGAAATAAGACAAAAAGAATTAGAAAAAGAGTAAGAAACAGAAAAGAAACAAGAAAAGGGGAAGAAAATATTATAAAAAAATTCGAAATAGAAAAGAAAGAAAATAATTAGAAAATGAAAGAGAAAAACAATTAGAAAAAGAAAAATCGAAGACGAATTAGGATTAGAATGAGAATTGGAAAAAGAAAAAGATACGGAACTGGAAAAAATGGGAAATAAGAATTAGAAAAAATATTAGAAAAAGAATTGGAAAAGGAACTAGAAGTAGAAAGTGGGAAAAAAGAGTGAAAAAATAAAGGAAAAATGAAAAAGAGTGAGAAAAAAGTCTAGAAAAAGAACTAGAAATAGAACAATGAAAAATAATAAGAAAAAAGAGAATAATTAGAAAAAATAGAAGAAGAATTAGAAAAAGAATTAGAGAGAGAAAAACAAGAATATGGAAAAGAAAATGAAAAGAAAATGAATTGGAAAAAGAAAAGGAATTGTATAAAAAGGAATAGAGAAAAGAAAAAATGGAAAAAAAAAAAAGATGAAAAATTGGAAAGAGAACTGGAAATGGAAACAGACCTGGAAGAAGAATTGGAAAATGAAAAAGAAGAGAAAGGAAACAAAAGCACTAGAGCAAGAGAAAGAATATGAGAAGAAAAGGAATTAGAAAAAGAAAAACCAATGGATAAAGGAGAAGAATTAGAACGATAATTGGAAAAGGAAAAAACTGCAAAAAGAAAAACCTGGAAACAGAAAAAGAGCTGGAGAAAGATTGAGAAAAATAAAATGAATTAGAAAAAGGAAAAATATAAAGAAAAAATAAAAAGATATCAAGATTTACAATAAAAAGTAGAAAAATATTTAGAATCTGAAAAAAAAGAAACAATCAAAAATAACAGAAAAAAATAGAAAATGAATTAGAAAATTAATTTAAAAAATTAGAAAAAAATTGGAAAATTTAAAAGAAAAAACTAAAACAGAAAAATGAAAAGGACATGGAACAGGGAAAAGATGTGGAACAGGGAAAAGATGTGGAACCGGGAAAAGAAAAAGTACTACAATTAGAAAAAGAGTTGGAGTTAGAAAAAAATTGAAATAGAAAAAAGAAAAGGATCACAAAAAAAGGCTTGGAAAAAGAATTAGAATTAGAAAAAGAAAAAACAAGGAGCAGAAAAAGAATTAGAGAAATCATTAGAAAAGGAAAAAGAAAATTAGAAAACAAAGTATTAGAAAGACCAGAAAGTATTTTTTTTTTTTAAAAAAAAAGAAGAATTAAAATTAGAATGAGAAATGGAAAAAGGAAACAAAAAGGAATTGGAAAAAGAATGAGAAAAAGAAAAAATAGAAAAACAATTAGACAAATAGTTCGAATTAGACAAAGAATTAGGAAAAAAAATGGAAAATGATCCAGAAAG
Organism: Centrocercus urophasianus; assembly: GCF_019232065.1. Lineage (NCBI taxonomy): Eukaryota > Metazoa > Chordata > Aves > Galliformes > Phasianidae > Centrocercus > Centrocercus urophasianus. The sequence goes on from NW_024885548.1 coordinate 8,235, forward strand.
AGAACACAAGAACTACAATTTGAAAAAGAATTGGGATTCAAAAAAGAAAAAAAATGAAACAAAAAAAGGAAAAAGACTAGCAACGAAAAGAAAGACTTGCAACAGGAAAAAGAAATAGGAAAAGAACTAGGAAAAAAAATCAGAAAAACAAGACAGATTAGTGTCTTGCTCCAATTTATAGGAGGGGAGAGGAGGTTCTTTTATCTATATACCCGGTGTGAGATTAAGAAACAACGGTTCAAATGTTGGTCCGACCAATTTATTACAAATCGTAATTAGGGAAATGGGGAAGGGGAGGACGGACACTATTATAAATTAGGGTGATGGGGAAGGGAAGGAGGGCGATAGGAAAGATGGAAAAGAAGAAGCAAGGAGTCTTTATAGGAAGCTAGAGGGAGACAGTCACCACCATGGATCCAGCGTGGTTTGTAGTTCAGTCTTTGATCTTCAGTAGTGGTGGGTCGTCAGGCATTGTTCTGTTGATGACGACGACCATGACCATGGTGATGATGGCCCATTTTCAATAGTTTCAAAGTGGTCAAGTCAGCTGTCTTTGGAGTGACAGCTCAAATCCAAAGTGGTTGAGTCAGCTCTCCTTGGAGCGGCAGCTTCTGGCTCTGAGATCTCAGCAGAAACTCCTTTGTTCCCGTCTTCCGGGCCTTGCCAGCAGATAAGAAGGAGCAGGGATGCCCATCTGCATCCTGTTTCTCACAGAACATTGTGGTATCATTCCCCAGTTTTCCCATATCTAGCTGGAGCTGTTTAGTCACAGGCCAGATCTTCCGCCAATAAACACTCCTGAGCACTCATTCTGGAGGCAAGCAGCTCTGGAGGAAGGGGCTTTCAAATGTTCCCAAAGTTATGTCGATTGTCACACGGTTAGCACCCATCACTTGACTCCTTAACAAATCAATCAGAGTCTTATCACAAGAAAAACCTCAGGAAGCAAGCTTTGAGTGGAAAAAAACAAAGGATTCTCACAATTAGAAACAGGAAAGAAGAAACCGATTCAGAAAGAGAGAAAGATTTAGAAAAGGGAATGGAAAAATAATTGATAAAGGAAAAAGAACGGGAATTGTAATATGCTGAAGAAAATAAAATATGGAAAGGAATATGACTAAGAAAAGGAATATGACGAAAAAGAAAAACAATTGGAAACAAACAGAATTGGAAACAGAATTATCAAAAGAAAAAGAAAGAATTAGAAAGAAATAGAAAAAATTCAAAACAAAAAAATTTGAAAAAGTCTTAAGAAAACAAATTAGAAAGAGAAAGAAAAGGAAATAAAAGAACAAGGAGAGAAAAGAAAAAGGTAAAAAAAAAATGAAGCAGAAAACTATTCGGAAAAGGAATTGGAAAAGGAATTGGAAAAAAGAAAAGAAGTAGAATTAGAAAGTGGATTAGGAAATGAAAATAAATTATAAAAAGGGGGAAAAATCAAAGGGAACTGGAAAGGGAACTGGAAAAGGAGAAAGAGAAGAAGTTAACTCTGGAAACCCCAAGTCATACATGGCACGCACTAGAAGCCTGTTTTGCGACCTACCTCTTCTTTTTGCATCTCACTTGGTCAAAGCAGAGCAGTCAGCATTTGGGCTCACTGCAGCTCCAACTAGGAGTAGATTGGCAACATGAAATATAAAAAAAATGAGAAACATTGCATAATGTCAAGAAATGACATTGAACCCAAAAAGAACAAACCCATGTTTGGTGGGAGTGACAGAAGGCACAGACATCACATGAGTACTTGGGAGCCCTAAAGATGGGGGAAAAGGAAGAATAACTGGTGAAAGCCACGTGAGCGCAAGAGACAACTGATGCTGAGCCCAAAGAACTTCTACAAGTGTGGGAGCAACTTCAGAGATCAACACAACTTGCCAGACAGAGTAAGGAGTGGATATTGGCATCCATCTATGGCTGTAGTTTTCTACTATAAACACAATGAGCCTCAGTAGAGTCCTTGCACCACTCAGGAGAGCCACAGTTTTTCCACCACTGCTCACTGGACACAAGATAAGTAGACGTCACCATCAGGTAATGATGAAGGAATCAGTTCCCCTTTCCAAGGATCAGGGCACAACCAGCGCTACAACCCGGGGAGGCTTGAAAGGCCAACGCCATCTGATAGTGGAGTCTCCAATCCTAGAAGGAAAGAAGAAACCTTCACGTCTGGTACTGAACAACATGGGGCAGGGAGAAACAGAGGCAGTTCTAGATACCCCATGTCATACACATCACTCACTAGAAGCCTGTTTTGGAGTCTACCTCTTCATTTCACATCACACTTGGTCAACACTTAGTTGTATGCATTAGGGATTGCATATGCATTGGCAACATGAAAAACAAGACAAACACTGCATAATGGTAAGAAATGATACTGTATGAAAAGCAAACAAGACCCTATTACAAAGCAAAGAACATGCCCTATTACCTTGATGCTCATCTTTTCCCCTGATTCCTCATTGCCTGAGTATTTCTGGTTCACAAACCTTCCCGATGCTTAACTGTACACGGGCATACAGGCTAAACAGAAACTGTTGCTAGCTAAATGTTTATCTATTGCTAATGGCTTACATTCTCCTCCTTAAATTTTCTATCATCACTGAGGTCCTGTCTGACCAGTATAAAAAATCAGTAGTCTTGCAACATAATGAGCCTACTGATATCATTGTCAAGGGTTTTGGATTTCTAAAGGCATTATCATAATGTTTAGGAGCGCGATGTCTATGTTGTCTGGAACTCAAGGCTCACAGGTATTCCAGATGGCTGGACAGATAACAGCGGCAGTCCTTGTACCCATACATTCATTACTCCATCTACCTACTGAGCAAGCACCAATGTGGAAAATTCATCTAACAGGCAAGTGAAGGAGACCCTCAGAGACTCCTGAT
>NW_024885549.1:0-22072 GCF_019232065.1 Centrocercus urophasianus
GGTTGGAAAATTTTACCTTTTGTCTGCTGAGTCTCCCCATTTTTTTTTTTTTAATTTTATTTTTTTAAGTAGCAAGTTTGGTGCTTTTAGCAAATATTCTAGTTCAGACCAAAAGTGTAATGGCACTTACCCTTACTACAGTTAGATAAACTGATAAATAGATAAATAGATAAATACAGTGTTACAGACACGTACACAAGTTTGTAATTTAATCTTTAAGTTGTGCAACACTAGATGCTACCAAAAACTGTAATTTCAAACAGTTCTTACGCAGCAACTGTGCGTGTAAACAGTAACAAAGAAAAAAATGAACAGTACAACATTTAAAACTGCATCTGAAAACAAGCAAGCAAGCGAACAGGATTCTGCAATTCATTTGTTGCTGTTACAGAACACACTTCTTATTACTTCAGCATTTTCAGTAGAAATCCTCCTCTTCATCCTCTGCTTCTACAGAGTCTATCCCAACTTCTTCATAATCTTTTTCAAGGGCAGCCAGATCTTTCCGGGCTTCGGAAAATTCTCCTTCCTCCATTCCTTCCCCAACATACCAATGTACAAAGGCACGTTTGGCATACATCAAATCGAATTTACGGTTGAGACGAGCCCATGCTTCAGCAATGGCAGTGGTATTAGTCAGCATACATACAGCTCTCTGCACCTTTGCAAGGTCGCCACCTGGCACCACAGTCGGAGGCTGGTAGTTAATGCCCACCTTCAAGAAAACAAGTGAGAACGTCTTTAATTACTGGGAAGCACTGAAGACTTATTTCTGTTAACAACAACAGTAGCCACAACTGTGAACAATTAAATAAAATTATTTTGCGCTTCATCAAAATATTTAACTAAATCCTAAATTCAGGATCTGGTCAAACTGGTCCAGCGTTAGCTACACTGGCCTAGAGATTATTTTTCCAACAGATCATAACAGCTTACTGGACTCTACAAAGAACATAAGAATCTAGGTCTTTCCAAGTCCTGAATGCATGGACAGTAGCTGGAAGGATGGACCTCTTGTCCAGAAGGTGACACTGCCAGTCAACTGAGAACAAGCAGAAGTAGCTGAACAACCTGATACTGATCTAGTAAAAAGTCTACTTACAGGAGCCTATGTTAAAATGAATCACAACGAAAAGAATAGGTTTGCTCTAGTGACAGCAGTCAGGCTCCACCTGTCCAGAAACTGATAGCGTCTACCACTTCAAGGTATCTCAAAAACATTTTTGGGAATTTACTGCACTGAATTCAATAACTTAATGTAGTGTTTCTACATTTGCTTGGGGCTTGCCTATATTCCTTCTGTACAAAGCTCCCTAGATTTTTGAAGACTTGCAGTAAAACCTGGCATTGCTTTTCAGTACTACCTGTTTGTAAATTATTTTCAGACACTCAGTATTGCCTGTTCCTACAAAAACCGTGACTGCTACTCTGTAACTTGTTTTAGAATTTTCATCCGAGTTAAAATATCATGGAATTGTATTTAAGAATATAATCTGAAACGTAAGCAGTTCAGTAACAGGAACGTTACAGTACAGCACAATGACCGCTACCTCCAAATATCATGTAATTCCTACTATTTCCAAAATCAAGCACTTCAGAAGTTATCAAAGTACCTTGAATCCAGTTGGGCACCAATCCACAAACTGAACGGTACGTTTAGTCTTGATAGTAGCGATGGCTGCGTTAACATCTTTAGGGACAACATCACCTCTGTATAACATACAGCAGGCCATGTATTTACCATGACTTGGGTCACATTTTACCATCTGGTTGGCTGGTTCAAAGCAAGCATTGGTAATTTCAGCCACGGATAACTGCTCATGGCAGGCTTTTTCAGCAGAGATGATAGGGGCATATGTTATCAAGGGGAAATGGATTCGTGGGTACGGAACAAGGTTAGTTTGAAATTCTGTCAGATCTACATTAAGGGCTCCATCAAAACGTAGTGAAGCTGTGATGGATGAAACAATCGGCCCAATTAGCCGATTTAAATTGGTATAAGTGGGACGTTCTATGTCCAGGTTGCAACGACATATATCATAAGCGGCTTCATTATCTACCATGAATGCGCAGTCTGAATGCTCCAGTGTTGCATGTGTAGTTAAAATTGAATTGTAAGGTTCCACTACAGCAGTAGAAACCTGTGGTGCTGGATAAATTGCAAATTCTAGTTTAGATTTTTTGCCATAGTCAACAGAGAGCCTTTCCATGAGCAGAGAGGTAAACCCTGAACCAGTGCCTCCTCCAAAACTGTGAAAGATAAGGAAACCTTGCAGCCCAGTGCACAGATCAGCCTATAATAGGGTGGAAAAAAGCAAGAGAGAAAACACGTATATTTATTATTACCTTTTCCAAAATCATCAACATTAAAATAAACACTCAAAAGCAATTATTTCCTAATCATTTGTTTTAAAAGGTAACTTTTTTCTTGTATATCTTTTACTTAAAACCACCACAGCACACCTTGTTCTGAATATGAGTATTTTCTCATTTGAATGTAGCATTTTCCTTTATGCATTTTTTATCCTACTAAAAGCAAGAGCAGTTGTGCACCACTGTGAAAGGTTATTAGAAATTACAGCAGGCTTGCAGCTTTTAAACTACTGTTGTACTCTATATGGCAGCAAGTATCAATTTGGTTTGGAAAAAAAGTATTTTTACAACTTCAGATAGGCAATCACTACTTCACTTTGATTCATATCATGCTACGTGAATTTCTTACATTACATCAGGTTATGGAAACCTAGAAAGACATGTGAAATTACTGAACGTCCAACCAAAATCTGAGTTTCAGGGTACTGGAAATATTTTGAATGACACATAATGGTGCGATTCAGGTTAAAAATAATGAACAAGTGCTTACAGTCTAAAGATTTTATAGCGCACTTCTGAGGTATCCTTAAAATATCTTCAAATAATGATGTTCCACATCACAAGAACTTTCAAGTTTTACTGACTGAATTTTTATTTAACTCAAGAGGGGGGAGGCATGGGACCAAGTTCCTACTTTTTTGTTTTTAATAATCTATGCATAAAATTCGTAAAAACAAACAACTCCCTCCCCCCCCCAGAAAAAAAAAAAAACAACACAAGTGTCATAACAAATTGTAACTATAGGTAGCTCTAGAGCTGTATCTTACTTATTTTAAATATTGATCTGCAGCATGAATTCTTACCACTTTGCGCGTGCGGTCTAACACTAGATCAACAATCTGTTTTCCAATGGTGTAATGGCCTCTGGCATAATTATTAGCTGCATCTTCTTTCCCAGTAATGAGCTGCTCAGGGTGGAACAACTGCCTATATGTGCCTGTACGTACTTCATCTACAAATGAAAAAATACATATTCCAACATAAAATTTATCTGCTGAGTTCTGCATGTGGTGCCTAGGGATGACATACTAAGTAAAAGGAAATGTCAAAAACCTACAGACAGCTTCCATGAACAAACGCAGCATGAAGTTGGTACAACTTCAGTGTCTTTCTTTAGGGGAAAACATCGGATGCTCACAAAGCAGTATTTGCATCCTGGAACGCGGAGGCAACTCAAGAGAACTACACTGCAGGCACAGGCATTCTGGATAGCAATTAAATGAAGCTGTGGATGTAGTGCAGTGACTTGGAAAGATTATCCAAAATCTGCAAAGAAGTTTAATGTTTTCCAAACATTATCAAACATAGACCATCATTTCATCTCTTTCAAATAACACTAACCAAAAATGTCAAAACATCATCCAGCTATACACCTTTTAGAACCCCTAGTGTTTTGAAACCACAAAAAAGTCTGAAAGGAAAGGAGTAGTTTCACATGGAAGATGTGCATCTTGCGTACGTACCGACTACCGTTGGCTCCAGGTCCACAAACACTGCTCTGGGAACACGTTTACCAGCTCCCGTCTCACTGAAGAAGGTGTTAAATGAATCATCTCTGCCTCCGATAGTTTTATCACTGAGCATGTGACCATCAGGCTGGATCCCATGTTCAAGACAATACAACTCCCAGCATGCATTGCCAATCTGCACACCAGCCTGACCAACATGGATAGATATGCACTCACGCTGCAAACAAAGAAAAGGACAATGACAACGTGAGATCTGGGGCTATCCGTCACTTAGATTTCACTCTCAAAATAACTTTCTATCTGTGGGTTATACTGTAGTGATCTTTCCCTGCTGCATTATTACCTCGGCTGCTTGAGTGACAATTAAAATGATCCAACAGTCTGCTGCTAGCATGAATCTACTCACTGCTGCTGATCTACGCTGTCAGGAAAGGAAGGCAAGAGACAGGTGTGGCTGAACCAGGACCTGCTGGTCAAATGGAAGAACAAGAAGAAAACGTACAGGCAGTGCAAACAGGTACCATGGGAAGACTACAAAGAAGCTGCAAGTCTGTGCAGGGAGGGGGTCAGGAAAGCCAAGGCTCAGCTTGGCCTAACTTTGGCAAGGGATACCAAGAAGAACAAGAAAGGCTTCTACAGGTACCTCATCCAGAAAAGGAAAGTCCAGGAATGCATACCATGCCTAGTAAGTGACACAGGCGATCTGGTAACAACAGACAAGGAGAAGGCTGAGGTACTTAACAACTTCTTTGCTTCAATCTTCTCTGATAACTGCTCGCCAAACAGCCCTCAAATGTTTGGTTTAGCAGGAGGGAACTGGGGAAGCAATGTTCCTCCCACTGTAAGCAAAGATCACGTTTTTGACCACCTGAGGAACCTGAACATCTGCCACTTTATGAGTCCCGATGAAATGCATCCCAGAGTCCTTAGGGAATTAGCTGATGTAGTCACCAAGCCACTCTCCATGACATCTGGATCAGCCTCTGGTGACTGGAAAAAGTCAACAGCACACCCACTTCTAAGAAGGATAATATGATGACCCTCAAAACTACCAACCCATCAGTCTCACCTCTGTGAGCTAAGGCACATGGAAGGCAGGGAGAACCAGCATGGCTTCACCAAGGCCAAATCCTGCTTGACCAACCTAGCAGCCTTCTATGGCAGTGTCACTGCATCAATGGACAACAGAAGAGCCACATGTATTTCCAATTTGGAGAGAAGGATGTTGTGGGGTATTGTGTCAGAGTCCTTCAATCACAGTCCTTAAATATATGGAAATATATGAAAATATATATGAAATATATGGATTTGATGAGTGGACTGTTCAATGGATGAAGAACTGGCTGCAGAATCGAGTCCAGAGAGCAGTGGCCAATGGCTCAGTGTCCGGATGAAGATCGGTGACAAGCAGCGTCCCCCAGGGATCAGTGCTGGGACTGGTACTCTTTGATACCTTCATCAGCAACATCAAAAGTGGGGTCAAGTGCACCCTCAGCAAGTTTGCTAATGACACCAAGCTGTGGGCTGCAGTTGACACACCAGAGGAACAGGATGCCATCCAGAGGGACCTAAGCAGGCTTGAGCAGTGGGTGCAGGCAAACTTCACAAAGTAAAACAAATTTAGGTTGGATAGAAGGAAACAGTTTTTTACAGCAAGGGTGGCGAAGCACTGGAACAGGCTGCCTAGAGTTGTGGTCGATGCCTCATTCCTGGAGACTTACAAGGCAAGGTGGGATCAAGCCCTGGGCAATCTAATCTAGCTGTGCTTTTCCCTAATCATTGCCGGGGAGTTTGACCAGCTGACCAACTGTAAAGATTCTAGGATTTAATGCTGAGAATGTTGGAGGATCTCAGATACCACGTGGTCACACAGGATGAATGCAGTATCATCATTCCTTACCACAGAGCACACATATCCTGTGTATAATATTCCGTTTAGTCTCTTTTTCACCTTTCTTTGGTTTTAGAAGCCTTCTTTATATAATAACCCCCTATTTCCTTGATCTGTTGACAATAATGTACTGAGTAATGTTGCAAGAATCTTTTCTGCACAAGACCTCTAAGTATGTTTTCCTTTACAATAAGCACATAACTAGTGCCAGGCAATCCATTCATATTTGGGTTCCTCTACTAAATCATCTGGGTGAGGAAGCATGGCACTTACGTTTAATCACTCAAAACCCCAATTTTATTTTACATCTGAGACTGAAACTCTTATTCTAGCTTATTATTATATACCATACATATATTATACACTATTACTGTGTATTTAGCTGATCTAGGAAAACACAGAGGTAGAGAGCGTCTTTAAAGCTTCATCAAAACTCTCATCTTCAACTACACGTTTGAATTCTCACCCTCGTGGTTCTGTCACTAGCCTTTTGCCAGTGAGGCTCACTCTGCATTTATCTGCACTTCTATTGGGTTGGCAATGAGCTTCCAACGCTTTCACACCACCCCAGGCTCTCGTTCCCCAGCGCGCAGCCCCGCGCAGTCCGGAGCGGGAGCAGAGGCTCAGACACCGCCGCACAGCCGCGCCCCTTCACGGCACGGTGGCACGCCATGGGCCGCCGGACACAGGCCTCTCCTCTGATTGGCTGCGTGCAGCCCCCAATCGTTTTAGGCACCACAAGAAATGCCGCCGCCGATGCGGTAGGCGTTCTTGTCCCTCAACCGTCGTCCTTCGCACTGCAAAGCCGGTTTCGTTGCTTTTCCACCTGTTTTGTCTCATTTACCGCCAGACAACTTCTACACATCACCTCCCTCCAACTCTCAGTTCTCATGTTAATTTCTCCACTCCCACACACGGCCTTATGCCACCGCAGGGCCGCAAGCGGCAGCACTCCGCGAGATCCGCCGCAGCACAGGTAACTCTCGACTCCCCAAACCCGCCGCGGCAAAAGCCATCCCAGGTTCCCTTCCTCTCCCCAACCCGAGTTCCCACTCCCACCATGGCGCCTCGTAAGCCTCAGCAGCTCCGACCGCACGGCACTGCACCGGAGTACGTCCGCAGCCGAAGAGACCCAACCGCCGTCAGGTAACGGTCCGGAGAGCCCTTGCGCGCTGCTTTCCCATTGGCTGTCACCCGGGCCAGAGGCGAACGGCGGCCACCGATTCGCCAGTGCGCTCTTCTCCTCACGTGGGGTGCTAACTGCCGCATGCTCGGTTGCTGGCGTGACTGAAGCGTTGGGGAGTTCCCGCGCAATTTGGGTCTGTGGAGAAAGCGTGTGGCGGGGCCGTGCGCTGCGCGGGTGCCGATGTCCTGTTTCCGCGCAGAACACGAGCGGTGGTCCTAGTCCAAAGTAACTTTTCTAAGTTACTTTGTAACTAGTACAGAACTCAGTTCTGTACTCAGAACTCAGTATTTCGTTTCCTTTTTTTTATTCTCTATGAGATTTCAGTTGTTCCAATGCAACTTCTGTGTAGGTTTTTTTTTTTTTCCCACGAGATTTTTCATAATTTGCAATCAGTTGCATTTAAAGCTACATCTGCAGCAGTAGACTGAGGCTAATGCCTGGCTCCTGCCATTGTTTCCTGAAGGAGAAGCAGTTTGTACCTGCATGTGGAAGCTGTTATTTTCTGTCCGGATGGTCTTTTCTGAGCTGTACTCAAGAGCCCAGCAGTAGGGTCTTTACAGTTTTAAATTCCTGTTGGTTTTTTACAAGGCAATCTGTAGTGTTACGGAAGATTTAGCTAAGGGAGATCTTGGCAATATTTGCCTCCGTTTGCACGTGATTTGAATTTAAATGCATGCATTACTGCACGGGCTGTGAGTTTGGCTGGATTACTGACAGCTCTTTGGAACCAAACAGTTCAGCTTGAAGGGAACCACAATGACCACAGAGCTCTGCTGCCCAAAACCCACCCAAACAAATGAACAAAAATACACACAAAAAAAACCCACCCACAAGCAGAATTGTATTGTCTGCTAACAACAAGAACTGTGAAAAGTAAGACATAGAAATTTCTGTTATTTCATTGAAGCTAGTGGAGTGATGTTAATTAATGTTAAGCGTTGGCCTACCTCAATCTGATGCATTTCTAATTGCCACCATTACATTCTCATTAAAAGCAATTAGCTTGTTAAGCTGTTCACTTTTAAATTTCTCTTGAGGCGTTGCTTTCTCTTTCTTTAGGTGGGGATGAATGACTATTTTAGAGGCGAATTATTGAAGACTTTCGCTATCTTGTCTTTACGTTCCTGCCTAACATTACTACAATAATTAAATTATATGGCTGACTTTATAATATAAATTATAATATCACTGATAGATTTGAATGTGTTCAGCTCTTCCTGTTACTCTCTTTATGCATGTCAAACTTTTACATAATTTTAGTTACAGAATTTGTGGTGCTTCTTAACCTTTCTAGCCTGATTAAGTCACGTGAGCTCTGGATGCCTTTCCACCTCTACCTTCTTCATGGACATAAATCTTTATTAATTATCATAGACATATGACAATGACTGAGGTTGAAAAAACAAACAAAAAAGCCTCTGAGGTAGGACCATCATTTGGTAATGATGGAAGAACGTTAAGCACCAACAAAGGGAGAAATGAGAGCAAGCATCATTGTCTACTACTTTCATTTTAGGAAACGACTTTAAGGGAAAGGAAGTTCTGAAAGTACTGGCTGTAGTACAGGGCCTCTAAGAGCTCTATGGTCTATACCTGGTCTACGACCAGCTATTCAGCCTCTTGTGTGTGTTCATCAAGAGAAAATTACAATAAAATTTCCATGAAAAATTAGAAAAATAAGGGCTGACTCATTGCTTGCCTCAGATGATTAATCAGCGGTTCAGGCCGTGATTCAGCAGTCCCCGTACAGTAGCTCTGGATACTCTCATAGAACAGTCACTGAAAGGGTAAGTGCAAAGATTGTGCTTTTTGTTCCATGAATACAAAGTAATGGATTTTTTTTTTTTTTGTACACGAGCATATTCTGAAAACAAATCGTAAGTATTTTTCCTTCATAAGTATCCAGCTCCTCATGAAAAGAAACACTTTTGCTAGACATAAAGCTTATTATATTAAAAAAAAACCCAAAACTTAATGAGGACCAGGCTGCTGTGGTGGTTTTTTTTGTTGTTTTACCCCCCCGCACTGGTTGTAGTTGTTAAGAGCTTGATTCTTGATATGGTCTTGGCCTTCATAAAATGATTTTTTTTTTTTTTTTTAATTTAGTTAGGGAATAATGTGGAATCCACAGCTATTAATTTTAAACTTCTCAGGAGCTATACTTCATGTGTGTGTATATATATATATATATATATATATATATATATATATGTATATCTTACTTCAGCAAACAGGGGCATTTTGGCAACTAGGGAAATATACACTAAATTCCATTACCTCCTTAGAAATCCATAATGATTCCTTGCATTTCTTCTTATATTTTAAGAAATAGTGAGTTAACTGAAGGAATCCAAAATACGTGGCTTAACAAGCTGATGCACTTTTATGGAGCTAGTTTCTTAGCCTCGAGGAAAACGTGCTGTGATGCTTTGAGTTTGTTAGACAAAGAATTAACAAGACATGGGCAGTGGAATAATGTGCCCTGGTAGCTGGTTACAGTCCTGGAAGTCTGACAAAAAAGCAGGAAAGCAGAGGTACAAGCAAATGAATTGTCAGGTTTTTGCACAGTTTATGTAAAACAAACTTTCAGGTTTAGATGTAAGCTGGAGAAACAATTCCTGACTACGAATGAGAGATTTAACTTTGTTTCCTTTTTCAAGCTAAAATTCCATTGGCAAGGGACCCAATTCAACGGCTAGCCAAGCTACATCACTGCTTGTTTTAAAAAATAATGCATATTTTGCAGAGTGGCTGAGTTAAAAAATGATTATGAAACTAACCACCAGTATTGTTTTCTCTTAACTAGATGATGGTTCAGTGTTCCAAAGCCAAATAAAAAAACTTAACTGAGTTAGTGGCAAGTTGTACAGTGACTTGAGTTTCTGAGTTTCTCGGTGGTGCTTTTTTTTAATTATTATTTTTTTGCTTTTCACAAGGTATAAGCAGGCTTTGGATATTGTTCTTTCTTGGAGTGTAGCATGGTCTGCAAGTGAGGTTCTGCAATCATGAACTTTAGCATCTTTAATTCCAAAGACAAAGCTATTAGCCATCTTTGTCCCCTGCATTAAAAGCTTCTGAATTATCGTTTTGAGTATAGCAGTGATTCAGTTATTACACTGACTACAAACTTCACAAAAAAGTCTTTGTATCCAATTATACTGATGGGGTGATTTAAAGAGGCCTGTACAGTTCTGCTAATGCTGCCTGTTAATTATGGAGAAAATAATGGCAGAAAATGACAATGTTAATTTATTGAACATTATAATGTGAGTCAAGGGTTAGTGTAGATTTTTTTTCCCCAGTTTTAATTATTTACTAGCTATACTTGTTAATCTGAAACATACAGGTTTTATCTTATTCAGTATCTTATCTTCTTGAATGTAATAAAACTTACATGCTAAACCAAATTTTCAGGTTGGTGTAGTCTCATGCTTTTTACACTTACAGTTGTCTGCAAATGAAAGTCAAAGAACCTGCTGATTCTCTAGTAAGTGTACAGAAAAGGGGAGCAAAACTAAGACTGTTCAGCTGACCTCAAGAGTACTTTTAAGTTACCCAGAGAATATTGGTGAGCATGCCAAACTTCAGTATCTGTACTTGCTGGGTAAAGTATATTTTGTAACTGTAGATTGTAATTACTAACTCTTCCTGCTTCCAAACAACTTCAAATTTAAAAAAAAAAAAAAAAAAAAAAAGGTTAGTTGTAACATTATGACTGAGAGTTCAAATGCTATTAACTTTTAAATAGCTGTAAGTTACTTTGACCTGGACCTCCTTTTTACCATTTTTGCTGAACAATGACCAGGACCTCAATTAACTCTCACATGCAGATCATATCTTCTCCTTACCAGCAAACAGTAGCAGGTTGTCAATTGTTTATCTCCAGGATTAAAGCTAAACAACCCTTACTAGCTTCCTGCCAAAATCCTCCTTTATAAAGATATAAGAAAATACATGTCTCTGGACTAATACAGATTATAGGTACCAAAATGAATGCTAAGTAATTCGGTTCTGTTTACACTTCTAGCTAAAGGATGGATCTGAACTAATGGCAAACAGCAGCCACCCTCTCTTCAGAAGGCTGTTACTGTGAGTTTTGTCTTGTACTTTTACTACTTTTCTCTGTCTCAAAATACAACACGTGGCATGATGGTGGCCATGCACACAAGGAAGAGAGTTTTCCTAACCCGTGTAGGTACAGCTACTTCATCTTTCCTTGCCAAGATAGCATCACTACTGTTTGTTTTAAAAACAGCATCACATTACAGATTGTTCTTCAGTAGCCAAAATACAGATGTATGTGCTTTGACTATCAGACAAGAAAAATTAACCTGTGTTTTTGTAAGTATCCAGAAAATAGAAACAGGAATATATTTAGGAGACTAAACACTAAAGGTAGGATTGTCAATGCCTACTGGGGCTGAAAGCATCACTACTTAAAACGCAAACAGTTCTACATTACACAGGTCAGAATACAGCTTAAACCTAATGAACTATTTAAGTACTTACAGCCAACTCTTTAGGTAGTGATGATCACAGCTCAGGAGACAGCAGTCTCAAGCAGCCACTGCAATCAGAACTAGTTTTAAAAGTGAAAGAAAGTCTACTGCAAAGTCAGTGATCCAGCTAGCTAAGCATTACAAGCATTATATAGCCAGTGTATTAGGGAAACCCTAAATCTTTCCATAGAAGGCAACACCAGAAGGGCCTTCCACAGGAAGGCTGCCTCTGCAAAATAAAGCCTTTTGTAATCAAGCCATTTCAGAACTTCTGATCTCGCTGCAAAGTCTTGCTAGAAAGCCAACCATTACTTATTTTAATAACAAAAAATAGGATTTAGTAAGTTTCTTGAGCTATCTTAACTCCCATTTCAATATAGGCATCAAGCTTTGTTCCAACTGTTACCACTATGTTCTTTTTGCATTATGAATATTAATATTAATGAGAATGTTAATATTAATGAACAACAATATTAATGAGATCCATCTCCTGCAGTAAAGAACTTAAAAAGATACAGCATTTATTCCATTATTCTACATAGGTTGCTCTGAAAGTAATGCCTCCTATTTATTTCCACGGAAACTACATCAGCTATGAAGAACACAATAACAGTATTGCACAGAATTATCAGCTACAAAACACTTTTTCAACACTGTCACCACCACTCACTATGCATTTTCGCCAGCAATAAGAGCCTGCATGCCACGCTTGCAAAAATCTGCATGGCTATCCAGAACTCAGCTGGTCTTTCACAAATCTGTTGCCACTGCTGAAATGCACCACCCACTGCCTCAATGTGCTGATATCCACTGTTTGGTTTCCATAAACACTCAGTGAGCATAATGGATGTCAATGGGTACCATTATTTCCCCATATGGAGCAATTCAATTCCATACCTTTGCTTCATCCGCACTTCCATATCAGACACCATTCTGTCAGACTGCCCCTCTGCTACCACATGTCCCATGGCAACAAAAATCTAATGGAACACTGGTTCAGCCTCTACTGCTGCACCACCGACATCCACCTCTGGCACCATGGGCCAAAATAAAATTGCAGGCATTACTTTCAGGGGAACCCTCATATAATTCCAGAAATAGAGTTTACCTTGAGTCAGTTTTGGGAATTCTCTAGTAACAGCAACTGTTTGTGTCAAGGTAGGATTTCCTTTGAGAAGGATAATACCAAACAGCTTTGTCTAATAACTTTTTAATTAAGCATATTCTGGTCATCTTGACTAGGATTTGCATATTTGAGTTCTTCTACATAGAGGCTGCACAGGTACATTTCAAATACTTGAAAATATACAAAACAAAGCAATATGCATTGCTACTGTGAAATACTTGACTATTCCCAATGTTTCAAACACAGCTGATTCTGAATGAAAACCCATCCACGTGTGAAACTGCCTAGAATTGCAACAATTGCAAGCAAACAACCTGCCTGGAGGAGGTCATTTCCCAAGCTCTAATCTTAAAACCCACATGTCAAGATTCAGCCTAGTAGGGCTACCTCAGTTATTAGTTGTGACACCGCTATCTAGTTTTCTTCATCTTAGGCTACTGTCACTCTGAAGAAACTTGTCATTGTTTAAAATCAAGGCTACTTGGAGTTTTGTGTTACACTGTTTCTGCAAATGAAGTGTATTCTTAGTATTCCTTCCACTGAAGACATGTACAACAAATGACAGATGCCAGACTTCCAGGATATCCTCAGTATCTGCTTTCTAGATGCAGTACTTTCTTCGATATTTAAGCTGAACCGTTAGAAAGCTTTGCGTCTACACTCGTCAGAGCAACTAATCTTTCTTTCCTCATCTCTCATAAAAGACAATGTTTTGAAGTTAGACACCATTTGTCCTAAGTTGGCAGTTTCCACTGGAGAAGGGATTACCGATACCCGCTGTGAAATTTAGTCTTGCTGTACAATGCTACAAAGGACTCTGCTATTGGATATCAGTACATTTAAATTTCAGTCTATGTCAACTGATGATTACTGAGTAACTGCTGATCTAACCAAGAGAAGTTGTTCCACCTGCTAAAAACAATGTTCTACTTAAAAGGGCTGTCCTTCCAGCGTAATAGTTTCTGAAGGTCTCCTGAGTTTAGCTAGGCAACAGATTGAATCAGTTATACAGAATCTTTGTCAGGAGCACCCAGTTCAATAAGTCCATTCTGGTGACAAGATCATTTGTAAATTTAAGGTTACGTGACTACGAAGCAAGCAGCCATGAAAAGAACACATTTTTACAATAGATGTTAGCTTATCAAATGTTACTGAACTACTTAGTCATTCTCAGGCTTGCATGTATTTCTTTAAATAAGTACTCCACTTCTAGCATGACAGTATTTCAGATGCTGCTCTGATCACAAGACATAGTTTGATCTTGAGCCAGCACAGTCCTGCTTATGCTAGCTGCTGCTTTAGACACTAATAGCTTCATGTCATTCAAAGATCAGATTGTTTTCATGCAATTGGTACTTCCCCCCTCCCCCAGCATTCACAGCTCTTAATGAATATGGGTTTGGGCGTAACATTACAGCTTGCTTTTCCTGCTGTCCCCTTTCCTTCTGTCTGTTTTAGCAGAGTGACCTTGCCACCACCAGAGTATTTACTCGCAAGCCTAATTTACTACTGTCAAGGAAGAGTCAGCTTCTTCCTTATGCTGGAAGTATACAATAATATATTGTCTTTGTTCCCTTTTACTATTGGGGAACTCAGATCTAGAAAGAATCTTGGGTGAGAATTCTAGCTCTATGCAAGTCTTTTTTCACTATGTTTAAGTGAACGTTTGATAAGAGTATTTAACAACTGGTAGTTAGTCTAAGTAATTAAGTGATTAAGGCAAATTATCTAGACAGGAACAATATCAACAATTACATGCTGATGTTCAGCTTAAGATGACTCAAGAGCTATTGTCTTTGGCTAGAGCTCTAACAAGCAGTATCCAGTACTGGAGCTCTGATTCTCCCTTCTGCAGGTGAGCTGTTAAACGTGCTTACTCTGAATCCATGTTAACGTTACACTGGGAGTCAGTGATTTAAGTTACCAGCACAGTTTACAATGCTCATCTTCCATCATATGACGATTCATTTAATTACTAGAAATTCAGCTTATTTTTTTTAAAGGGTAGAACCATACACAGTATATTAAATCACAACAGTGGACTCCATTTAGAAAAACCTTTCAAGTTCACACCGTTCGTTACGTTACAAGACATTATTTTATATATGCTCTGAAAATCTTCTTAGAATTTTGAACTTACGCTTCAAATGCTGGAAGGTAAGAGTATACAGAAGTGCTGCTCAAATTATAAATAAATGGTAGATGTTTGTTCATATCTGTTGTTGCCCAGCTGCTGAAGAAGGTGTTTAATAACCCCTGGTCTGCACCTGAAAGAGAATGCATTAGTAGGCGACAAGCATTATTCAAATGCTTTAGAGTCTTCTCAATCTACTCCACCAATCCTTCCTAATTAAGGAGCTGATAATGTAGTTTGGCAGGTACAGTAGGCATTTGGCAGCGAGCACTACAGTTTGTTTGTAAACAATCCTGTAAGCCTTGCAGTCTTTGAAAATTTGAAAAAAATGCAAACAATGAAAAAGGTAGTGTGTGAGGTTACTTTTCTTACCTAAAAGACCATGAGTTGCTCACAAACCCTGCCATTCAGTCTTTTGCAGTGCAGCTTCAAGCAATGTAAGGCAGCAGAAAAAAGGATTTGACAACTGGGTCCTGTAGATCTTCAGGAAAGCTGTAGTTCAGATGTTCAAGTGACCACCGTTAGTTTCATTACCTATGCTTACAGATACATGACCAAGGCCTTGGGGCTGGACTCAAGGTTATCAGTGGTCTTTTACACCTGCAACCTCAGGCATACCTAGCTACATTGTAATCTGGCAAGGAAAGCACATTCTGTCTCAGTGGCAGCACTAATAAAACTTAAATCCACGCAATAGAAGTTCCTAGCTCTGCCATACAAAGCCACCAATTAACCCTTACGTGAGGACAGCCGTGTACATCATGACCAAAGGTACAGCATTGGAATGGCTCACCTATCAGTTTGCAAGCAGAAGTTGTAATGAAGTCAATGAGTTTGAAGTTGTTTGGTATGCCAGTAGTAGGGTAGTTAAAAACATAGCTCCTGCCCCAAAGTAGGTCATTTGACAAGGAGCTACTGAGAAGTAAAAACTACATATTTATTGCAGGGAATATACTTAGATTAAGTATATCCAACAATTTCAGCTGTACTTTCTCTCACAAATCAAACTTGTGAGGGATTTTTCAATCTCATTTGCTGTTTTCACCTACAACTGCATTCACAAGTAGCACTGCTAAACAGCAGAGACATAGCAAAACACATAAATAAAACATATACCATCCCTTAATCTTTTCTTTTCTGAAGCACTCAGTTTCTGCTGACTCAGGAAAAGATGATTTTGTTTTGCTTTTTTTTTTTTTTTTTTTTTTTTTTTTAAATTGCCTACAATTAAGTACAGGGTAGTACTAAAGTTTACATCCTCAGTGTGGTTTGAGAAAAATCTGCTTTTTGTGATTAAAATATCTATATTGATCATGCACTTAGACTTACAGGAGATACAGTGACAAACAAGTTCTAAGTGTCCTGTTACAGCAGTCAGTATATGTGAAGATTGGAGAGCAAGACACTGCCTACAGACTCAGATCAGTAATTTCAAACCTTTGACTTTCCTCTCAACCCCTAAAAATGCAAAGCACTTTTGAACAAGTTCCCTATTGCAAGAGAGCAAAGTCAAAGGAACTGGACAAGTTCCCTGGTCTTTACTCAGTTATATAACATTTGAACTTCTGATTTAGCATATGCATTCGTAACACTAGGTTCTAAACCAAACTAAGCCTTGGAGGCCCTCTCAGAAGAGGTAGCTTGTGACTAAAGGGTAGCAACAGTGTATTTAACTTACTCTACATGACTTTATCACTCAGACTTGCTCCACACACTCAGCTTTTTTTTTTTTTTTTTTTTTTTTCAGTTTGCATGCATTTGTGCCAAAGCGGCCACTGAAATCAAAGTTTAGCTGTCCTAGCTTGGACTTCAGCGGTAGTCTTCTACAAATCGGCCCTTAAACATAAGGTAAGAGAGTCAGGCAGTATTTATATTCTCCACATATCTACAGGCAGTTCTGCTGCATGTCTTTTTATGAAAAAACAACTGTTTCAGATCCCAGAGTAAAAAGTCAGACTATTCTGCAGTAATATCAGTTGTTAAGGTATCAATACTATCAGAACTCTTTTAAAACCAGACTTTTTCCTCCACTAGTTCCTTATTCTCTGTTTGAGTTTCACTTTTCTAGATAAAGCAGTTGTTCTCTGTAAAGTAGCTGTCATTCTACTATTCTTAGACTAAAGTATTATACATAAGAGCCATCTGTCTACTGTAGTTTATAACCACAAAATACATTAGAAGGTATTATATTTCCTAGTTCATACTCCTGCAGATAGGGTGTATAAAGCTTGATTTCAATAACTTGTAGATTATGAAATTTGCATTCCTGTGCCCTGTTAAGGGCAGTGACTTCTCAGATTTTCACTTACAAGAAGTTTCCTGTAAACTTTTACTAATGTCTAAGTCAATTGAAATTTAAATACTCTTTCTCCCCAAGTTCACAAGCTCAACACATCTCACGCAAGTAGTAATAGTCTCCACCATCTCATTACTCAGGTAAAACCTGAATAAGTTCAACAGCCAAATAATAAATTACAATTCTAAAAGATGGCAAATGATTAACCCACCATTTTTCCACTAAGAGCTATAACAACTGCAGCATGTAGACAACATCAAGGATGTTACATCATTACGTGGCTCTAGCTCTGAAGTCAAAAAGAACATTGTAGAAGCAGCTGTACTCTCTTCAATGACAAGGGCCTTACACCTAGAAGATGGCAATTACTAGGAGTCGAGCACAAGGCTCAGAGAGGACAAATCTCAGATGTACCTGGAACTCTTCAGTCAGCTTCCTCTTTTTTAAATGCAACAATTCAGTACCATCTTACAGCTCTTGGCACACAGAACCATAGAATGGCTTGGATTGGAAGGGACCCCAAGGATCATCAAATTCCAACCCCCCAGCCACAAAAAGAAGGGCCACCAACCTCCAGATCTAGTGCTAGACCATGCTGCCCAGGGCCCCATCCAGCCTGGTCTTGAACACCTCCAGGGACAGGACCTGGAGCACCCACAGCCTCTCTGGGCAGCCTGATCCAGCACCTTATCACTCTCTGTGAAGAACTTCCCCTTGACATCCAATCTAAAACTTCCCTCATTGAGCTTAAAACCATTCCCCCTTGTCCTAGCACTATCTACTCAACACTTCCCCACATCCAGAAGACCAATTAACCTCCAATGTCTGAAAGCACTCCTAGAGCTATCAACTACTGCCTTGTTAGTCATGAGGTACAGACAGATCTCTTTGTTACAGCATCTCTTTTGTTACTAATTTTCACTAGGTTATTTACAGTAAGCATCCAGCTGAGACCTATGCTCTCTAGGAGGCTGCACATAGGAACCCATGAATTAACAGAGATAATTCTGTGAAGTAGGAGTGACATCTAGAATTTTTATCCCTTACAAGTACAATTTAACAGTCTTATTACACAGTTTTCTGCAGCACTTTTTGTAAAACTTTATTTCACCCCATAGTAGATAGATAATTAAATTTAGCAACTGAGACAAGTCTGGTTTTTTAGAAGCCTTTAACTACAACAGACTTCAAGGAATATGTGCATTTACTGCAATGGTTATAGATTGCCAAGACTAACAGGACATCAGAAGTTGGATTTTCAAGCTTAAATTTGGTACAGTGACTAATCGTTAATGACCTACATCTATAACGGACAGCAGCTGATGCTACGCACACCACACTGGGGAAAAGTCTGGTCACCATCCTATAAAGATAAGAAGCTATCACATGCATATCAAGAGACTCTCACACCTTCAAGTATGTTAAGATTCTCCGAAGCTATAACTCAGGTTGTTCAGTACTACATTTTTTCATCAATTTCCGTTCGCACAGCCTTGAGTACCAGAGACCTCAGAAGAGCTGAATTTAAAGTATAGTACTGCTGTTCAATTTGTTCATGCATTTACAGTACTGTTACATGTCAAAGCTTAGTGTTCTGTGATTCTGCATTGCTAATGCTTATAGAAGCTACTCTCATTTGTCATTCCAGGAAAACTGAAGAAAGTAGTTCTATTATATACTGGAATATTCATCTTTCACTATGATAATGCGATTTTGTGCAATTACATTGGAGTTCAGAATTCCATCATACACAACCCCTGTGAAACATATCTAGTTCCTGTGCCATCCCAACCACCATTACTATTTTGGCCTAGCTTATATTGGAATACAAATTAATACATACCATCAAAGCTGCCTTTCTCTGGGGCAAACTGTAACAGCTGATTGTATGTTTCAATGGAAGGTCGGTGAACAAAAACTCCAGAATTAAAACAATCAGGCCAGCCTGGATCTGGTGCTGCAGACAACTCTTCTCTCTCAAAAACCTCATCGATATTTGACAAAACCTAGTTGCAGGGGGGGCAAAAAATTGCTTTCTGGTTTCTAGGGTAGGAACTGGGGGTATCTTTTTTAATGGATTTTTGACATCCATCTTAAGACATGAAAGAAAATTCTCATATTGATGCTTGTCTTATGGAAGATGATACTTTATGGAGACAGTGCCCACAGACTACATGTTAAAGGGAGTCATTTAGGAATAAGTGTTGTATAATCAATAGATATCAAGATGTTATAATCACAATACAGTCAAGAGAGTTAGGCAAAGTAGACAACGATCACAAAAAGAGAATAGGTGGAAGAGCTTACCCTTCGGCTGAGCTCACCACAAAACACCAAGAGAGGCGATCTCCAGAAGAGATCCTTCCCCTCTGGTAGCCAGCTCTTCAATAGGTCTAGGAGGGGTGCAGCCTGGCTCCACCCCTTCTGGCAGCACAGGTGAATTAATTGCCTTCACCTGTGCTCCTCTGGCTGACTCATGGCTCGCCTCAGGTGATCAATCAGAGGTTCAGGCCGTGACTCAGCAGTTCCCATACAAGTGTACGTACATTTTTAGATAGTTAGTCTAAACAGCAAAAATAGCTCCATTATCCCTCCTTCCCCTCAAAAGGAATAAAACCAAAATCACCAAAAAAAAGTAATAATCCAACCAACCAACAACCCTCACATCTCGTCTCCAGGTATCTCTTTGTGACACGACCACTTACCATTGTGTCTGCATCCATGAAAACACATTTTGAAAACTGTGTCAGTTCCCACCAGTGAAGCTTAGTTAATGTGATACCCAGCTCAGGTCTTCTCAGTAATGCTGAACGCGTTGAGTCCCCACTATCCAGGATGTCTACCAAAATGACTTCATCAAATACCTTCTGTAGTATGTTCCTGTGGAGAGATAAGTTGCCAAGATTTATGTGGTTCCAGTATTAGACTACTTAACAGATTCCATGAACAGAAGTAAAGCAACAGGGAACCTGTCAGTATTCCTTAAGCCATCAGAAAATTGACTACACCTGTGGGAATCCATAACCTTGCATATAAGTCTCAAGGTTTCTATCTGTAACAAAGAACTAGCTAATAGAACTCTAATCACTTGAAAAGGCAGTTATGCAATAACGCCATTCTGAATGTGCGACCACTAGAGCCATGTGATTAGACCCACTTGAAAAAATGTCTTTATCCAAAAAGCTTTAAGAGCTCACTTAATTGTGGCTCTGCGTACAGTAGCGTTTTTGCCTAGTATCATGTTTGCCTTGAGGTTGATTCTTAAGTTTTCAGGAAGCATAAGATTTCTTTCCCCAGGACAGATATCCAAGCTTTGCTTTGCCATCACTGCTTAATTCAATAGAAGTTTACACAGCTTAAAAATTTGAAGCATCTGTAAAGCAATTACCTATTCTATATAGCATCTGGAACGCTACACAATTATGAGTACAATCTGAGACGCAGAGCTTGTAAATGAGTTTCAGAACTCTGCTTTGCAAGATGTCTTTACATTGACAGTTTAGTATAGACAGGTACATCTGAATTTAAGGTGCAAGTTGTAGATAGAGAGTATGAAACTCAAGCTCCACTTACATCACCAGAAAGGCAGGTGTTATAAGGTCACAGTACTGTGTTGCACTAATACAGTATGCACACCCGTGCATACCGTATAGTATACGTATATATATACAATATATATGTATACAATACCGTATACCATAGCCCGTGCCGGAGCCCGCCCCGCCCGCGGGTGCAGCCCCGCCAGGCCGCGTGCCTTCCATGGCCCGGCGGCGGCAGCTCCCGGTCCGGCCCGGCCCAAGCGGCGCTGCGGGAGGAAGGGGGCGGGCCCCGCTGCCCGGGCGACGGTGATGAGCAGCGCGGCTCCGCCAATAGCAGAGCGCGGCGCGGAAGGCGGCCGCGCCACTCTACCCCCGCCTCCGCGCCGCGCTGTGAGCGCGCCCCCTTGCGGTGGAGAAGTGGCAGTGCTTCAAGGGGAGAGGAGCCGCCGGGGAACCGCGAGGGACGTGAAGGGGTGCGGGGCTGTGAGGGAGCCCGACAGAGCCACGGGGCTGCACGGGGCGTCCTGCAGTCGCGTACAAACGTGAAGCTGACAAGCGGGCAAGGACTGCCCTCGAACCCACCCCCGTCGGTAAAATGAGAAACGGTGAAGCCAGGCCCAATCCCCGCCCCCAGCACGCCGCGCTTCCTGGCGGGAGGACACAGGGCCGCCACGCACTGACGTCACGCCGCTTCCGCCTGCGCCGTGTTTACGTTTGCGCCGCACTACACTTCCCGGCATGCCCCGCTCCCCGCCTCTGGCCCGGGACTGCACTTCCCAGCGCGCACCGCGGCCGCAGGAATACATCACCCAGCTGGCTTCGCGCCGCCCTTTTGCGCATGCGCCGCCGCCGGCTGGGCTGTTGCTGCGTAACGGGTGACTGCGGCGGGTCCTCGCTATGGAGTCCTACGACGTGATAGCGAACCAGCCCATCGTGATAGACAACGTGAGTGTGGGCGGTCGCGAGTCCCGGTGCCGGGAAAGGCGAGGGGGGGCCAGCCGACCGCGATCCCTTTGTCATCGGGGGCGGCCGCGCCCCGCCCGCCGTCCCCCCGACCCGGCTCGGCCGCCGCCTCAGGCCCTCGCCCAGCGCCGTGCGCTGCCTCCTTGGGCGGGGTGGGGCCAGCACAGTTAAGCAGCCTGCGATTGGCTGGGACGGCCGCCTGTCACCCCCAGAGGGTCGCTGCCCCTCACTGATGGGGAGCGGCCCCCGCCGCCGCCGGGGTGTGTGCGGGCTGTGAAGGGCGGCGCGCCCCCATTGGCTGGGGCGGCTGTCAGTCAGCGGGATGTCCCGCCACTACCTGCCGGAGCGGGGCAGGCCTGCAGGGTTGAGGTGGATGAGAGCGGTTATGTGGGGTCCTGGGGCCCTTCGTGAGCAGCCCTGTAGCAGCCTCTGGGAGGAAGGGTGACAGAAGAAGTGGGAGGAGGGAAGGGGTGGAACATGCCCAGGAGCCTCCTCCACAACAGCGAGCCACAAGCTGCCGCTCCTCCCTTCTGGCCCCATTGGTGCTGATTCACATTCTGCTGTGTAAAAGGGCTGGTGTTTGTGCTTCCTTCATC
>NW_024885550.1:0-16290 GCF_019232065.1 Centrocercus urophasianus
TTTTATATCTTTTAGCTACAGGAGTATACAATACTTAAATCAGATAACATTCATGCAGCTGACAGCAATACATCATTACTTCATGAGCTCTTTGTGGATTATGGTACAGTGATCAAAAGGTGTTCTCTGCACAGAACATGTTCTGCTCTTGGTCACGGAACGAAGAAGCTGTAACTTATGCTTGCCAGTCTCACATGGCAGTCCTTCCCTTTCAGGAGGGGCCGCGTGTTCCCTGTTTGACCCTTTTAGGCCAGCCAGGTCTGTTTTGCTTAACAGTCTTCCTCAGGCCGACATCTGTGCTGCAGATGCTGACGCCTCCTTGCATCCTGTGCTGGCGTTGCAGTGGGGACAGAACACACGACGCGAGCAGCTGCAGTGAGCAATGGGGAATCGGAGCCAATAGATGGTGCTCTTCCTTCGTGCAAGCTGCCCGATGGGGCTGACCGATGGGCTCGAGGACTCCCTGCAGATTTGGATGCGTCTCGTTGCTATGCTGGGCCGTTGCCTACCCTGTGGACCCCAAAGCCCCACATTGAACCCCCAAACCATCGTGCTGTATGGGCCCTGGGGGGCTTCGAGCCTGCGGAAGCAGATGGAGTTCATTTTCTCCTCTGTGCATTATCTGAGTGGTGCAGCCCCGCCTGGAGGGTGGCTCAGGGTCGCTTGGGCAAAGATTTGCCTGTCCCTTGCTGAGCATTTAATTACTGCTTAATGGGCTTAATGGGCAGATACTGCCTGCTTCGAGTACATCCAGCGTCCATTGCTCCCCATTTTCCATGGCCAATCAGATCCCAGGAGGAAAGCTGCGCTGCACGTCTGCTGTGGGAAGCGTCCCCTTTGGGCTTTCCATCTCTTGGTTTTGGGGATGGGAAGAGAACGGGTTCCCTATTTTGGCTGAGCAGCAGCAGGAAAAGGGATGGCTGCATCCTGCAGAGCTCTGATGCTGCTGGGAGCCCAGGAAGGGGCTGGGAATTTGTTGGCTGGGATTTACTTGGAGCGCACCAGTGCAGCAATCCCAGCTCCAGCTGCACGCAGATGACTTTTAGGAAGGCTGAGAGGTGCACACGCAAAAGTGCATACAGGATGATGGTGCACAACACCCACTGGTGGTGTTTTGTGGCATGCAGCACCAACAGGATCACCTCTCTGGGTCGTTCAAGCAAAGCAGTAAATCTTTTGATATTCACTGTTCAGCTGGGCCGTCCTCCAGATTTAAGCAAGGAGGAAAGATCCCCTGGGCCCACCTACCACCATCCCAACCCAGTGGGATCCAAAGGGAGAAACCCCCTTTGCAGCGTGAAGCACAGAAAAATATTCCTAATAAATGTTAGGAGAGATGGAACCTTGTGCAAAGGGGAATGGAGAAAGGGGAAAAAGCAAAGCCCAGCAAGCACCAGCACCGTGCACACAGCTTGCACAGCCCCCCTCAGCAAAACACAGGGGCAGAACTCTGATATTTGGGTTGGGTTTTTTTCTGGATTGCAGCTCAGGAAGGAAAATAAACTCCCATCAAAAGGGACGATTGCAAAAGTTGGGGTTAACATTGCACTGAGCTGAAGCCCCACCTCTGGGCTGGGAAAGTAAAAGCACTGAATGGCTCTGGAGGCTCTGCCAAAGGAAAAGTTTTGCTCCCGGGACGGGGACGTGGTGAATCCTACAACTGTGAGTGTCTGATGCTGCTTTGCTCACTGCCTTCTTTTGCACTGCTTGGTTCCATGGCTGGATATTTCCAGCAGCCAGAAAATACTGAAATCAAATAGAAGCAAAAGGCAGTGATTGCTGAGGGTCCTGTTCTGCAGGGGGGCTTTCTGCACATGCATTTGTTGCTTCCTCTCCATTCTGCTTGCTTATTTCAATCCGTTCTTTCCAACAAAGCAGCTCCACTTCTTGCAGCAAGGTTTCCTGCACCTCAAAGCTGCTGGGCTCCTTTCTATCCCAGTTTTGCTCCTTTGCTTATGGGAATGCCTCCCCTCACCCCCCCGTCTCGGTGGCTTTGGGGACGATGGCTCCCTGTGGGGTGGTGGCACTTGGGGATCCCAGTCCTTTGCTGCAGGGAGGAACCCCTCTGTGCACCAACACGCAATGGTTGCTGATGGTATTTGTGCTCAGGAGTGGGGAGGTGGGGGGCAAAGTGACGTGAGGGGGCAGCTCTGCGGGGATGCAGTGATGTGGTGGTTGCACAGAGCTGCATTGCTGCTGGTCGTGGGGAGCCTTCGGTGCTCTGCCTGCAGGCATAGTGTGGGTGGCGTTGGGTCCCTGCTGGATTTGGCTTTGCTGAACTGCTTTGGGGTGAAGCACGCATCTCCTTAGCTGTGCACATGGTGGAAGTGTTGTATCCACTCCTGCAAAGCATTGGAGCAAGCCAGAACTGTCCTCCCTGCAAACTAGGGCAGATACTGCTGGTGGCAGGCTCTGTGTGGGCTCCTCTGCACTGCCACAGCTTCCTGGTGGGCATGGGGACACCCAGAGGAGCAAGGTCCCACCCCGGGGACAGAGCTGTTCTGGATGGCTCACACCCTTCTCTCTGCCCGTTTATAGGAGTTATACAACCTCTTATTTCTCTGTTTTATGGAGTTTCTCTTTGCTCAAGGGGCACATGGTGCTCTCTGCAAGGCGCACGGGTGCTGGAAGGGCACATCCCTCCTTGCTCTTTCCCACCTGGGTATGGCCAGGGCAGCTTTCAGCTGCACAGATCCATTTGCAGCAGCGCTGTGGGCTTTCTCCAGCCATCAAATCCCAAACAAAACCCCACTGCTTCCCATTTCCTGCAGCGGAGCAGCGTGCCAGGGGTTTCCATGTTGGGTGACCCAGTGACACAACCCAAGGCATGGAGGTCCCCAGGGTGGAAGTTTCGTTGGGGGCATTGCTGGTTGGTTTGGTGGCCTTTCTGGGGGTACGTGGAGCTGGGAAATGGGTGAGATGTGTGGAGTGGGACTCCTGGGTGGGATCTGTAGACCAGGATGCTCTCAGGTCCCACAGCTTTGTGCCCAAGCCTGGCCATGCACTGCTGCTCTCAGTGCTCCAGATTCACAGTACAATGGGAAATGGCAGCAAATCAGCCCCAGGAGAGCTGCTCAAGGCTGGGTGTGAGCAGCAGGCAGCAGGAAGGCGGCCCAGCAATGCAAACAGGGCAGAGCTGAGCTTCTCCAAGGGCCTGTCAGCATCCACATCTATGTGGCATCCCATAGCTGGGTGTGATAAGCCCCTGCAGCATCCCTTGGTGCAGCTCCAGCAGGTGATGGAGCCATCCTTTATCTGAGTTCCCATCAGGAGATGATTTCTCACCACCAGGACGAGCTGTATTGATTTGTTCCAACAGGCTTTTATTTTAATATTGTCAGATATCTACAGAAATTTCATGACTACAGTCCTTTCACCCTCTGCTCTGCACCAACCTACGGTGCTCAGAGGGGAGACGTCACAGAGGTGAAAAGCATCAGAAGGGACATTTTTCCCCCCTCTGTGCCCATGGGTTGAGCCTGATTGTGGCTCCCATCTGCTTTGCCATCCCCAAAAATGCATCTATCCTAAACCGGTGTGATTTGGTTGGGGTGCCACCTGCTCTCCTTGCTTTCCACTTCTCTGTTTTCTCTTGCCCTTCCACCTTCATGCGCAGCACGGTTGGAGCCTGATTGCTAAATGTCGCCTGGAGATCATGGCTGGGGAGGATCGTGACCCATCTCAGGACCTCAGAATGTTAGTTTTGAGACAGAAAAGGAGACAGCAGTGTTATGATGCTGCAGAGCAGTGAGCAGCAGAGGGAATTGCAGGCTGGAAACCTGATCTGAGTGCTGCAATCCTCCAGAAGAAATCAGGATGGGGTTGCTTTGGGATGCAGCTCCAGCTGGGGGCTTCCAGATAAAAAGCATCTCCTCCTTCACTGGGCTTTGCTGATGCATCTGAATTGTGCAGGAGATGCTCCCACACCTTCTTCCCAAGGGAGTTCAAAAACCCAGCAGCAAAAAGGAAAGAAGCAACACCTCTGAGGATGAAGGCTTTCTGCATCCATCCAACAGCGGAAGATGGGTGCTGAGTGGTGGCATGAACGACCTCCCCGTGCTGCAGTGGGTTGCCAGAAGCAGCACTGCCCCGTGTGTGGTGGTCCACAGTCACAAATGACCCAAAGGGAGACGGGTTTGGGTTGAAAAATTGCTGAGCACTGGAAGCAGCCAGACGGGGATGTGGTTCTAGGTTGGAAAAGGCCTTTGAGGTGGCCAAATCCAACCATCAGCCTGTCACCAAGCCTTGTCCCTCGGTGCCACATCCACACAGCTCTTAAATCCTCCAGGGATGGGTGCTCCATCACCTTCCCAGGCTGCTCATCCACTGCTTGGCTGCCTTCTCTGTGATGAAATTCTTCCTAAGATCCAATCCAAACCTCCCCTAGTGGGGTCGGTGGGCATGGTGGGGATGGGTTGGGGTTGGACTTGGGGATCTTCAAGGCCTTTTCCAACCTTAATGAGTCTACGATTGTAGGAGTGGGCATGGTGGGGATGGGTTGGGGTGGGACTTGGGAATCTTCAAGGCCTTTTCCAACCTTAATTCTGTGATTCTAATGTCTGGGCCAAAGAACACAGACTGGACTCATTGCAAAGCCCACCACTGACGTTGGCTGATCTAGCACTAGCAATCCTGCCAGCCTGGGTAACAGGTCGTGCCCAAAATACTTGGTTTTTTTCCCCCAGTCTGGCTCCAGCACCCATTGCTGCACAGAGCTGTGGCTGCCCTTTGTCATCAGCCTCTCTGGCTCCTTGTCCCATCGTTGCCCCTTAGGGACACCATCTTTTCTATCCGCTGTGTTTCCTCCTGGTATTTATAACCACCTCCACTCAGCATCTCTTTTGCTGGCTGGGGACATTTTGCACTTCTCCTCAGCTCCTCTTTCAGTTCCCTGTTCTTTGTAGCAGCATTTCCTCACACCTTCCCTCTGATCCATCCCTTTGGCATTGCTTAACCCTGAGCAGCTCTTACTGCAGTCTTCCATAGAGCTGCGACTCTCTGCGATCTCATCCATGGAAAATGGGAACCATTTGGAGGGTCGATTTCTGAGGATGGATGCCACTCCGTCATGTCTGTTCAGCACAGGGACTGTCCTGATGTGACTTTGAGGTTGTGGTTACCACCACCACCATCCTCAGGAGCAGGAGAGGTGGAGCTATGTGGGCCAAGGTGGACTGGCCCACAAGAGGAGAAAGCACTGGAGAGCAAAGGGAAGGAAATGCAGAGGCTGCAGAAGGAGCAGGGAGAGATGGGATCTCCCATCTCAGAAAAGACATCAGCAGTGAGGCTGGGAATTGGGCAATCACAGCCATCCCTCACAGGGGTCACTTCCAAAGGCACTGCAGCCATCAGGTTGGGTCAGAAACCATCAGAGTTGGGTCAGAATTCATCAGATTGAGTCAGAACCCATCAGAATTGGGTCAGGACCCATTAAGTTGGGTCAGAACCCATCAGATTTGGGTCAGGACCCATCAGAGTTGGGTCAGAACCCATCAGATTGGGTCAGGACCCATCGGGTTGGGTCACGACACATCAGATTTGGGTCAGAACCCATTAGGTTGGGTCAGGACCCATCAGAGTTGGGTCAGAAACCATCAGATTTGGGTCAGGACTCATCAGAGTTGGGTCAGGACCCATTAAGTTGGGTCAGAAATCATCAGATTTGGGTCAGGACCCATCAGAGTTGGGTCAGAACCCATCAGATTGGGACAGGACCCACCAGGTTTGGGCTAGAACACACAAGGATTGGATCAGGACCTCTGCAGCCCCCATGCTCTTGCTGCTTCCCATCTCAGGACCTGCTCTGTGCAAAGCAATCCCTTGCTCAGTCTCCCTGCAGCTCGTGCCCTTGCAGCTGTGTGAATTCTGCAATCGTTGTGCTGGCAGTTTCCTGAGCAGGAGTGCAGTTCAGCTCAAGGACACACAAGGGATCAGCCACACAGGGCTGCGTCTCTGCACGTTGAGTTGTTTCCCATAAGGTTTTAGGCAGCACGTTGAATAATCTTGTTTTCTGATTTGCTGCTGCAAATCATCATCTTTGCTGACTGCAAACATGGTTCAACATCCACAGTGGAGGTGAATGGGTGGACAGATCTGCCATATTTTGAGGTGGCATTGCTGCAGTGAGGACTTCAGGGCTGCTGTGAGATAAAGCTTTCCAGTGGGACATCTCCACTATTGCTCTGGTTGCCTCTGTGCTCCGTCTCTGTTCTCCCTCCTGTGCAATAAGCCCAACCCCAGGGCAGAGGAGCTGGGGTTGGTGGGGTTCCCTCACCACCCGTTGTCCCATCTCATAGGCTTCAACAGCATTTTTCTCTTTCTTCTTCTGAATTTTGCACTTCTCAGTAGCAAATTTCCTTTTACTTTGCTTCTGGGTACCCTGCCTTGTGTCACCCCAGTTTGAAGTGTTGCTGAGCTGGGCTGATCCCATTTTCGCTTTCTTTTTTGCCTTCCGCTGTGCCATTTTCCTGACACCTCCCATTTCAAAGAGTCACTGAGCTGGGCTGGTCCCATTCTTTTTGCCCAATGGTGCAAGATGGAAGCAGCTTCGGGGTGCTACCATCTATTGGCACTGGCACAAGCTGCCCAGGGATTGATGGAGTCGCATCCCTGAGGAGATCCAGAATCATGGAGATGTGGCACTGAGTGGTCGGGGGGCATGGTGGGGAGGGTTGGGGTCAGGTTTGGGACTCTTGGAGGTCAGTGATTCCATGATCATGTGATTCTATGACTGGGGCACGATGGAAATGGGTAGACCATTGGACCTGGTGATATCGGAGGCCTTTTGCAACTATGATGACTCTACGAGCCTAGGATTCTGTTCCTTCTGCTGTACTACAGATCATCTTCTCAGCCAGTTTCCCAATTAACACAGGGGCTCATCAACACACACAGACACTGTTCCCACTTTACCACTGCAGAGTGCAAATTATTGAGAAATCCCACAGAAAGGAGATGAATAACAGATGAATCCCCCGTGGGGATTTGCTTTGCAGTATCACATTCACTGTTATTTTCCAAAGCTGAGCCCAGTGTGTGCTTTCCCTTGTTCAGCTAGCAGGAGCCGTGCTGTTCAGTAAAGATTTTGCAATGGGGTTATGTCCACAGCAGTGGTGTTAGGGGGCAGGGAGGTCAGGAATGGCCATATCTTATGGCATCTGTTGGTGTGGAAGTGTCAGATCCAGGCTCAGCATCGCAATCCCCCACCCCCAGCATCCCCAGGCTCTGCCCTACCAAAGGATGCAGTGACCCAGGCCATCAGTTTGGAGAAAATAAGACTCTGAGGACAAATCCTTTGCTTGCAGCTGGAGCAGTGTCATCTGGAGGATGCGCAGCCTCAGACCTGCCCTTTCCCTCCCTAAGTAAATGCACTGCTGTGTTCCTGTCATACGGGGGGAGGAAAGGTGAAACACTGAGCTCCAACGGAGCAGCACTGGGTGCAGGAAACACCTCTCTGGGTTGCAGCAGCTCTGGGGTGCATTGGGGTTGGGATGCACGTGGCAGCACAGGAGCAGCTGCAGCACTGCTCTCTCTGGCAGCACTGCCAGCAGCACTTGTTCAGCTCACTGCATCAACGTGTCGGGTTGCGCAAACAGAACCTAATTGCTCCCGGGTTATTAATTGAGGTCACGTGTTTGTAAACAGCTCTGCATGCACAGCATCTGCCAGCGCCACCAGGAGCTGTTTGCTTTGGGGGCAGTGCTTGCAACACGCCTTGCAAAGTGCTGGTGCTCTCTCATTCCCTGCAGCTGCAAGAGCCCCCACAGGGGCAAGAGGCAGCCAAACCCCTCTGCTTTTGGCCCCCTTTGCTTTCCTCTCTCCTCACCCTGATGATGGTTTGTCTCCTGGGTTTGCCGTCCCCGCTGCAAGGCGGGATGGTTAATGAGGTCTTATCCCCTGAACTGCTCATTGCCCTCAGTGCTGGATCAAAGTGCTGCTTCTCTAATTGTTTTATTCTCAAATGTTACCTGTGGGTGAGCAGCACCTAAACGCAGTCGATTTTTCTCTGTAACCCTGCAGCATTTGGGGTCTCGGGAGGAGTCAGACCAAGGGAATACAGCAGTGCCCACAGGACACCTGGCAGGAGGTGTGAGTGGCGGGATGGAGCCAGGCTTGGCCGTGCATCCACCCAATTGCTCCTCCAGAGCAATTTGCTTTGCTTTGCTTTTCCAGGCTTTGCTTTTTGCAGCTCCATGAGAAAGCCCCTTTGGTGGTGCGGCTCCAGCAGCCAAATGCTTTATGGCTGTCAATAATTCATCAGGCAGGCAATACGGGATGCTGTGCTCTGCAGCCGGGCGGGTGCTTCTGCTCCTGTGCTGCCTGTGCTCTCCAGAGGTTCAGGGGGAGCTTTTGGTGGAAGCTTTAATTTATGATCAAATTTACTCTATTGATCCTGTTGTAGCAATATCTTGTCTCTGCAAATGGGGCTGAGGGCAGCGATTGCTTTTTGCAGAGGAAGCCAAGGAGCCGGTAAGTGAGCAGGCTGGGATTTACTTCTCCCATGCAATTCACTTAAGGGCTTATAAACACCACAATTAAGCCAGCTCCTTCCTGAATTTACTTCAACCCGTGTGTTTGTTAACCTGTTGGAGGTTACCATACCCACTCCTTCGCTTCTCGTCTTGGAGGAAAGAGAACTACAGAAAATAATGACGCAAAGCCCTTTGCCCCATTTGCTGTGGAGCCTGAGGGCACCAAGATGGAAATATCTATGAGGGTGTGCTGAACAATTAGCTGCAGCCTAATGGGTTTAGCAGGCCTGCAAACAATGCAGGAACTTCCTGCTCAGGAAGTCTGGGCACTGAATAGCCAACCCTGCTAAAAACCCAAACCCATCACTCACTGCAGAGAGAGGGAAGAGATGGATGAGCGGGGAAGGAGGTCAGAGGTGTAGGGAGGGGTTCCCATGGATTTCTGTTTCTTTTTGCAGTTCAGTTGAGATGGCTGTGAAGCCAGGAAGCAGGCGATGCTTCCAGGTGAGGTGCAGCCCCATCACCAAACCTTGTCCCCCAGTGTCACATCCGTATGTCCTTTGAACCCTCCAGGGATGGGGCCTCCACCTCTGCCCTGAGCATCCCCTGACCACCCTCTCCATGAGGAAATTCTTCCTCAGATCCAATCCAGACCTCCCTGGTGTGACCTGAGGCTGGAAAAATTCTACGTCGTGGAGTTTGGCCCAGGCACAGCGTGTAGATGTGGCACTGAAGGACATGGGTAGTGGGCATGGTGGGATGAGTTGGGGTTGGACTTGGGGATCTTCAAGGTGTTTTCTGGTCTCAGTGCATCTATGATTGTAGGAGTGGGCATGGTGGCGGTGGGTTGATGGTGGGACTGGATGGTCTTGGTGAACTTTTCCAACCCAACCCATTCCATGACTCTGTGGTCTTCATAGTCCCTTCCAACCCAACCTAAACCAACATTACCCAACTCATTCTATGGTTCTTTGATATTTAAAGTCCCTTTCAACCCAACCATTCAATGGTTTTACGGTCTTTGACTTTCCTTCCAACACAACAGATTCTGTGGCTCTGTGATGCTTAAGAACCCTTCCAACCCACACCTTTCAACCCAACCCAACCCAGCCCAACCCCACGAATACATTTTGTGGTTCTATGATTCTTAAGGACATTTCTAACCCAATCCTTCCAACCCAACCCAACACAACCCAACACATTCTATGGTTCTACGATTCTTAAGGACCCTTCCAACCCAATCCTTCCAACCCGACACTACCCAACACACTCTATGGTTCTATGATTCTTAAGGGACTCTCCAACCCAACCCAACATGACTCATCCCATGACTCTATGATCCTTAAGGTCCCTTCCAACCCAACCATTCTGTGCTCCTGTAATTCTACATTTTGGTACAACTGGGATTCAGGAATAACAGGATCCAGGCCCCAGCTCTCCTTCCTCAAGCAGTTGGTACTTTGTTGCATTGGAGTGAAATAACTGATAATTCTGAACCTCTCATGCGCCCTGGGGATGAGTGTGCTCGTGTTTTGCATGCTGCTTGTTGCAGAAATGAAAATCTAACAGAAATTAAAACTGAGAACAATTAATATGATGATGACCGTGCGCCGGTTCCATGGGCATTTGCAAAGCATGACAGGATTTTGCTGTGCTGAGCAAGGCAGATTCCTACGGAGCACTTAGCTTTGTGCCACATGATTTATTTTGGCAGGAGGACAAAGCAGACCTGACAGAATGACAAGCACTGCTACAAAGAGCAGCTGCCCGGATCGGTCCCGGAAAGCACTCAGCAGGAACCCATTTCTCAGCATCAAGGTAAATGCATCCTGCTTTCCGTAACCCCTTTGGTTTTGCTGGCCTGGAGAAGCTTAGCTTCCTGCAGAAGGCATTGATAGGATTGCTGCTTATTCCTACAGAAATGTAGGCATCTAGCTGGTGTAAACCCTGCTGCTGTGTGCATTTATTCCCAAGCAATGACTCAGGCCACCCACCCTGCATTGGCCCCGTGTGGATTCAGGTAGCTCTGTGCTGGGTATTTGGGCTGTCCCATGTTCCGGGGCACACAGGGAGGTTCCTCCACATCACCCCAGAAGCTCTGCTGGGCCCAGTGCAGGCAGCCAGCCACACGGGCCGTGTCAAACCCCTCTGAGGATCTCCAGAAGTCGGTGTCTGTGAGTGGTTTGCTCCGTCCTGGAGCTGAGCCATGGGAAAGCCAGGTGGAAGGTTCCCTTTCAAAGAGAGGAATAAATGTGGGGGCCACAAGGGACCACCGGTGAAAATTCTATTGGAGAAGGCGATGCACAGTGCAGCAACGTTCAGAAGGGAAAAAGGCATAAACACCGAGATAAAGAACGTCTGCAAATTGGGCAGAAAACATTGCAAATCAGCACCAACTGCTGCCTTGCAGGAAGAAATCGAGTGCTCGGCAGGCATCAGCTCATATTTCCATCTTTTGTTCTACAAAGCTTGGAAGTCTCGTGCTCTTTTCCCACGTGCCCACAGAGGCAGACAACCAAAGCCAAGCAGCAGCTGGGCGGCAATTTCTCCGCTCAATGGAGCGTGTCATTGAGCTTGTGAGGATCAGCCTTCAAGATGCTCTTTGAACAAAGAGAAGTTGGATGTTCTCTATCCTGACATCATCTGTCCCAGTGTTATCTTTTAAAGAAAGGGAGAGGACCAACGCTGAGGCTCTCGGGTGAATAAACGGAGCACAGGATGCGAGATGCTTCCATTGACTTAGCAGGGTTGGTGGTGACGTGGTGAGGGCAGTCATATAAAGCTTGCTCCTTCAGAGTCCTACAGAAATGCAATGTCCTGTCAGACTCAGGGCCACCATGTGTCCTCAGTTAAAGATAATTTAATGCTACCAGCAGTGTAGCTGGGAGTCAATATCAGAGTCTCACCAGGCTTAAGGGAAAAATACCCCAGTGTTCAAGGTATAAGATTTCTTTATTATTTTAGCAAGGAACATTTGCTTAGGCTTGTGGGTGTTTTTTTTTTTTTAATAAATGTGGGTGAGTTTAACCTTGTCATCCCCTGCAGGTCACAAAATGATCTCAGAGTCACGTAGGCAGTGGGTCACCAGAAATGCATGCGCTGGATGCACAGGACTGGTGCCATGCAGTCCTGGGCTTTTTTCCCCACCCTCTTTCCAGTCACTGCAGTTCTATTTTTTCACACTCCATCATGAACATCTTTAAATATAAAACCGCATCGATTTTTCCTTGCAAAGATATTTTAAAGCGGTTCGAAACTCCAGTGATGAAAGCCACTGGTGTGCAAAGTCAGCACGGAGAACCAACATCCGTTTTGCTGAGTGAGACGTCCACGAGGGCAGGTGCTCAGGAGGAGCTGGGGGAGCTTCAGGTTGGAGATAGGCAGCTCTCAAAGTGGTGGTATGTGCTGGAATGATACTGGGAGGTGTCTGGAGCCCACCCCAAGAAGGGCTAAAAGGGAGGGATTTGGGTGGAAATGGGGTGAGGAGGTACCCATGTTCCTCATAGAGTATTCCTCATGGTATCATAGAGCAGGATTTCTGCTCATGGAAAGATGAGAAGGGAAGAATCACAGAATGATAGAGTGGCCTGGGTTGCAAAGGAGCTCAGTGCTCATCCAGCTCCAAGCCCTGCTGTGTGCAGGTCGCCAAGCAGCAGCCCAGGCTGCCCAGAGCCACATCCAGCCTGGCCTTGAATGCCTGCAGGGATGGGGCATCCACAGCCTCCTTGGGCAACCTGTGCCAGTGCATAAGAAGCTCTGACTGATCCTTCATGTTTGCTGGACCAACCTCACCAAAGCCACGGCCAGGCAGGACAAAGGAGAGCAACACCTCTTCCAGCTCTGTGTTCCACACTGAACGGTCAAAGGGCTTCTTCTCACCCCTATGGCACAGCTGGGCTTGCCTGTCTCCAGCTACACAGCTCAGCACATGATGCTTCCCCCAAACCTTGTTCTATATTTATTTTTGGGTTTTCAAGAAGTTCTGTCACCCCGTCCAGTTTCTAAATGAGCAGATGACTTCCTTACAGAAGATAACTTCAAGACCAGTGCTTGAACAGTTCTCCCAGGAACACCAAACGATTGCACAGTGCAATTTGTGCATTCGAAGTGACTGAGGAGTGCAGTTTTTATCAGCATGAATATATGGGGGTGTGAAAGTTAATTGCTGTGTGTCCAAAGGGAACAGAGAAGCATAACTCAAGCTGTTCCCTCCTAGGGAACGTTCCGTGGGCTGATGGGCCATGAAATCATAAAGATATCTGACAGTAATTCCCACAGTGCATCAGGATGGATCACTTTTGGACAGCTAACACTGGAATAGATAATGTCAAGATAGATGATGTCAATATAGATAGCATCAGGATGGATAAAGACAGGCCTGCTGATGCTTCCACTGAAGCCCATTGTGGCTCCAACACCCTGGCAAAGACCTGAATGCATGGACTGCCATTTTTCCATGGTGCACCTGACCCTGGATTCAGCCCTTGATGTCTTCTGCGCTGTGCCTTGCTTGAAAAGCAGAACAGAGCTGTCCTTGCCCCACACCTCTGTTGCCAGTCACTGCCAGATCAGTGCTGGAGCTTTACACCCAGTTCCATGCAACGGGCTGCAATTAAACTGGCAAACATAACAGAAGCTTTGTAAGAGTCTTCTTTCTATTCCCAAAGCATTGAAAGGGAAGTTACTGGTGTTCAGCTCCCAGTCCTACATTTTGCTGCCTGTCTAGACTTGGCTGCAGTTCTGTATCCCCCTGTGAGCACTCAGGAGCACTCATACTGTGCCAGCACGATGCAAGGCTTCGTAGAGAAGAAACTGCAAAGTTCCTGTGGTGTCTTTCAGAAATATGAAGAAAAAATACTGAGTTTCTCCAAGAGCCCATGATTGCAGGGAGAAGCACTGCTGAGAATTTTGCTCCCTGCTCCTCCTGTGGTAGGGAGGACAATCTGGTGCTTGATCATCTGGTGGTCTTCTATGACGGAGGGATGGCACTGGTGGACAAAGGAAGGGCAACTGGTGTTGTCTGCCTGGACTTGTGCGAGGCCTTTGGCATAGTCCTGCACCACATCATTGTCACTAAATTGGAGAGGTACGGGTTTGAAGAGTGGACTATTGGATGGAGAAGGAATTGGTTGCATGCTCACAGTGGTTGGAGAGGGTGGTGGTCAGTGGCTCTGTGTCCGAGTGGAGGCGGTGCCAAGTGATGTCCCCCAGGGGTCTGTTTTGGGAATGGTGCACTTCGACATCTTTATCAGTGATGCTGATGGTGGGATCAAACCCTCAGCAGTTTGAAGATGTCACAGAGCTGAGTTGTAAAGTTGACACAAAGAAGGAAGAGATGCCATCCAGAGAGGCATGGACGTGCTCAAAAAATGGGCAATCACGAACCTGGAGGGTTCAACAAATGCTGTTGGGTAGGAGCAATCCCAGATATGAGTACAGACCAGGAGAAGAACTCCTTGAGAGGCAGAAATCCTAGAACGGCTTATATTGGAAGGAAGCATAGAGATCATCCAGCCCCAAGCCATCGTCCAGTTCCAGCCCTCTAGCAGAGATGTTCCCTATGAGATACACTTTAGTAGCTTGTGGTAGTAATGGTGATGGGAGGATGGTTGGACCGGATGATCTTACAGATCCTTTCCAACCTTGTGATTCTATGATTCTGCAATTCCCCTTTGCTCTGGACAGATGTCCTATCTGCAGTCTGACCTCCGCTGCAGACACAGTGCTGGACTCGGTGGTGGCCCAGCTCTGCGCTCAGGTCCCTGATGGGAACCCATCTTGCTCTGCCTCTCTCTCAGCTTCCAGGAGAGTGTTTGCCTTCAAGTCCTGCCTCCTTCGAGGTGTTTCCTGCAGAGGACTCATTTGGGAGGCATCAAATGTTTACGTAAATTGCATTAAAAAGCCTCTCCCTTCCTTCCTCAGCCTACGCAAGCACTCAGTTGGAGTTTTCGAGTCGTTAGCACACTGCCAATTTATAAGGGGGGGGATGTCAGTGTGGCTTAGCCCTTAATGAGGAGGAGATGCTGAGCAGCTGCCTTTGGGGTTGCTTCTGGGAGGTCTGTGCAGCTGTCAGGCACGAGGGGCTCGTGCTTGCGGACCCACCTCATATCCCAGGGATCTTTTCCCCAGCTGATGGGTTAAAAGTTGGACTTGATGATCTTAGTAATCTTCCCTGGCCTTAATGACTCTATAAGTGGGCACAGTGGGGATGAGTTGGGGTTGGACTTGATGACCTCGGAGGTCTTTTCCAACCTTACTGATTCTGTGGCTCCGTGAGCCTAATGATTCTATGGTTCTGCGATTCCAACTCCATTGTGGATGGTGGAGATGCTCAGTGCAGGAGGAGCTGTGGTTCCACGGGCTGATGGGGTCACTTTTGAGGATGGCCTTCGGCTGCAGGAAGGTTGCCTCTCAGCCAAATTTCATATATATTAAAATAATGGGGCTTCCTGAGCTCCTGGATCAATAAATCTAGAGGATTCATTGTCACGATGCCCATCTGACCCAGGCCAGTTTATCCCACTGGTCCCAAGTCACGGTCTGAAACAACTAAATGGCACAGAAGGATGACACAGAGGCCCTGTTTCACATCCTATCTCCCTGCCCCAGCTGAGATGACTGTAAGGTATCATCTGCATCCTCACGTGGCCAGCCCTGGTGGTCTTCTGCCCCAAAGGGAAGAAGAAGACTGATAGGACCTCATTGGAGGAACCCTTGGGACCCCGTGGCAGACATCGTGCTGGGGCACAACTGCAATGGTGCAAACTGGGAATCGGACACCAGCAATTACCCCACTCTCTGTTTATTTGTTCACTAAGATATTCCCCAGCCTAACGATGCCCTGCGGTCAGGGCAGTGACTCCCGGAGGAGCGCAAAGAGGAGATGTGGCCTCACAGAGCTTGATTTGCAAGATTTGGCTGCCCAAGAAAAGCAAATCACCACCGTGGAGGAATGGGAAGTGAAGAAGTTCTTCCAGATTTTGCAAACAACTGAGTTTTGCTGAGATGCTTTTTTTCTTTTTTCCCCAAAACTTGTTGGCTTAAAATCACTGCAGAACTTGGGAAAAAAAATTGGGCAGTGCTCTTCGTGTTTGCTTGCTCCTTGCTTTTCAACCTTCGGTCACTAACAGTCATTTCATAAAAGTCACGTGCTGGAGAAAAAAGGTCAGAACGTTCAATGAAAGAGCAAAGCAGTCCTTCTGCTATCAATGTCCACCTCAGGAAGCTGTGCTGAGTTTCCTCCCCTTTGCTTCTCCCAAAGGATCCCGCAGTGGTTACACCATTGCAGATCTCCCGTGGCTCCTGCTCCCTCCCTGGGTCCTTCTTCCAGTTCTGAGTTTTGTTCCCCCATGAGATTCCTTTCCATCACTGGGAAGCCCCAGGGAGATGGTTTTCATCCCCAGATTCCCAGCAGATCAGAGATCTCCGGAGCTCTGGATTGCAGTGTGCTGCCTATGTGGCATCGCCCAGGGCCGGCTGCC
This sequence comes from Centrocercus urophasianus, assembly GCF_019232065.1. Taxonomy (NCBI): domain Eukaryota; kingdom Metazoa; phylum Chordata; class Aves; order Galliformes; family Phasianidae; genus Centrocercus; species Centrocercus urophasianus. The sequence continues at coordinate 15,953 of NW_024885550.1, forward strand.
ACTTTCCCCCTAGAATAGGAAGCTGAGGCCTGGGGACCATTCCCATTCTGGGTGAAACCCCTCATTTTGGTGGAAACCCTCTTGGTTTTTTTGAACCCTTAGGGTTTTTTTTGGTGAAAAAACCCTTATTTTCAGTGAAGCCCCCCTTCTTTGGTTGAAACCCTATTGTTTTGATTGAACCCCCCTTGCTTTCGTTAAACTCCCTTATTTTTGGGGAAGCTCTCTCGTTTGGGTTGAAACCCCCCCTTTTATTGACTGACACCTCTTGTTTTGGTTGAACCCCTTTTATTTTTGGTGAAACCCCCTTGTTCTGGTTGAAACCCCCTTGTTTGGGTTTA
>NW_024885551.1:0-11987 GCF_019232065.1 Centrocercus urophasianus
TTAGGAGAGGAGAGGAGAGGAGAGGAGAGGAGAGGAGAGGAGAGGAGAGGAGAGGAGAGGAGAGGAGAGGAGAGGAGAGGAGAGGAGAGGAGAGGAGAGGAGAGGAGGTAATCTTTTCCCTCCAATTTATGACTTTCTTTGAAAAAAGATAATGAAAGAAGACTCTCTCTAGCTCATCAGTGATGGTTCATTTTGCATGTACCATTCTTTTTCCCAGCTGCTTCATGTGGTTTTGGTCACTGGGAGAGGAGGTGAACTGTGCTTATGCCTCCTGGCTCAACTTCACAGCCACCTCCTGTGTGCAGGAGCCTGGAGAGCACTGCAAGCAGGGCACAAGCATACACCTGTGATAGCATCATCCTGAATGACAGAGAATCATGAGTATTTTCATACAAATGAACAGTAGGTAGATTGTGCACCTTGTTTTTGCAGACTCATAGAATGGCTTGGGTTGGAAGGGGCCTCAGGGATCATCAACCCTGCTGTGGGCAGAGTTGCCAACCACTAATCAAAACACCAGATCAGGCTTCCCAGCGCCCCATCCAGCCTGGCCTTGAACACCTCAAGGGTTGGAGCATCCATAGCTTATCCAGGCAGCCTGCCATTGCCTCACCATCTTCTTTTGAAAACTTCTTCCTGACATCTAATCTAAATCTTCCCTACTTTGATTTAAAACCATTCCCTCTTGTCCTATCAATATTTAAAAAGTTGGTTTCCCTCCTGTTTATAATCTTCCATTAAACACTGAAAAAAACATGAGTTTTCCCCAGAATCTTCTTCTCATCAGACTCTCAGCTTCTTCAGCCTGGCTTTGTAGGAGAAGTTCTCCAGCCCTCTGATCATCTTTCTGATTCTCCTCTGAACCAAACTCCAACAGGTCCGCATCCTTTTTTAATTCTGGGAACTCCAAAACTGGATGTAGCACTCCAGATGGGCCCTCTTGAGTGCAAAGCACACAGGGACAATCCCCTCCCTCACCTTGCTGGCCACCCTTCTGTTGATGCAGCCTGGGATATCACCAGCCTTCTGGGCTGTGAGTGCACACTGCTGGCTCATGTTCACTTTTTAATCCACCAGAACTCCCAAGTCTTTCTTGGCAGGGCTATTCTCAAGTTTTATTCATAGCTGGGACAACCGCATCTCAAGCACAGCTCCTTGCATTTAGCTGTGTTGAAACTCATTTGTCCGCAAGGAACCCGGGATGATATGAGCCCACCATCAGTGGGATGCAGCAGGACTAATCGCAGCAGGCAACGCAGCCCCCAGAAACACGAGCTGACACATGAGGTATCAGATTGAGGTGAGACTATCAGCTATCTACATTTGTACCCTACTATTGGTTTCAGCTTTGCAGCTGGTAAACATGTAGGTGACACACTTTGCTGCCCACAACCCTCCTCATCACCAGGAGCTGTAAAAGATCCTCTGAATGTGTTTCTCAGCCCTCACAGTTCATGCCAGCCACAAATAGACACAAAGGAAATGAGCTGCTGGCTCACATCAGAGAAATGTGGCAAAAGGGAATTTGCAGGGAAATGGTAGCAACCCTAAACTGGGAAAGTTAAAGTAGTGGTAGGCTTCAGAAGAGCAGGGACTCATTTTCCAGTAGTGTTGCTGCAGTGGACTTCATTCCCCATTGTCTGGCAGTTTATGTCATCCCTCACACTGCTACAAAGCATGAGTGGGTCTGAAATTTCCCCTTACACAGTCCAATAGTAATATTTTTCATCCACTTTGCATTCACTGCAGCACAGCTGCCATGAACACCAGCTGCAGGCCTTTCTTTTTTTTTCCTTTTTTTTTTTTTTTGTGTGTGTGTGGGGGGGAAACTGAGACACGATGAAATTTTTCCAAGTCACAAACCTACATGTGAAGAATTTAAAATAGAGAACAGTTCCTACTTCCTGTCTTATCTGCAAGACAGCATCACATGTGAAGACATCTTATCAGGGAATATTTGGAACCATCAGTAAGTCCACACCATATTCAATTAACATTCAACAAAAACGATATCTTCTTAATGTTTTGAGTATACAAAAAGATTTTCGTTTTCAGAAAGAGGGCAAGTCAAGGTCAGGTATTATGAACATCAATATCTTAAGCCTTTTTTCTTAGTCCATCTGATCCTTTATAAGTTTACTGAGCGCTATTGAGGGGTCACAACATGCCTGATGTTGCATGCACGCTGCTATATCATAACTCACCACGGGATTTAAAATACCAAGGGATTACAGAGCTGAAGACAGCTCTGTAGGTATGGTTGGATTGGGGTTTATTTTAGGGAAGGACCAATTATCTCACTGCACTGGAGTGCTGCCCACAAAGCCCTGTTGTGCCCTGCATCTAAGGTCATAGATGTGTACTTGATGGTCTGCCATTCCTCCTACTGCCTGATCTTAGTTGCTGTTTATGATCTGCTGTATGACAGCAGTATTCAGAGAAGTAAATAAAGGCATGTTTGTCGTCATTTTTATTAAGGAAACTTCATTTTTGGGTTACTAAGTAAACATTTTTCATTGCAGTGGATGGAAAGACAATACCCATGGTATTTAACACAGATCTTATACTGCAGACTTTGCTTATGTCAGACCCTTGGAGACTTTTGAGATTTACTTCTCATTTGGTCCAAACCAGCAGAATATATGTTTTGCATGAAAAGGAAGGGGAAATACCAGCTGCTGTAGCGGAAGACAGACCCAATTCAGAAAACAAACAAGGTAAAGATGTGCTGTATAACTTCAGATACTGCCTCATAGATGTTTCTGCGTTTTTATATCCCCATCCATGAAATGGGAACATTAGTAATTCTTTATCTTGCAGAGAGTTAAGAAGCTAAATTAATTACTGTTTGTGAAGCTAATTGAGATTCCCAGATGGGCACTGTTTGGAAAATTGTAATTATTATTATTATTATTTCCATTGAGAGTTGGCTCCATATAATTAGTTTGCCATATCTGCAAACAGGTACACTCTCTAATGCTATTTGGAGACATTTCTCATTGGACTGGCCTGTGCAGACCAGAGTGGCAATCAGAGTTGAGTGGTCTCTCCATTCTTTTTCCTCACCCCAAACATGCCTCCATGGCTGTACTCCTCATGAAGTCACCTGCCTACAAGGAAACAGAAACAGGGAAACTGGCTCTATAACAAATGCATGCACCATTACAAACTCTTATGGAAAATTACACGTCTATTTGTGCAGCAGAGTAAAGCCTGGAGGTGGATTTGCAGGTAGAGAAAGGGTTTTCCAACAGCTTTTAAATTTCCCTAGCTTTGGCAATCAGCTTCTGATGAATTTAAATATACTCTCATGCAATGTTCACCACTCACATATTGTTTTAGTTTATTCTTACAGGTGCTGCTGAGCTCAGTAATACTGAGTTAGCTCAATATTTTTAACAAAGTCAATAAAAGCTGAGGCTGTCATTACTTCACTTGACAAGATTCACTTGTCAAACACCTCTCCCACTTAAAAGTAACACAACAGTAGTAGAACAAAAGGACCTACTAAAATGGTGCTGAGTTTAAAGCAAAACATCCCTTTAGCATTATGTAAGAGCTATAGAAAGTATGTTGTTTTATTTATGAATGTGGAACTCTGTCTATTCATTATTTCCTGAGTCTGAATTTGTCTATTTTGCTTTTCCTTTCCTTTCAAAAATAAGCAGTAATTGACATTGAGACATTCAAAGGCATTTTAAGTATCTTGAATCAGCAGCAACATTGCCAGAGATTTCATTTGAGAGAAGCTAAGTCAGTATGAGAAGGAAAGCTGGGGAAAGAAGGCAAAAATAATCAAGTCAAAGTGTCGGAAATGGCTGCAAAGTCTGAAGTTGTGCTTGTTTAACATACAGAACGTTACATCCCACTGATTCCTGCTCTGCCCAACATCAGCACCTGGCAGTGTTGATGGGGAAGATGGAGCTTAAAAATTATTTTGAGGTCTGGGCAGCAGGGTGAGGGAGAAGATTGTTGTCCTCTGCTTTGCTCTTGTAAGGGTCCATCAGGAGCACTGTGTCCAGGCCTGAGGTCCCCAGCATAAGAAGGATGTGGAGCTGTTGGAACAGGTCCAGAAGAGGCCATGAAGATGCTTAGGGTGCTTCAGCACCTCTATTATGAAGATAGGCTGAGGGAGCTGGGCTTGTTCAGCCTGGAGAAGAGAAGGAACCTGGAAATCCTCACTGTGACCTGCCAGTACTTGAGGGGAGCTTACATAGAGGAGAGGAGTTAATATTTTACACTGTCTGATAGTGACAGAGCTAGGGGGAATGACTGTAAACTAAAAGAAGAGAAATTTTAATTATATGTTAGGCAGAAATTCTTTACACAGAGGGTGGTGCAGGCCTGGATAGCCCAAAGTGTGGGAGCTCCATCCTTGAAGGTATCCAGGCTGGATGGGGCCCTGAACAGCCTGAGCTGGCAGTTGGCAATGTTCCTCTTGGATGGGATTTGAAATTAGGCGCTCTTTGAGGTTCTTTCCAAACCAAATTCCAAATTCTGTGATTAATGTCATTCTATCATACTTCGTTGATGGTTTCCCCTGAAAATTCTTATTTTCTTCCATATCTAAAATGCTTGATCTGCTCTTGCTCTTGTCTTCGAGAAGATCCAAAGCTGCAAGGGCTGCTCTGCTTCATCTACCTCTCGTGTTTCATATCATCAAAAACAGTGGGCTTGGCATAGGTGAAGCAAGTAGTCCAGTGAGTTTTATTGTGCATGAAGACCAAAGATGGGCTAAGTTCATTGGAAACGTTTTCAAGCAAGCTGAGGTACATTATGACCACATCTCAGTTACAATATGAATTTAGAGGTGTGAGTACTTGTTATGAAGTCAGTGAAACATTCAGTTTGATTCGTACATCCAATGTAACCAATTTTAATGTCGTGATTTTTTTTCTGTTCCTCTAATGCTGGAACAGTCCTTCAGAATCCATATTTGCTAAGTTAAGCAGCTGGGAAAATATGTCATTCAGCCTAGAAATAATTGGGAAATGGAAATATTTTACTTGTCTCTGAATGGAGACCAAACTCCAGTATTTAGGGCATATTGATGACGTGGAAACACCTGAATGTCTTGTAAGATCTGCTGCTCTGGTTCTGAAAGACTGGAATGAGCTTTGTTACAAGTGTGTTTTTACGTAGCAGGTTTGGGTTTAGAGGGAGGGAGCTTAGAAAATAAATGGTCATCTAACATTCTCTATTTCAAACTCAAACCAGCAAAAACACAACCAAAGTGCTTTTGCCTGCACTGTCTTTACCTGTATTCACTAGTACAGCACTGGAAAGAACTGAAATTTTAGACCTACATTTGCAGGATTCCCCAGTGTTGCTATCAGCAACCTCCCAAACCAAACCATTCAGTTGGTCCTTTGATGTGCAATTAAGCCCAGGAAAAAATAGCTTTGTGTAATGTATAAATAGAAAAGAGAAAAGATAAAGGCCGTGTTGAAGTCACTTGCTGACAGCGTGGCATCCAAATGTTAAAGGTGCATGCCACTACTTCTGCGCAGTATTGAGTCCTGAAAAACTCTTCCAAATTAGAGCCACCTGAAAATTAGCACTTTGATTACCTTTCATCTGCTTTTGTTTAGTTGGAAAATAAATAAATAAATGAATAGTTCTCAAGGCTGACTTGATTTGTCTTATCAGCAAAAATGATTTTTTAAAGAAGAAGATGATGCCTGCTCTCTAAGGCAGTATTTTTATTAGATTGCTTTTCTCTTTATTTCTATAAAAACAACGTTTTTGCAGGAAGCCATTAGGTTTACTCATTCTTACTGATGAATAGCTGGCATGTGAAATATAGACCTCTTGCATGTTGTAAAAGGTCAGAGTATGTGGCGTGTTCTTTGAGCATCAGGAATAAGGCAGACAGACACGTTTTGATTAACCTGACAAAAGGATGAGATGATCCAAGTGGAAGCTACAGTATTTGAATGAACTTCAGCCGTTAACATCTGTCCTATCTGAGGGTCTGACTGATCTCCTGCCAATTTTATATTCACATAGCTCCATGGCTGAAGTGGAGCTATCCTGCTTTACATCAGTGAGAAATCCAATTTTGCCTCTAGAAGGAATGAAAAATGGCTGTTACCAAAGGATGAGGAAAATTCAAATTTAATTTTGAATTATCATTCAAATCTAGAACTACGAAGGAATACATGAAGAAGAAAAGAAGATGACAAAGGATGTAATTATATCATCCTACCATTACACATCTAAATAGTCCCACTTGGACTGCCAGCCTTCCTATAAAGCCAAAATGGATCTCTAGGCACTGAAGAGATCCATGAACACTGAACAACCTAAGCACAATCATCATCATCACCTCTGATTAACCCTAGCACGTTTTATGCAAAGGTTGAGTCAGGCCCTGTTTCAGTGTAAAGCTGGATGAGGTCTCCTGGGTCATAACAATCAGCTCATGATGAGTATCCCTCGTGTCCTGTAATCCCCTTAATACAAACCTATTAAGTTCCCTTAGTTTTGTTTCTTATTCCCTCTGCTTCTTCCAGTTTATACCCTTAATTTATTTACACATTCTTCTCTTGTGGTGTGTGCAAATGAACTTAAACAGCTTGCTTATCTCCCAGCATTAAATCTCTAATACATCAGTAGACAGCGAGTGCATCCTCTATTGTCTTGCTAGACTCATGGAGGCCAAAAGGGGTTGTCCTCTCCTTTGAGGAACATAGTTGCTCCTGTTGCTCCTTGTCCTTCCAAAGGATGCTTGGGAACTCAGTGCATCTCATAATGTGACAGCAAAATTCTAGTAAAGAAATCTCAAACACTGTCTCTTCTGTCTGCAAAGTTGCAGTAGTCTTGAAAGAAGATCATACCATGTATGATTTCATGGCTTCTACAAAAAAGTGTGACAAAATCTCTTTGTGTCATTTTGTGGCTTCTCAGATGTAGATAAAAGTAGGTGTCATAGATGCAACAAAAGTCTGTGAACAGAAGGAAATAGAGAATAGGGAGAGCCAGGGCTTGGGGCTGAACTCATTTCTAGATACATATGCAAAGCAGTAATAAATGAGCTACAGTTTATTATAGGGAGAGCATCAGGTCTTCCAGCTGATCTATTAGGACTTCAGGCCAGGATATTTAATTATGCCCTGGCCTCCTCCTTTAACCAGATTATCACAGTGACACAGTGACTGCTGTGCCCTGCCAGCACCCTCAGGCTTTGCTCCTTCTCCTTTGCTCTCAGTGGCCCTGCTATCTCTGGAAAGAAGATGCAGAGGCTCACAGGAGGGATTGCTGGGAGCTTGATGATCTGTGTGTTTTGTCTTAAATGAAAAATAAGGATGATCTGCAATTATAAGAATGGTTATGATTTTGTTATTATTATTGCTTAGAACACCTGAGATCTTATACATTGTCTTTCAGTATTGAAAACCATGTTAAGCATAGAGAAAAGCAATTTTTGATAGCTGGGCTCCCTTCCTGTTCTTAATTTACCCATCTGTGCACTGCAGAGAGCAGAGGATAAGTGGGGTCAGCTCTCTCTTCCCCCCTTCTGTGCATGATGCTGACTCCAAACGCACCCACTGAGTGGAACCCATCTGTTACCCCTGCATCTCATCTTCAAATACCTTCAGAGGCATTTGAAATGGACAAACCAAAGGCTCCAGTACATCCCAGCAGGATTATGGATACTGCACTGCTGCCTTCCCAGTGTCATTGCTGGGTGTGGCTCTTTGAGCAAAAAAACTCATTTTTGTTTAGAAAATCTTCAGCCTATGTTGTTTGAGATGAGTTGTCTCAGCAGGACTTCATTTCCTGAATGTGTTTATTTTGTTACACTGTGATCTCAACGATTTCACTGTGAGTTTCAACTTTTTTCTACTTTCTGAAAGGGAATAATAATCCTTATGGTGCTTTGAAGTGCCGTGTAAACACTGGGGTCATTGCTGATACTACCACTATTACCAGGACAAAGGTAGTGAGTATAGGAGAGAGGCATAGGTATGTTGCTTCCTAGGGGAAACTGGTTGTTACTATTTATTTATTTAATTTTTACAAGAAAAATCGTGGTGGTGGGAGGAAAAAAAAAGTAAAAAAAAAAAAAAAGTGTAGCATTGCCCAAATAAATGGTTCATACACTGGGACAAAATTCACCCAATAAAAAAATGGAAAATAAAACTTTAGAAAAAAAAAAAAAAATATAAAATAAAAATAAGAAAAAAAAAAGAAAAAAACAAAAAAAGGGGTGTTATTTGCCAGGGAAATGTTTAAAATTTTCTTTTTTCAAGCATGTTTTCTACTGAGGAAAATGGAATAGAGAAGAAGAAAGGAAATAAAAATGAGAATGTAAAAAGATATTTTTTTTTTCCACACTGAATATGAGAGAATATACTTCCTGATCTATTTTACATAGATTTTTCTCCAAAAATATATCAGTCCCTCAACTGTTTTGCCAGATTCTGTCACTGCCTCCAGTCCTGAACTGACATGTGACCTGCAAAAAGTGACAGTGTCCATGGGACTTGGTTCAATCTCCAGCAAACCTGCTATCACTGAGAGGTTTAATGGGCTTCATTCATTAAACTTGCAGAGCTTCTTTCCGAGCTCAAGGTGAGGGTGGCACGAGGAACGTGAAAAATCTGGAGAGAAACTGTCACTCCTGTTCACTCTAATGAGACTTTTCTCCTAGAAAGGACATCAGTACAAATCCAATCCACTGCTGTCATAAACGAGCAGCTGCTATTTATGCTGCAAAATATTCCTAGAGGTGCAATTCTTCAGTCAGTTTTATGTCAGCTACACTTGGCTCTCTTCTGATAACAGCAAAATTATGTTTCTTTAATACAGGTTTCTGGTAAAATTAGGGAAGAGTTTTGGAAAATGTAAGGCAAATGCTTTGCTTCAGTGTCAGAGCTTCTAATTTATGCTGCTTATTATAATGTATTTTATCCAGCCAGACACCCAAAGCCATTGCCCCTGCAGAAAGAGCAACTCAAGGTGGTCTATTTGGGTAGAAATAGGCAGTGGGGTCTATGGTGGCAATGGAAATCTGCAGTCATACATCACACCATGACATAATATCACCCTCTGCCAGTTGAGCTGTGTTTAAGATGTTAGTAAGTTCGTCAGTTGTCAGATCATAAAACTGATCGTCAGAGTTACACTTTGAAAACAGGCCAGCTTTTCAGTCTGCTCCAGCACTGAAGGGTTTCATCTCCCTCAGCTGAGGTCTTGGAGAGGAGGAGCAGGTAATGTCATCATGCCCCACATGTGCATATTGTGAGCACCATGCCCATGCTGCACCCACTTAGCTCATCCGTGTTCTCCTCCCTATCTTCCATTTTTCAGTGGAACTATGGCACCTTATCCCAGCAAGACGCTGAGACACACTTTGGAATGTGCAGGTATCCCTTTTGTAGTGACCTTACACAAAACACAGCAACAATAGTTATGTGTACGATGAGTCAGCTAAGCAATGCAAAAAAAAAAAAAAAAAAAAAAAAAAAGAAGGAAAAAAGGAGTGTGACCTGGAGTGTGAGAGGAGTGAACAGCAGATACCTTTGCAGTGGTGTTTCTCTGCAGCTTGTAACAAAAGAACACTGAGTCATTTGGAGAGTAAGCCAAGACCTGCTCTTCTGTTCAAGGAAGCCTCGAGGTGTTTGATTTACAACCAGCTAAAAATGCTGCACAACTTTGAAAGTGTATTTACAGCTTTCCTTTTCACAATCTGCTTGCTGGCACATACAGAATTACGAGGGAAGGGTTTGGGTTGTTACTGTGGTTTTATTCATTTGCAGTTGCTCTGTGCACTGCTTTTTTGACATTTTATGCATCCCTAAAGATCCACAGTACACCTCTTGAGAAACATCCTGCAAAGACAAGGTGAAAAACTTGCACATCATATATCACCGGAGCTTCTTAGTGCTTTAGGAAAACGAGGAATAAGAGAGCTGTGGACCTTGGTTTCACTGCACAAAGAGCTGTTTTCTTGCAGCAACAAAGGTTCTACTTTGAACAAAGCTAGACAAGTCTGAAGTTGCTGTGCAGTGAGCGCACTGTGTTCACTGGGAGAGCGTGGCATGCTGTAAATGCACCCAGTTCTGCTTCACGCAGACAGTGCAGCCAACAGGTCCAGGCAAACCTTTCCAACATAAGCAGTTGTGCAGACCTGTCTATTGTTGCTCAGGCTCCTCTGAGAGCAGGAGGAAGCGAGATGCAAGGGTGCAGAATTACAAGGTGGCCTTACCCCTGCCTTTTCGTCTCCTACTGAAGAATGAATTCATCAAATGTAATAAGCATGCTGGTCCTGTGTACCCATTCCTCTTGGCAAAGGTCTCTTCTCTAAAGAGCTTTTGGCTATGACAGTATGTTAAGCCCACACCTCACACAGTGGTATCAGTTCCTGAATCACTCAAACAAGGTGTTTTTGGTGGGGCTGGGTTACAGACTGGCCACACATCTCAAGCTCCAGCAGCACAGTTGAGGAATGCAGGTATGTAGGGCTCCCCTGGAAAGGCCCTACTGAAAGATCTCCGGGGGTGTACTGTACTGAGCATAAGCCTACCACCCCAGGGTTTGGAAGAGAACAAATTCCTTCCAGGATTATAGGATTAAGAAGCTGAAAAGTGATTCAAATTCTTCATTAAACAGGGGAAGAAAAAAAAAAAAGGAGGGGGGGAGGAGACATTAGGGGAAGGTCTTCAGTGCATGCATCACTCGACATGTTTTCCTTGTAATTAAAGGAAGTTATTGAAAAATATTTGAGGGGATTAAATGCTCTGAGTATATGTGCCGATCAAATAACACAAGAGTCTGCATTCTTCCAACTAATCAATGGAGTGACTTGAATGGGGAGGTTCAAAAGAGCACAGTTATTGTTAAAGTACCATTGTAGTAGTATTCACCATACTGTACGGCAGATGGACAGGCCCAAGGTTTCCCAGCTGGGAACTTTGCTGTAGCTGAAAACCAAGGGTCTGGAGTTCGTCTGTGGGTATTTCTACATCTATTGTTGAAATTTCAGGCAAACTATTCTTCCTTTTCTGCCTTCAACCTGAATGCAGGAAGAGATGCTCCTAATTTCCCAAGGGCAGCTTCTCTGGGACAAAAAATTGCACTCCTTTTATGCCAGCAAAATAGGAAAGGAAAAATATGCAGAAAAAAAAAGGGGGCAAAAACAGAGCCCAGGCCATAAAAAATGGGAGGGACTCAAACTATAAGGAGGCAATTGTACATACCATTATTCTTTGCTCTGTTCTCTGACAGCTTAATTGTAAGAGGGCATTATTTAGCTATTAATTAAAGTTCACTATATCTTAAACACCTGATGTCTAGAAGAGCCAATGCATCTTGCAGTCTGTAACACTGCACTATGACCACCTCAGTGCTCTGTAACTCTTTATACTGTATATTACCGTATGCAGAGGTCTTCACATTATTCTGGATTTTCTTTTGGGCAGTGCAAGAGATGACAATGGTCTCTAATAGCATTCATCTTCAAATGGCATTTGAAGACCATAAAAACATGTTTAGTTTTTTTTTTCTTTTCTTTTCACTTTTTGCCATTTTGTATAAAATTTTGAGTTTGATTTTCTTGCATTACCCATGTTCCGTTTTCCTTCTTCAGCAGTTCTGGAGAAGGAAAGCTGTCTTTAGACAAAATCTACCCCAAGGTTGTGCCTTCCTGTTTGTTGCTGCTCTGCCATAAAGCCTGAGGCCAGATGCCTCACCTTGTTAGCTCCATTTGTATTTTACAAATGAGCAAATTAATGACATCCCTCTCAATCCCTGGAGCATGTAAGGTTCAATTAATGGTTGAAAAGTGCTTTGAGATCTTTGCATAAAAGATGCCATCTAATTGCACAAAGAAAGATGATAGTCTTCTTTCATTATCTTTTTTCAAAGAAAGTCATAAATTGGAGGGAAAAGATTACCTCCTCTCCTCTCCTCTCCTCTCCTCTCCTCTCCTCTCCTCTCCTCTCCTCTCCTCTCCTCTCCTCTCCTCTCCTCTCCTCTCCTCT
>NW_024885552.1:0-10165 GCF_019232065.1 Centrocercus urophasianus
GTAAAATAGCTTTAAAATATATATTATATATATATTTTAAATATGTATATATTTAAAAAAGAAAAGAAAAGAAAAAAAAATCATGATTTTCATTATAACTTCTCTATGGTATGAAAGAAATCAGACAGAATTTTTCTTTTTAAGCACTTGGCTTAAGAGAACAGAGACCTGGAAGAGCCTTACTATGAGCTCATCAGAGAATATTTATTTTTTTTCTTCTGTATCTCATTACATCATTACAGTATTACAACTGCATCAATTTAAACCAAATGTAATCCTGTGAATGTGTCCTCTCAGAAATATCAGTTCTCCCTGAAAAAAGAAGAGCTATTTTGAGATAGAAATCTGAAACAGTAGATTTGCTACAGTTCCATCATCTTAAAGCTTGAGGACTAATTTCTGATTCCTTCTAAGTTTTCAAACATAAATTAACACAATATTATAGGCAAGTAGAGCTCAATTAACTTAGGATTTCCAACTTGCAATAGATATCAAAAATGTAGACAGCACAAACTATAGACACATGGTACTACTGTGTCTTGTCTTCGTTTTTACTGTGTGGTTACCAAATGAAATACTGTCTGAATCACTGTCTGGTTCTTTATCATTTCTCATCTACCATTTCAAACGCCAACTATGACAACTGGCAAATGGGTGTACCATGGCTTGAACTACAGGGATCCTGTGTTCAGAAAGGGACTCAGAAGGAGTCTGGAACTATGAAGCATCTCAGTGTTCAGCAAGTACTTCCAAAATTATCCTGTTCACCAGCGCTGGGTTAACACATCCCTTCCCAAAATTTTTAATTCAGATAGAATCAGTTCACCTTCCCATTTCCCATGTGGAGCAGGTAATAGGTCTTCTTACATGGAATGGAGGAGAGGTTCAGCATGTCCCTGAAAGCAAAGTCAACATGAAGGTGTAATCTAAGGATGGAGTTGTGCAAAAGTACAGGATGACTCATCAAAACATTCCACTCCAACAACACAAAACAGGTTGAAATACAAAGAAAGCAAGCTAGTAGCTGTTAGGAGCAGGCATACAATTTCTGCACATTGATGACCTGCTATAGGAAGGCCACCTCCTTCTAGACTAGGTTGTTCAAAGCCCCATCAAGTACATCTTTGAATGCCTCCAGGGAGGGGGACATCCACAACCTCTCTGGGCAACCTGTTCCAGTACCGCCTTCACAATGAAGAATTTCTTCCTAATAGCTGGTCTAAATCTACCCTCTTCTAGTTTAAAGCCATTTCCCCTCACCCTGACATTATATGCTCTTATAAAAAGTCCCTCCCCAGCTTTCCAGGAGGCTCCCTTCAAGTACTGTAAGGCTGCTATAAGGTTTCCTCAGAGCCTTCTCTTCGGATTGAAGAGCCCCAACTCTCTGATTGTCCCCATAGGAGAGGTGCTCCAGTCCTCTGATCACCTTCATAGCCTTCCTCTGGACCTGCTCCAATACTTCAATGTCATTCTTGTGTTAGGGGCTCCAGAACAAGACGCAGCAGTCCAGGTGGGATCTCACAAGAGCAGAGTAGAGTGGAAGAATCACCTCCCTTGATTTGTCGGTCACGCTTCTCTTGATGCAGCCCAAGACACAATTAGCCTTCTAGGCTGCAAGTGCACATTGGTGGCTCACATTGAATCTTTTATCAGCCAACACTCCCAAATCCTTCTCCTCAGGGTTGCTCTCAGGCCATTCTCTGCCTAACCTGTATTTATGCTTGGGATTGCCCTGATCCAGGTGCCAGACCTTGCACTTGGCCTTGTTGAACTTCATGGGGTTGGTGTGGGCCCACCTCTTAAGCCTTTCCAGGTCCCTCCAGAGGGCATCCTTTCCGTTTAGCGTGTCAAATGCAACACTCAGCATGATGTCATCTGCAAACTTGCTGAGAACTCATTTGATCCCACTGTCCATGTCAGCTACAAAGATGTTAAATAACACAGGTCCCAACACTGATCCCTGAGGGATACCATGTCAACAGTCTCCACTTGGACATTGAGCCATTGACCACAACTCTCTGAGTGCAACCATCCAGCCAATTCCTTACCCAGTGAGTAGTCCATTTATCAAGTCTTTCTCTCTCTCTCTCCTTTTTTCTTTTTTTTTTTTTTTTTTTTTTTTTGGCAAACAGGATGTCCTGTGGGATAGTGTCAAATGCTTTGCACAAGACCAGGCAGATGACATGATTTGCTGCTCTTCCTTTATCCACTGACACTGTAACTCCATCATAAAAGGCCACCAAGTTTATCAGGCGTAACTTGCCCTTGGTGAATCCATGTTGGTTACCACCAATTTCCTTATCTTTATTTTCCATGTGCTTTAGTAGGGCCTTCATGTGCATATGCTCCATGATCATGCCAGGCACAGAGGTGACTGGCCTGTAGTTCTCATGATTTTCTTTATTTCCCTCACTGAAAATGAAAATTATATTTCCTCTTTTCCATTCAGAGGGAACTTCACCAGACTACTATGACCTTTCAAATGGTGGACAAAGTGATGGACAGCAGCTTCACAACTTTATCCTCCACTGCCTCCAGAACCAGCAGATGGATCTCAATGGGTTCCATGTTCTTGTGCATGCACCTTCTGGTTCTTTAGATAGTATTAAACCTCATCTTCCCTTTCAGCAGGTTGATCTACCTCTTCCAAGTTCTTACCACTTGCTTTCTGCAACATCGACAGTGTGACTAGAGCCCTTGCCAGTAAAGACTTTCATTGAGCACTTCAGTTTTCTCTGTATCCCTCGTGACTAGTACTCCAGTTTCCTTCCAGAGAGTGTCCCCATTTCCCTGACCTTCTTTTTATCACTGATATACCCATAAAATTTCTTCTTCCTCCTCTTTATGTCCCTGGATAGATTTAATTCTGTTAGGCTTCTGTTAGGCTTTCTGTTAGTCTGATCTCAGGCTGCTTGGACAGCTTCTTTTTATTCGATCCAGGTTACCTATTCCTGCTTCCACTCCATATTGACATTGTTTTTGTGATTAAGTAAGTCCAGGTTATTCTTGTTAATCCGCAGAGGCCTCCTGGCAATCTTGCCTGCCTTCCGCTTCTTGAATACTGACCAACTTTCTTCGGCCCCTCTTCCCTTCAGGGCTTTCTACCATGTTTCACCCTAGCAAATAATTCCCCTGATTTTGAATGCTATAGCCAAGATTACCCACGCCCACTCACCAGCCTATCCTCACTGGTGATGACAAAATATGGCACAGCACCTTTTCTCATGGGTTTCTGTACTGCTTGGAAGAGGAAGTTATCATCAACGCATTCCAGAAAGCTCTTCGATTTTTGGTGCTCTGCTGTGTTGTCCGTGCAACAGACTCTGAGGTGGTTGAAGTCCCCCCATGAGGACCATGTTTTGTGAATGTGATACTGCTCCTGTCTGTTTATAGAAGGCCTTATCCTTCTATAAACTGTTTTCTTATTCAGGTTGCCTCTAGCAGACCCTTACTATAATGTCTGCTTCCCTTGCCTTCTTTTTAACCTTTAACCATAAGCCCTTTGTCAGCTTCTCATCTATTCCCAAGTGGAACTCCATGGTCTCCAGTTGGTCAGTAATGTACAGGGCATACTCTCCTTCTCCCCTGCCTATCTTTCCTAAAAATTTATACCCATCTATTCCTACATTCCAGTCATGAGAGTCATCCCACCACATCTCAGTGATGCCAGTGACATCATAGCCCAGGAACACACACACCTGCAACTCCTCTTGATTGTTCCTTGTGCTCCATGCACAGGTGCACAGGCATTTGAGTTGGGCTGCTATTGAGACTTGTTTACCAATTGGAGTTTTCTTATCTTGAACGTTAGGTGTTGTCTTACTGGCTTCTGATCCTACTCCAGGATCAGGGCGTCCATTACCATTGTCAGCTTGAAAATTCAGTAATTTGAAGATCCCCACACCCAGCAACTTTAGTTTAAAGCCCTCCTGATTAAATTGGAAAGCATGTTGTCAAAGATAGTCTTCCCTTTGTCTGTTGGATGAAACCCATCCTCTCCCAGAAAACCAGATTTCTCAAAATTCATTCCATGACATAAGTAGCCAGAGCCCTGTTGACAAAAGCACTCCCTTTGCCTTTTACTGATTTTCTTAATTCTATGAGTCCTTTCCCTCCCCATTCCCCTAACCTGGAGGACTAATGAGATGACTACCTGTGCTCCAAGTTCTTCACTACTGCTCTGCTCCTTGTAGTCTCTCTTGATAGTCTTCATGTTGCTTTGACAGCTGTGTCACTGGTGCTTACAGGAAACAGCAGCAGCAGGTAGTAGTTTGTGGGACGTACAAGGTCTGGCAGCTTCTCTGTCATGTCCTTGATGTGGGCTCCTGGTAAACAGAGGATTTCCCTAGATAGTAGGTCAGGACAACAAATGGGTGCCTCTGTACCCCTCAGAAGAGAATCACCCGCCACTACCATCCGTAGTTGTTATGCAATGGAGAGTAGGTCTGGCTGCCTTACTCAGTTCAGACAATTTACATGTTATTGTTTCTAGGTCCATATGCTTCCCACAACCATCGTCTGCACAGATGGTTCTTCCTTTTGTAGACCATTCTGAGGGGAGGCAATGATCATGACCGAGGTAGATGTGCATCCTTCTTACTAGAGCTGCAGCCTTGACTCAGCATTGAGTGCTCACGATTCTGCTTTGAGAGTCACTCGGAATGAGTGCTCCCCACTTCTGAAACCAGCAAAACCTCAGTGCCCTGCTGTGTAAGGTCCAGCTCCAGCTGTTATAGCACATGACAGGTGTAAAGGTGACCCCCACACTCTGCTCACCCACCGTAATCTTAGTCACTGCCCTCTCTGAGGTTTATTTTGGAGGCAGAATGTGGCCTCCATTGCCTTGGCAATGCCCATACCAGGTCAGCCGCTTTTACAATAGCTGCCCATTGCTGGAGGTTGACTCTATTTTTTGGTGTCTCTCTGATGAATAAACCCCCCAAACTCCTTCATACCTTGAAATCAGATGTTCTGGTGCTGGCCAGACTAGCTCCAAAGCAGCTGCTCTCATCAAGTGCCTATGAGATTGTATTTAGAGAGGTGGGAAAATAAGGATATCTGAGAATCCTTCTGCATAGATAAAACAGTACAGAGAAATATGATTTATTCTAATTTCCTTTCTATGTATTTTGGAATAATTGAAGAAAGTAGGTGATACAGTGATTTATAGTGAGGTGTATGTATAAAAACCTTCTATGAAAAGCAGGACCAAGGCATGTATTGTTAGATAAAATCAATGATCAACCCCAAAGGGAAAAGTAAATACAAAAGTTGTCATGTTGTGTAATTTCTGCCATGCTCCATCTGGTGAGCAAAGCAATCAGAGTCCTTCTAGTCACTAGCCTACAGTTTCATGAAAGAAGCAAGGAGAATACTTTGTCATGTTCTATTCTTTTTAAGACAGAAAAAAAAAAAAAAAAAAAAAAAAAACAAACAACCAAGATCAGAAGTAGTGCTGAACCTCTTAAATGGCTTATTTACTATGAGTGCCAAGTACCCAAAGACAGAAAAGTTGATGGAAAGGAAAAGTTCTAGATGATCTGGATAGAAGACAGGGGAGGTGGAAGGAATGCTTATGGTTCCTTTGTGTGTTTTAGTCTTTAATAATTTTCTCTTCTTGTACATGTCAAATGTTATTTTTTTAGAGTACTTATTCAAACCATAAGGATTTCTGGAGAAATTTTGTTTGTATCTGGTTGTTTAATATGCTTTGATGGATCTCTTCCTCCGTTAATTTCTTTTTGGCATTCATGTTATCACAGTTTTGCAAGCCCATTCAACAGCAATAAAAGTGCTTTAATCTTTTGTTAGCAGTAGAATTCTGAGAACATGGGAACTGAAAGGAATATCTTCATAAAGCTCAGTAAAAATAAAAAGATCTAAGGCTATCTTTTGATTTGTTAGCTTCCTATGCTTTTGCCAGCTACCTATGAAAACTCCAGGGAGCTCTAAACTGAGCTTTATGTACTTCTAATGAAACGTACCTATTTTTTCTTTTTCTTTTTTTTTTCTCCCTTGTTTATTTTAAGAAGCTTTGTGTGTTTTCCATAACAAATATAGTCTCCTCTATGCATTGCATAAAAATGAAGAAGACACACTGGCTAAAATCCTTTTTGGTGAAGCATTTTTCATACCCCACAAAGTTTTCAAGTACCCTACTTGATTGCTAGTATCATATAGTAACCACAGTTAGAAGAAAAGAAAGTCCTTGTGCAGTTACGTAGGTTTGTCATAAGTCAGTACCGGAATTCTTGAAGCTGTTCAGTATCTCTTCTAAAATGAAATTCAAATGTAGCTCTTTGCACAAAGCCTTGGTGTTATTATAGTCAGATTTATCCACTCAAAAGGATGCTTAGTGGTTTCATAAGGATTTTTTGCTGTTTCCTGAATAGAAAGAGTGGTTTTCAACTGCGTGTTAATTTTCTAATATTTTAATGGAAAAAATAGCCATAGAATGACAGAATCTTTTGGGCGAAAAGAGGCCTTTGAAGGTCATCTAGTCCAAATCCTCTGTAATAGATGGTTGCTCAAAGCCTGGTCCAGCCTAGCATTGAATGTCTCCAGGAACAGGGCATGCTCTCTCAGCAACCTGTTCCAGTGCCTCACTACCCTAATATCTGCCTACATCTCCTCTTTGAATCTGAAACCATTTTCCCTTGGCCTATCACCTAATCTAAATATTGACCTTATCAGAAGTACCAGAGAACTTCTGGTATCTGTTGGAATCTACTTAACCATACAAAGCCCCTCAACAAAATCCAGGCATTTCTATATGTTTCCTGTATCACAACCAGTTTATTTATTTTCAGTTAAAAAAATCAAGCTTAATTCAATTTGAAACTAATATTCAATATTTTTTCCCCTGATGTGAGTCAAAAATGTCCTAAATGATTTTTGGTTCATATTTTACTGTCTTTGCTCCCAATTAAATGTGCTGTGAATACTGGCAATTACATTGCCTTCATTTGCCAAATTAATGAAGTATCAGTAAAGGGTCATCATTTAAACAGTTAGAAGTTAATCACAATATCAAACCTTTAACATATCTATACAATTATTTTAAAGTGGAATTGGAATTGCTCCCTTATGCCTCACAGTTTTTCTTTTTGTGAATTGCAGGACACTAAGCATGTTTTAGTTCATGAGACTGAGTCAATCATGTTTTTAGAACTTGAAAATAGATATTGTAATAGGATTAATGATAATATTTTAAGCAGTAAGAATTCCCTACTAGCTGTGTCTACTTAGTAAATTGTTTAAATATTCAGCTTTTAAACTCAATAGAATCTATCACAAATGCTACAGTTTGCACTGCAAAAAATTCTGACATTATCACCAGAAGATATAATAATGCAAGAAAATCATGACAGCTTTTTAGTAAATACGTGAAATTTGACACAGGAGATGAGTTATTATCTTTAGCAACAAGTAAAGCTGATATTTTTTTTCTTTTTTTCCCCCTCCCCAGATAAGAATAGACCTGAATTTGCAATTAAATAGGATACATTTTTATAACTGGTCCCAGTGGCTGTTTGATTCCTTCAGTCCTACTTAGGACTTGGCCTATATCTTCTGTCTTAGGATGTTCTACATCTAGAGAGAAAATGCCAGTTCCTCACATGCTTTGTAATCTGAGGATATTCCAGCTGCCTCAATCTGTTGGTGATGTTTTCATATTGTATTTCTTCCCAGAGCACAAGAAAATCAGTTTTTGTGCTTGGTAACCAGTGCAGCAGAGAATATGTGTAACAAAGATGATTTATTACTTAGTTAATATCTGCTGAAATCATGGAAAAAAGATGCACAAATAAGATTCTGTCAACATCATGATGTGCAGCTTAGTCCTTCAGCATCAAAGAAATTTTAGTTGTCTTTTCTTATTATAATCTCTCAGCTGTATGATCAAATTCACTAAGATACTGATGAATAGGAGAAAATATGGACAAAAACATAATCAGTGAGGAAATTTTTTAGTTAGTGAGAGAATATTTCAAGTTTTTTTTTTCTCTTTACAAACTGACAACTAAAGAAGTGCCTGTTGGATAAAGAGTGCATAATTCCTTAATCATTAAATAACGTTACTCATGAATAAGCTGTGAAAAAATTCAATGTCAGTTGCCTGTCTAATTATATTGAACCTTTTTATTTGCGGAGTTACTATGAAAACACGGGATTGGGTTGTTTAATTAGAGTTACTGCTGAGATAAATATCCTTGCTCATAGTATGAAGCTATGTAGCTGACTGTAGAAATAAACAGAAACATATCTTTTGACAGTTTTTCAAAGGAAAAAAATATGGAAGCCAGGAAGTGTTTCAGTACATCATGGTAATAGCGAAAGAGAGGAAGTATGAGTTTAGCACCCAAGAGATAATCAAAATATATAAGGCCTTTCATTAAACATTCTGTGATATTTCATTCAACTTTTATTATTGTTTAGTTGCCTTGAGTTAGAAAGTTTACTTTCATCAGCTACTCAGAAAAATAGCATTTCTTCCTTTTTTTTTTTTAAAAAAAAAAGAAAAGTTTTCGTTACAGTTTTTCTGGGTTTGGTATTCTATGAATTCAGCATTTAGTTTAACAAATTAATGCTTCGTATCAGTGATGACTTAAACTGCTCTGCTTCCCAGCAGTGTATCAGCACTATGTTAAGAAGTATATAGATGAAGATCATGATGCACACCTTTCTGAAGGCCCTACAAAGGCATATGGAAAATAAAGATAAGGAAAATGGTGGTGACTAACATGAATTCTCCAAGGGCAAGTTGGAAATGGCTTTAAACTGGAAGAGGGTAGATTTAGACCAGCTATTAGGAAGAAATTCTTTACTGTGTGGGTGGCACTGGAACAGGCTGCCCAGAGAGGATGTGGATGTCCCCTCCCTAGAGGCATTCAAAGATGTTCTCGATGAGGCTTTGAGCAACCTAGTCTAGATGGAGGTGGCCCTCCTATAGCAAGGGGTTTGGAACTAGATGACCAAACCATTCTATGGTTCTGTGATATGGTCACAGAAAAGAGAAAGATTGTTTCTGGTTATTGTATTATGTTATTGAAGCTTAGATTTTAAAGTATGTAGAGGCAAAAGGAAGGAAGGTAAAGTGTTCTAATTTTTATATGGGAATTGAAGAGAATATTCTGGGTTGTTACAACTTACACAGTTAGAATGTCGCAGATCCCTTAAAGTTGTAAAACACTTCGCTGACACACTCCAGAGATGAATGTGTCAGGAACCTGGTGGAGTAAAATAAATGTCGTAAGTCTGACTCTGCATGCTTATAACAAAAAAACATTTGTGCATCATTACATGGTTTGATCTCACATCTTGATCTGTAAACTAGCAAATGTGTTCTCTGATGAAGGAAGTTAATAACTGCTTACTGTTAGTTTGCCTATGGAACAGTAACTATATAAATGGCAATACAAGATATGAAGAAAAAAAAACAAAGCTATTAATTCCAGCTGAATATACAAGATTTTATCTAGGTTGAAATTTTGCAGTTCTCATCTTTAGCTACCAGCAGAATTTTTAATGTTTGATCCAAAAAATGGCATATTTAATTATATACATGGCGCTATTACATTATTTCCTTAATATCTGATAGGAAAGTGAACTATATTCTAAACTACTGAGAATATCTGCACAGCCACATAGTTTTATTTTTCACTTTGCCAGCACTTCTTTGTCTGGAAAAAAAAAAAAAAAAATGCAGAGATGTATTATATAGGTAATGACAGCTGAGCTTTTATATTACCACTCTTTCCTATCAGCTTTGCTTCTCTATGAAACCGTTCCTTTTGCAAATGCAAAAAAATATGTAACTGTATAAATCTTCAAAAATTGCATGCTGTTTTTCCTTGTCATTTCTGTATTCAAAATTAGAGGAAAGAATGTTCTTATAAAAAATTTGTAAGTGCAGTATTTCATGTTTAATTCAAATTCAGATTCATAGCCAGTTTCCAGAGATTGACTTAAGCCTTCATACAACCCCATCTGGCCTGCATATGTGTTCGTCTAAAATCTGGGGGAAAAGAATGGAATGGAATGGAATGGAATGGAATGGAATGGAATGGAATGGAATGGAATAGAATAGAATAGAATAGAATAGAATAGAATAGAATAGAATAGAATAGAATAGAATAGAATAGAATAGAATAGAATAGAATAG
>NW_024885553.1:0-27910 GCF_019232065.1 Centrocercus urophasianus
TGCAACCCTTTGGCTGTGTCCAGCCAGCCAATTCCTAATCCATCAAACTATTTAGCCTAGAGGAATGAAGGCCGAGAGGGAATCTTATCAATGCTTTTAAATAGCTAAAGGGAGGGTGGGGTTAGTCTCTTTTTAGTGGTGCCTAGTGACAGGACAAGGGGCGATGGTTACAAACTGGAACACAAGAAGCTCAATCTCAACATGAGGAAAAATTTATTTGAGCGTGTGGCAGAGCACTGGAACAAGCTGCCCAGAGTGGTGGAGTCTCCTCTGGAGACGTTCAAAACCCACCTGGATGTTGTCTTCTGCAAACTACTCCAGAGGTCCCTTCCAACCCCTACGATACTGTGATTCTGTAATGGTAATAGAAGGATATTGCAATTGAATTATCTTCAGTGTTAAAGGGGAGGCCCTTGTTTTTGAAGGGAGTGGCTGTTTTGTTAGTCTTCAGAAAGCAAGCAGTTTAGAGAAGGATCAGCTAACAATTGTAAATCAAATATGAGAGGCAAGGTTACGACTTTTGTCCAAATTTTAATAGTTTTCTTAGATTTACTAAATATGTATGTATCAAAAAGGAGGAAAAAAAAAAAACGAGATTGATGCTTTAGCGATTGCAATTGCTTCATTGGATAGTATAAATTATAACAGTAAAGCTGCTATTTATTAATCTATTCTAGTGTTTCCAGTCATTAGAAATGTTTGCATGGTCTGAAGTAACTCAGTCTATTGTGTTGGGGTGGGAAATGTTACCTTAACTGTGCATAGCATTTATGCTGATTAGTCAAGTTGCATGGAGTGCTGCTGTTAGCATTGTGTATGAACTGTGTAATAAAAGCAATAATTTTGTGTGTAGTTCATGAAGCAGATCAGTCACAATTGTAGTTTTTTAAGTATCCTTGAATATCTGCCAGTTTATTCCTGTTTATTTTAGCAATTGGAGATGAACAGTTGTTTGTATTGGCTTTACCTTCTTTAGACTGTGTCTGTCTGAGTGGTATGTTGAGTTACATAGGTATAAACCAGAGGTAATGTTTTAAATCAAACATTAAACATTGATCAAACATTCAGAGTGCAAATATGAAATTTTGCAAACGTGCTTCCAATGAAGAAGAAAGGGGGGGGGGGGGGAAAAAAAAAAAAAAAACAGAAAAAAACAAAACCAACAACCCTGAGCCACATTAGTATGTTTCAATTTAATTTGAACCTTTCAAAAGTAAAATATATACTATCCTACAAGGTAGTGCAGAAATAGATTGTTCTTAGTTTTCACTTCAAAAACATATTCTATGCAGTGCTAGCATAACATTTCTTCTGAAAACTACTTTACAGAATGCTGGAGCAGTGATTGGAAAAGGTGGCAAAAATATTAAGGCACTTCGTACAGATGTGAGTATGAGTTTTGAATTGATTTAGTACCAGTTCTTTGAGAGCTCTACATAGAAAACTTGTGTACATTTCTATAAATTTATAAATTCAACTCTAGTCATCTCAGCAATTGCAACAGCAATTATAAGCTTTTTATGGTTGTTGGAGGAGATAACAAGCTTTTCAGTTTATATTGTGATTAAATTTCAGCTTCAGTCATGTAGGACGGTAGGTTTATATTAAACTACTTTGCTTTCAGTCTAGTTTTCTCTACATTATGCACTTCAATTGAATTAATATCTTTAATTACAAATATTGGCAAAGATTAAAACCCTTAACTGTACCTTTTTGTGTGAATAATACTATTGAAAGCCATTACAAGTGGCTGGCTTAACTCAGTGATAGGCAATGCTTTAATTTCTTTTAGGGGAGGGGAAAAATAATGGTCCATCTCTTGCTATTAAATAGTTTGGACATGATGCACAAAAGCATGAATGTTAAGTCTGCGTGATTTAAGTGTGTATAGAACAATGAAGAAACACTTTACACTGAAGTGTTTTTAAGTGGTCATGGCTCATCTATTCAATTTTTGTAGTGGAATGACTGATGATTAGAGATATGCTCAGTATTAACATGTTAATAACATTTGGCAGTTTTTCTTGATTTTAATTTGTTTACACTTCTGTACTTAGCATCAGCTACAATTCCAGCATTTTTTTCAAGCAAGACTGTATTCAACACAATGTTTGGTATTATATCATTGCAGAATCATTTCCAACTAAGTTCATGACTTATAGTGACTAGTATTGAAAATTAAGTTTTAATGGTCAGGAATCATTCATACACTCACTAACTTTGTCAGCTAATGTTTTTGTTTCATTGCTTTTAAGTAAATAAATACATCGTATAAGTCAATATAACTTAAATTATAACTTAAAATTTATTGCTTTTCCCCCTTTTCCCTCTCCTTGTGTGTGGTGTATTTTTTTTTTTTTTTTTTTTTTTATTTTTTTTATTTTGTTTTGGCTGTATATCTCCGTTGCCCATGTACTGGATCGCCTTGCCCTTGCATTACCCACCGTGACATTGGCCCATCTGCCCTGAATGCCCATGTGAAAACCCTGGTTGGCTATGCCCAAAAATGTGCCCATTGCCAAATGGGTGCCATACTTGACAACTTCTGATTGAATACCCTTGCCCAATGCCGACATCCATGAACGTCTGTGACCAATGCAGTACAATGCAAGTGTTTCAGTCCCAGACAGCAGTGGCCCCGAGCGGTATGTCCCAACAGTTTATGCCTTGCTGCCTGATTAGAAACAGATAAATGTATTTTATTACCTGCCATTTAGATAATTAAATAGTATCCGTGTATAGACTGTGTATTGTTTTGTTTCTATTTTTCTTCAAGTTTTCTGTATTATCTAACCCATTAAGTCTTTCTGTCACTGATTTTTTTTTTTTTTTTTTACATGACTTACCCACTTAAACAATCTACTGCTTTTATTTTGATGAAAGGATTATAGCTTCAAGTGCTGCATATTCACTGTATTATAAATCAAATTGCTTCCAGAGTCTCTTGCTCTTTGTGGCCTATCTTGCTTCTCCTAATAGTGTCTGTTTTTAATTATTTCTGATGAAATAACTGGTTCACTTTTCTTCACTTATTGTGTTCCATTTTTATTTTGAAGGTGTTTTTTCTTCTTTTTAATTTGTTTGTTTTGTCTTTCATTTGCCTTTCTGTTATTGCAGAGCCCATTAATAATCTAATTTCTCACTGGTCTCACAGTCTCACTCTAGATATGTAGAAAAAGTGTAGATGCAAGTGGTCAATGCTGCAAGAATTGTGTGCCACTTTTAACAATGTAATATAAAGGATATCCTAAATTAGTGATGATGAGGAACATGGGTATTCACTTCTGCTTCAGTTCTGTA
The DNA here is from genome assembly GCF_019232065.1 of Centrocercus urophasianus. NCBI lineage: Eukaryota > Metazoa > Chordata > Aves > Galliformes > Phasianidae > Centrocercus > Centrocercus urophasianus. The sequence goes on from NW_024885553.1 coordinate 3,301, forward strand.
TGGATTTCTTGCCCATTTAATCCGAGCCCTCCTGAAAGTTCTTGCTTACTCTCACAGCAAGACCTACCTATTCTTATATAATGAGCATAAACCAAGATGCATGTGTTGTAAATTCAGTAAGCAGGTTTACTCTAGGTGGGGAATATTAATTGTATGTTTTTCTATATAGTTAAGTCTTGTTAGAATTTCATAAGTAATTATGAATATGACATTCGCTGCTACTACTTTTTTTTTTTTTATACTTCCATGCTTTCTAACACTGACTTCTGACAGCATCTTGAGTATAAGTGCAGATACAGAGACAATTGGAGAAATATTGAAGAAGATTATCCCTACTTTGGAAGAGGTATGTCTCTTGGGTTTGTTTCTTCAGAGGTATAAGATTAGGTTTTAAAGCGAAATTATTCTAGATGATTGTGTGATAGTTGCATTATATTAAGTTTTTCTTTTTCTTTTTTTTTAAAGGCCTATGGAACTCAAACTGTGTTGCTGTTTTGGGGGGGGAGTTGACAGAGGATAGAGACGGTCTCTTACATAATTAATATTTAGAACAGCATCCTCTCCTTCAAAACACTTGTCTCTTGACTTGTTCAGCTTCCAGTTTCAAGTAGTTGTACTGTGATTTCCATTGTCTTGACTTTGTAAGCAAGTTTGTTGTGCTATTTGATATCTTATGAAAGTTTTATACAAATGTAAAAAAAAAAAAAAAAAGTATGTGTGTATATGTATATATATATATATATATATATATATATACGCGCACATATATATGGAAAACTAACTTGACATCACCTTCTGTTGAGGTAAAGTGCCTAAATCAATGTGATTTTTATAATTGCAAATACAGTTGAACAAGTCCATGCTATGATATTTGCAGGAAAAAAAAAACTTAACACTTAATTTAAAAAAATAGTATGTATTATAATCTTATTTTTCCCCCGTGTTTAATATTTTATTCTTTCCATACATGCATTTTTCTTATAGTATCAACACTACAAAGGTAGTGACTTTGACTGTGAACTAAGGCTTCTAATTCACCAAAGTCTGGCAGGAGGAATCATTGGTGTCAAGGGTGCTAAAATCAAAGAACTCAGAGAGGTACTGTTACCTGTTCTTTTTGGAGTGTTTCAAGTTCTTAGCAAAGTGTACAAGTATCTTTTGTACAATAATTCCTTCAGAACATATTTCATACATGATTTCAGTCTTTTATGTTTGAGCTGAGTAACTTATTGCAACTTTTTTGCAAACGATTAGAAATAAAATAGCTGTTTATGATAGAGCCTCGGATTTCCTACCAAACTTCTAAGCATATTTGCAGTAGAGTAACTTTCATAAACAAAGAATACTTTTTTAAGTTAAAATGGCATTCATCGCTTCTGGAATGAACTGTGGAATAGACTATAGATCTATTGCTGATATTGAACGTGCAAAATGGTTTAGCATGGATGGATTTCCACTAACTCTAATGATGATAATTTAATGGATGTTTGGATTTTTTCTATATTTTGTGGTGGATTTTCTGGTTGGTTTTTATTTGTTGTTGTTGTGTTGTTGTTTTTTTTTGTTTTTGTTTTTTTTTTTTTTTTTTTGTTTGTTTGTTTTGTTCTTAACTTCTGCTTCCTTGAAGACCAATGTTTCCTTTTGTGAAGGTGTGAAGGAATTAGGTTTTGTTCTATGAAACTAGAGTTATTCTCTGTCCTTTCCTGGCATTACGTTAAAGGCAGTTCTAGGTCAGTTCAGGTGTAACTTGCAGTCTGTTTGTGGATTGAGGGCAGTAAGATAAATAGATGTAAGGTCCCCTCCAACCTAAGCCATTCTATGATAATTCTGACAACGTCACTGTTTTGTGTCCAAAATGTGTTTTTATTACATGTGAAGATTCTAAACCTGTAAGCTTACAATAGGTGATTCTTTTGCTAATATTCAATTAAATGACGGTTTATATGAGTCATAACTAAAAGCTTTTAAACTTCCAATCTTTTTTTTTTCATGTTCACAAAATTGTTTAAAGAACTTCTGTACTTTTGTTTGAAGATTTTGTTTTTTTCTTAACAGAATACTCAGACCACCATTAAGCTCTTCCAAGAGTGTTGTCCTCATTCCACTGATAGAGTGGTGCTTATTGGTGGAAAACCTGATAGAGTTGTGGAATGTATCAAGATTATTTTGGATCTTATATCTGAGGTAACATCTTATTTTATTCATACGTTAATGTCTGTTGAAGTCAGGGTGAAAAATTGTATCTTTTCATTTCTATTTATAATTAGGTAACTTTTCTCCAATAACAAATAAAGCGTTGGACTTTCAGCATAGTCTAAAATTATTCCTGTTTCTTATGTTTGAGATCTATTGTGGGTGTCTAGTTATCTTGTACTGATGGACAGTCGGCTGAATGTGAGTCAGCAGTGTGCCCAGGTGGCCAAGAAGGCCAGTAGTGTCTTGGCTTGTATCAGGAATGGTGTGGTGAGCAGGACTGGGGAAGTCATCCTGCCCCTGTACATGGCACTGGTGAGGCCTCACCTTGAGTACTGTGTTCAGTTTTGGGCACCTCAGTACAGAAAGAACATGGAGGTGCTGGAGCAGGTTCAGACAAGGGCAGCAAGGCTTGTGAAGGGCTTGGAGAATGTGCCCTACAAGGAGTGACCGAAGGAATTGGGGCTGTTTAGTGTGGGGAAGAGGAGGCTGAGGGGAGACCTTATTGCTCTCTTCCAATATCTGAAAGGTGACTGCAGTGGAAGCGGGGTTGGTCTCTTTTCACTGGTGGCAGGATGAGGGGAAACAGCCTGAAGTTGCGCCAGGGTAAGTTTGGGTTGGATATCAGGAAAAACGTCTTTACAGAAAGGGTTGTTAAGCACTGGAATAGGCTCCCCAGGGAGGTGGTTGAGTCACCATCCCTGAATGTGTTTAAAAACCATTTGGATGTGGTGCTCAGGGACATGATTTAGCAGAGGGTTGTTAGAGTTAGGGTAGTATGGTTACATTGTGGTTGGACTTGATGATCTGTAAGGTCTTTTCCAACCTGAGTAATTCCATGATTCTGTGATTCCATTATTATGGAAGAGGGAAGCAATTTTTGGTACTGATGGACTGTTAGCTATGATCATTAAAAGAAGAAATTTAAAAATGGTGCGGAAGGGAGGGCTGCCTATCATTAACAGTTTCTCTCTCATAGTTCTCCATGTCAGAAAGCGTATTACTGTCCCTGACTTTCTTTTCAGCATTATGAAATCGATAATTTATTCAGAATGTATAAGCGTAACAGTCAGTGGTAACTGGTGTGTGTGTGTGTGTGTGTTTGTCTTAGTCTCCAATTAAAGGACGAGCCCAGCCTTATGATCCCAATTTCTATGATGAAACATATGACTACGGTGGCTTCACGATGATGTTTGATGATAGAAGGGGACGTCCTGTAGGCTTTCCAATGCGTGGAAGAGGAGGCTTTGATCGAATGCCTCCAAATCGTGGTGGGAGACCTATTCCTCCATCAAGAAGAGATTACGATGATATGAGCCCTCGCAGAGGACCTCCACCACCTCCACCAGGCCGTGGTAGCAGAGGTGGCAGCAGAGCTCGTAATCTTCCTCTTCCTCCTCCTCCACCTCCTCGTGGCGGGTGAGTTGTATAAATGCGTTCTATAAAACTCAAGTTGAGTACAATTTTCTGAGTTACGTTAATGTTTGCAGGACTTGTTTCGCAATTCCTTGCTGATAGTGTTTGTACAGGATTGAGTGTGTATCGCACTAGAGAAATTTGAATTCATTTATTTCTGTAATGTTGCAGTCTATCAGGACTGTAGTCAATATTTCTGTAACTTTAGTTTATGTCATTTGGAACTTGGCTAAAACAATCAATCTGAGTTGTGTGCAAGTCATGAAAATGAATGTTTGAATGGGAGTATATAACCTAATTTATAACATGAGTTCTGTGCTGCTGCTTTTATCATTTTAGAGATCTTATGTCTTATGACCGAAGGGGCAGACCTGGAGACCGTTATGATGGAATGGTAGGAGTTAAAAATTCATATTGTTGTGTTTAGTGTAATTAGTTAACACGTAGAATATCTGAAGAAATTCTTCTTGAATACATACACGTGTCTTGACATGCATGCTTATGATAAACTTTGATAGTAACAAAATGTTTTTTTCCTGTACATATAATCCCTCTGGAAGGAGAATGTTTGGGGTCTAAAGGATATTTGTGTTGTGATATGCTGTGTGCTTTTCTGTACTTTGTTTTTCATATATTTGTTTTTTGTTATTCGTTCTTTGATTTTTTTTTTTTTTTTTTTTTTAATTTTTTTTTTTTTTTTAAACTTTGTTTTGTCTTGGTTTTCCTACCTGCCATTAACAGTGGTATAGAAAGTCATAGACCATGGTCCGTGCAGGTTTTATTGTGTTGCCTTCTTGAATTTTATTTTATTTTTTTATTGAGAATGTGTTGTGGTTTAACTCAGCAGGTGGCTAAGTACCACGAAGTTGTTCATTCACACCCTTTCCAGTTAGATGGGAGAGAGGTGGGGGGGTTAGAATTTGTGGGTTGAGGTGAAACTACTAAGACAGAGAAAAGGGAAAGGATAATAGTTATGACTAGTATATATATGTGTGTGTGCGTGTGTGTGTGTGTATGTATATATATATATATATATATATATATATATATATATAATGGGTCAGCCAGTAGCGAGCAATTGCTTGTGCATCACTTTTTATATATATATGCATGCACACACCCACTGATTAATGACCAGCTACCTCCCCTGAGCAGCAGAAAAAGGAGTTGAACTCCCACCTACCTTCTTCAAATCTCTTTCCACATGATGTCATATGGAATGGAATATTCATTTGGCTAATTTAAGTCAGCTGTCCTAATTGTGTTCCCTCCCAGCTTTTTTGGGCCCATCACTGTGAGTGAGTGGCCTTGGCTCTGTACAACACTGCTTAGCAGCAACTATAAACATGAGTGTGTTATCAACATTGTTTTTCTTCAAGAACCAAAGCATAGCATCATATGAGACACTCTGAAGAAAACAATTCTGTCCCAGCTGAAACTAAGACAGGTGACAGAAATGGGAATTGTGGGCTTGTCAGAACAGGAGAATATGTTAGAACAATGTTCTATTAAGAATGTTTGTATGAATCAGATTTTTGTTAAAGGAATTTTAACACATCTGTTGGAAAGCATGAATAATATTTATAAAAAGCTCTAGTTGGTCTGGTAGGTAATTATTTGTTCAAATCAATTTTTGTCTACATGCTGATTTTGCTTTCAAAAAAAAAAAAGTCTACTATAATTCTGTTGCATTGCCTCCTACGGTACTGACCTAAAACCAGGCCAGGACCAAATGACTGCACGCACACACCAATATGATGAACAGCAAAATGGCCTTTATTACACGTGAACTCTAGCTTATATAACCTATGTGCTTCGTCTACGCCCCTAAGGGCACGTGCCACACATCAATCATAGAGCAGGGAGAGGGCCTGTCGCGTCACATCCCGTGGGGGGGTCTCGCAGTTGCTGACAACAAATTCCAAATGCTTTGGAGTCATGGCTACTGCGAAGTTGAATTTTAAATGAAATTAGATGTGTTCAACCATGTTAATGCTAATGAGGGAAGTGGTAGCTCATATGCTACCTCCCTTGGGTGGTAGTTTTGGAAGGCATGGAACCCCAGGAAGGCTGGAAATACTTTAAGGAAGTTATTTTAAAGGTGCAGGAGCTGACCATCCCTAAGTCATGGAAGACAAGACAATGGGCAAGGAGGCCGGACCGGCTGAGCAGAGACCTTTGGCTGGAACTCAAGAGCAAAAGGGAAGTTTATGGTCTTTGGAAGAGTGGGCAAGCAACTTATGATTATTACAAGTATGTAGTGAAGCTGTGCAGGGAGAAAACAAGAAAAGTCAAAGCCCAGCTAGAACTGAATTTGGCCACTAAGGTGAAGGACAACAATAAGTATTTCTATAAATACATCAGCAGTAAGAGAAGGGCTAGGGAGAATCTCCATCCCTTGTTGGATGCTGAGGGCAACCTGGTGACCAAGGATCAGGATAAAGCTGAGGTACTTAATGCGTTCTTTGCCTCGGTCTTTAATAGTAAGACTTGTTACTCCCTGGGCACACAGCCCTTGTGCTGGTAGATAAGGATGGGGAACAGAATAGGGCCTGCATAATCCATGATGAGATGGTTTTGGACCTGCTCCGAAAGCTGGGTGCTCACAAGTCCATGGGGCTGGATGGATTGCCCCCTAGAATGCTGAGGGTGTTGGCGGATGTGGTTGCCAAGCCACTCTCCATCATTCTTCGGCAGTCCTGGCTAACTGGGGATGTCCTGGCGGACTGGAGACTGGCAAATGTGACGCCCATCTTCAAAAAGGGCCAGAAAGATGATCCTGGTAGCTACAGACCTATCAGTCTCACCTCGGTGCCGGTAAAGGTTATGGAACGGATAATCTCGGGAGCCATCATGGACCAGTTAAAGGTCAACCAGGGGATCAGGCCCAGTCAGCATAAGTTTATGAATGGTAGGTCCTGTTTGACAAACCTCATTTCATTCTATGACAAGGTGATCCGCTTAGTGGATGAAGGTAAGGCTGTGATGTGGTCTGCCTGGACATCAGTAAGGCCTTTGACACTGTCCCCCACAACATTCTCATGGAGAATCTGTCTGCCCATGGTTTGGATGGGCATATGTTCTGCTGGGTGAAGCACTGGCTGCATGGCTGGGCCCAAAGAGTTGTGGTCAATGGAGTTAAATTCAGTTGGCGGCCGGTCACGAGTGGTATCCCCTGCGGCTCGGTACTGGGGCCGCTTCTATTTAACGTCTTTATGAATGATCTTGACAAGGGGATTGAGTGGAATCCTTCAGGACGTTTGCAGACAACACCAAGTTGGGAGGGAGTGTTGATCTGCCAGAAGGGGAGAAAGGCACTACAGAGGGACCTGGATAGGCTGGATTGATGGGCCAAGGCAAACTATGAGTTTCAATAGGGCCAAGTGTTAGGTCCTGCGTAACAGTCAGTGGTAACTGGTGTGTGTGTGTGTTTGTCTTAGTCTCCAATTAAAGGACGAGCCCAGCCTTATCCCAATTTCTATGATTTTATGCTAAGGAAAGTTTTAAAAGGCTTAAAGATAACTTCCCAGTGGTAATTTCCTGTTTTATTGGATTCTTCTTTCCTGGAAATTGACATCATAGGCATCTAGGAAATAAATCTCTGTTGTAAGTACCCTTTTTTTTTTTTTTTTTTTTTTTTTTTTTTTTTTTTTTTCTGGCTCTGTTTGGCACCATACTTAAGATAACATGCAAGAAGAGTTTGATAGAATTTTGTTTCGTTGTTGTTTTGTTTTTCTTCATTTAAATGAATGGAATAAAAAGGAGCTGAGTGGAGCTTGAAACAGACTACTTAAATGAGTGTTACATATAGTCTTCTACTGGAAGGAAGAGGCATTCTGGTATGAAGAGGCAGATAGTTCCAGCAATACAAACTGGAAGTACGTATTCTAATGTCAAAATTGGGGCACCACAGAACCCTAGCAAAAATATTTCTCACTATTTAGAGTAGATTAGAATAGAATAGATAAAATAGTTGGAAGGGACCTACAAAGATCTAGTCCAACTGCCTGACCTTCAGAGCTAGCCAAAAATTGAAGACATTTTTCAAAATATGTAGTCTGAATGACTTACACTTAAAATTACCAAAAAAACAAAACAAAAAAAAAAAAAAAAAAAAACAAACAAAAAAAAAAAAACAAAAAAAAAAAGCATTCAATTTCTATACTGGATTTTATGAAACTAGACGAATCAAGAGCTATACCTCTAAGAGCCCTTATTTGTATTCTTATGTTTTCTTATTTCAGTATTTGTGTTTTCTTATTTGGAACTGGTAAAGCTAATGTCAGGGCATATAAACAACAGCTTGCCCTTCGTTGGGTATCTGGTTGAGTGCAGTCTTCAGCTTAATTCTTGGATAGTAGTGTTTTAGTTCTATTCCATTCCACTTAGAATAGAAAATTGGATTGTTTAATCTGACATGTATCAGCTTGATCTTGGCTTTCTTGACGAGTTCTTGCAAGTTTAGTAAAAGTCATTTCTGATAATTTTCTGTGTTGTAAAAAGTAATTTTATTTTTTCAAATACTATGCATTTCATATAGAAACCATTCCCTAGCAAAATATTTCAAAATATTTTAGTATAAATGATGGATCATTTGCTCTGTAACTTTGCCTGGTACCGAGGTCAGACTGACAGGCCTGTAGTTCCCCGGAACCTCCTTATGGCCCTTCTTGTAGATGGGAGTCACATCAGCAAGCCTCCAATCCTCTGGGACCTCCCCAGATAACCAGGAGTGCTGGTAGGTGGCTGAGAGTGGCTTGGCAAACACCCCCACCAGCTCCCTCAGCACCCTAGGATGGAGCCCATCTGGTCCCATGGACTTGTGACAGTCCAGATGGAGGAGGAGCTCTCTGTCTCCACTTGAATCACCGGGGATGTATTCTGTGTAGCATCCTAGACTTCCAGATCAGGGTGTAAAGTACCCTGAGGATAACTGATCTGCTTATTAAAGGCAGATGTAAAGAAGGTGTTGAGGACCTCAGCCTTATCCTCAGTGGTCACGTTCCCCACTGCATCAAATAAAGGATGGAAATTCTCCTTGGTTCTTCTCTTACCATTGATATACTTGTTCTCTTCTACTGCAGCGGCCAATCTGAGTTCAAGTTGGACTTTTGCCTTCCTAACTTCCTCCCTGCATACCTTAGGAAGTTCCTAGTAATCTCCCCAAGTAGCCTGTCCCTTCTTCCAGGAGACATAGACTCTCTTCTTCTCCCTGAGTCTCAACAGTAGTTCCTGGTTCATCCACACCAGTCTTCTTCCCCTACAGCTCGCCTTACGGCATTCAGGGAGAGCCTGTTCTTGTGCTTTTAAGATTTCCATCTTGAGGAGCGTCCAGGCTTCTTGGACCCCTTTTCCCTTAAGGAATGACTCCCAAGGGACCCATGTTACAAGCGTCCTGAATAGATCAAAGTCTGCCCTCTTGAAGTTCAAGATAGCAGTTCTGCCAGTCACCCTTCTGACATCTCCAAGAAAAGAGAATTCTACAATTTAATGGTTGCTCTGCCCTTGACTGTCCCCAACCTTCACATCTCCCACCAGTCCTCCTCTGTTAGTGAAGAGCAAGTCTAGTAGGGCACCACTCCTGGTAGACTCTCTTAACAGCTGCGTAAGGAAGCTATCTTCTACGCATTCTAGAAACCTGCTAGACTGTTTCCTCTGTGCTGTATTGTATTTCCAGCATAGATCAGGGAAGTTGAAGTCTCTCAGGAGAACAAGTGTTGGAGATCATGCGACTTCCACAAGCTGCTCATAGAAGGTCTCATCCATCTCTTCATCGTGATTAGGGGGTCTATAACAGACCCCCACCAAGATGTCACCCCTACAGGCCTTCCCCCTGATCCTTACCCATAGACACTCAACTTTATCATTCCAACCTGAGGCTCTTCTACCTCGAAACAGCCTTTAATATAAAGGGCTACACCACCACCCTTCCTTCCTCATCTGTCCTTTCCGAAGAGCTTGTAGCCATCCATCACAGCACTCCAGTCATGAGAGTGGTCCCACCGTGTTTTGGTAATAGCAACTAGGTCATTGTTAGCTTGCTGCACAATCGCTTCTCACTCCTCCTGCTTGTTGTCTGTGCTGCATGCATTGGTGTATGCACTTCAGCTGAGTCATAGAATCATAGACAAGGTTGGAAACAACCTGCAAAATCATGTAGTCCAACTGCCCTCCCATTGCCATTGCTACCACAAGCTACTAAACCATATCTCATAGCTTCTCATCCAGACACCTCTTGAACACTGTCAGGGATGGCAACTCCACCACCTCCCTGGGCAGGCCATTCCAGTGTCTAAACACTCTGAGATAAAACGTTTTTCCTTATGTTTAAACTAAACCTTCCTCGGGTCCTGTTTGTTGCCTGGGAGAAGAGGCCAAACCCCTCCTCATCACAGCCTCCCTTCAGGAAGTTGTTGAGGGCAATGAGGTCTCTGAGCCTCCTCTTCTTCAGACTAAATAATCCCAGCTACCTCAGCCGCTCATCGTAAGACTTGTGCTCCAGACCCCTCACCAGTTTCGTTGCCCTTCTCTGGAGTCATCTGCCTCACCTCCAGCTCAAGCATCGTTCCCCTAGGCTCATTTCTTGTGAGCCCTGTTTTGTCCCCTTCCCCTGTTGTAGCTAGTTTAAAGCTCTTTCGATAAGCCCCGCTAGCTCTTGCGATAGGATTTGTTGTCCCCTATGAGATAGGTGGGTTCCATGGACAGACAACAGGCCATGGGCCAAGAAGATCATTAAAAGGTGATGTCTATAGTGATGATCTAGGATATACAGAAATCCTCATTTTTCTGCTAGTTCTCTTTTCTGTAAAAGGTGGAAGAATTCAGCAGTTCAGGACTTGTAAGATGGTAAATTGAGATTGGATGTTGAAACTTTATTTTTCTGCTGTAATACTGACAACCTTATGAATTATAAGATGTGAGGAAAAAAATCATTTGAATTTCAAAAAATATTTATTCCCGTTGCGTGTAGAGTGTCACCCAATTAGCAAGTTATCTGCCTGCTACCTTGGTTTCCTGTTTTAACTGTATATAATTGTTATAAGAGTTAATTTGTTGAGACTTGTATTGTTTCTCTATTACAGAACTACATATTTTAGTATGCAACTACTCCAAATCAAATGGACCATAAAAGCCATTTTGATAGCTGAGTGTCACGGGGTTATCCTTAGATATAAGTCTGTGATGGGGGGCACAGACCCCAGGAAGAAGAGAGGGGTTTTTTTGTTTTTTTTTGTTTTGTTTTGTTTTTTTTAAAAAAAAAAAAAAAAAGGGTTGTGTGTGCTCTGGGAGAGGGCGAAGAGGGGGAAGGGCAGAGAGCTAGCTGATAGTTTTAACAAAGAGAAAACAACGGCAACAATCTGAGGAGGAAGGGTAATTTACTGAATTTAACTAAATCAAACAAAACGAGAGAGACAAGAGTATCAAAAATGAGAGTCAAACCACGATAGTGCGAGGGAAAGCACGTGCTTTCTCCACAGCGAGCCGAGCTGGGCCAGATGGGGAGAGGCAGATGCTCCGGGTCCTGTCCGCAGCTCCACCCCACTTCCTCTTTCCCGCCAGGTCCTCTGGGGATGCCACCCCCTCCCCTCCCATCAGGATATTCCAAGAGTCCACAAAAGGTAGTAAATGGAAAAAAAACGTTAACTCGTTAACACCCACTGGTCCACATGATGTTCTGATGTGGAATGCTGACAACAAAAAAAAACCACGAAATCACAACACAGATAAAACCTGAACACGTTTTCAGGTGGTGTAATTTTTTTGTTTTTGTTGTTGTGTGTTTTTTTTGTTTGTTTGTTTGTTTTGTTTGTTTGTTTCACTTCTGTTTGTTTTTGACATTCCTATGGTTCCTTCACATAAACAAATGCACACCTTATCCCTGGCCCAGTTCATTTCTGTGCAAGTGCGTATAAAGCATAAACCCCATTGTGCTTTTCAGTGTAGGCTGTTTTCTAGTTTTGTTTTGATGTGGGTTGTTGTTTTGTTTTGTGTGGGTTGTTTTTTCTTCCAAAAGTGTTTTCTGATTTCTAAATTATTTTTAATTTGGAGTTAATTCCTACTTGGTTTTTTTATTTTTAATATATATGTTGGTCTACATAAGCATTTCAGTAAAGGTACATGCATTTAAACATGTAGTACTTTCAATTGTTTTTTAAGGGATTTGATATTAAGGAGTATAGTAAAAAAAAAATAAAAAATCAACCTAGTTTATCCATATAAATACTAGAAGAAATTAATAACATTTCAGTCTTCTGGGACAATTCTTTAAAAATAAGGGAAAGGTACATTAAGGAATTAATGGCATCAACTAAGATTGTTTACATATCCTTTAATTTAGGTGTTAAAGTCAATAAATTCTTGTTAATACTATGCTTTTTGTCTTAGCTATTTGTTTCATTTGGTTTCCATTTAATTTTGTTGGTAAAATTGGTAGCTAGCACAAATGAGTCTGTAGAGAAGAAAATTGTTCTGTATCTTATGATATATCCTGCACTTAATAGTTCAGGAACCATTTTTAGATTGTGCAAGTGTGTTTATATTTGAATCTGCTATCCATTTAAAGTAGATTCTACAAATTATCTTTTTATAATTGCTTGGTTTTATTTTTCAGTATTTCTTTTACATTTGTGGCATAAATATGGTATATATCACTTTTAAAATGTAATTAGATTACTAATATCATTAAGCAGCAGTAGATTATTAGTTTAATCAGCAGCTATATGAGGTATATGGAAATGAAATAAAATATGAGAAGCCCTATCTTTCCTGTTTTATGTGCTGTTTATGTAGGTATATCAATGACAGCTCTTCTTGTGCATGGGATAAATAGAAGATTTCGGTGTTTGAGAGTAACATCTTTTAGTATATAGTACAGTTTTAGCACTTAAAGCAAGCAAAGAAAATCTGTTCAAGTTTTACTCTTCCTTTAACCGTTTTACGTAAAAACAAAATCTATTTACAGAAACAGAGAATAAATGAGTGTGACCAGTTACAGTTCCCTTGCAATGAAAGTAAAAGGGAATAAGTCTTGTAACTGGTCTATATCATGTACTTTTGAATCTTTGTAGTTCAGAAAAAAATTTCATTATATCAGTATATATGCATTTGCTTGCCAAGTTACATATAAGCCTCCATAACGTGGACTTAATTTGGATTAATTTACTATTTTCATCCTGCCTGAAAGATGATGCAGTGTCATGTGGATGCCTGCGATGACATGCAGCCGCCAGAGTTGGTGAGTGCATTTGTACTTTTATTAGACTGGTGTTTAATTGTTGAATTTTTTTTTTTTTTTTTTTTGAGAAAATCACTTTCTTGAGTTGTTTAAGTGATAACTTGAATTTTTTGAATTTGAATGTACTCAGTGGCATCTTGGTTCTAGTGAAAAATCACTAAAGTTGTGTTTCTATCTCAGATTATTAGTAGTTTGTCCTGTACAGGCAGTTAATGTTCCACAATCGAAGTGTGTAGCAGCACAGCCGAAAGTTTTTCTGTTATTTTGTTATTCTGTTATATTGTGTCTTTTGCACTCCATTCTGCTGTTTTGAATTGTACCTTTCAGTGTAACACTTGGTTTTTAACACCCTGCAGATGCATGTATTTCAGGATATGTTTTGTTTTACCTTGGTTTTGTGTTTTCTTCTGTTTCAAACAAGGAATGTTTAAATATTAGGCATTTTCTACCCATATATCTGAAAGCATTCCATTTGTGTTTATAAAAAAAAAAAAATATTGTTCTCGGGTTTTAGGAAGGAAAGCTCAAAGGAGATTGGTAAGCATTTATGCTGTGTAGAAGATGGTGCTGCCAAATATTAAGTGTTAGTTCCTATCTTACATAAGCACTGCAGATAGATAGGTCACTCTGAGGGCAATGCCTCCTGTTTATTTCCATGGAAACTACAACAGATGCAAAGAGCACAGTAACGCTTTTTGATAGAGCAAATTATCAGCTACAAAACACTATTTTTCAACACAGTCATCACTATTTGCTATGCATGTTCACCGGTGATGAACAAGAACCTGCATGCAATTCTTGTATTTAAAAAAGAGAAAAAAAAAAAATTACATATCTATCAGCACCAGTGGGGGTGACCCTCTGTCATGATTGTGTTTTCTAAGATAAAAAGAATTGTAGCAGTCTGAATGTACTGTCCTCTCAGTTGGTGACTGGGATCTGCACAAAGGAAGGAGGGTGGATATGCTGAATGAATGGCCCTGCAAATGGTGTCGTACTCAGGGCTTTGTGTACTATGGCTTGGGACACAGCCTTGAGAAAGGGGGAATGCTGGTGGCAGATGGGAGCCGACTGACTAGAAGGGCCACAAATATTTTTGGAAACAAGGTGGCTGGGTTGGTTAGCAGGGCTTTAAACTAGGTATGATGGGATAAGGGGGTGTACTAGGTGACAGAGAAGTGTGTGGGAACGCTGTCACCTTGGGAGGCAGAAAGGGAAAACCCCAGACTTGTCCTGGAGGCTCCTCTGAGAAGGCCGTGAGGCCAATAGCTAAGCTGAAGTGCCTCTATGCCAATGGGTGCAGGATGGGAAAGGAGGAAGAGTTAGAAACCGTGGCACGATAGGGAAAGCATGATCTAATTGCTCTCACGGAAACATGGTGGGGATGAATCCCATGATTGGACTACCCTGATTGAGGACTACAGGCTTTTCAGAAGGGATAGACTGGGTAGGGGAGTGGCAGAGTTGCCCTCTATGTTAGGAAATGGATAGATTGCGAAGAGCTGTGTCTGAAGAACAGCCATGACCAGGTTGGAAACTTATGGGTAAAAATCAAGGATCGGTCCAGCAAAGGGCATGTAGTGGTTGGGGTCTACAGGCCACCAGGAGGTGGCTGTTGATGAGGCCTTCTTGCTTCAGCTGCGGGAGGTGTCATGCTCATGGGCTCTTGTCCTGATGGGGGATTTCAAGCACCCAGATATCTACTGGGATAGTGGCGTGGCGGGTGGCAGACAATCGGGAGATTCCTGGAATCTGTTGAAGACAACTTCCTGATCTAGGTAGTACATGGACCAAGCCGAGGTGAAGCCTTACTGGACCTGCTTGCTACTAATGCAGAGGAGAGCGTTGTAGAGGTTAAGATTGGAGACAGCCTGGGCTGTAGTGACCATGCCTTGGTGGAGTTTGCGATCTTAAAGAATGTGGGCCTAGCAGAAAGCAAAGCTAGGACCTCGTGCTTTAGGAGGGAAAACTTTTAGCAGCTCAAGGAACTGCTGAGTGGGATCCCCTGGGAAACTGTTCTTAAGGACATGGGCACAGAACAAAGCTGGCAGCTATTTAAGGACACCCTTCTGAGAGTGCAATGGCTCTCCATCCCCCAGCAGAAGAAGTCGAGCAGGGGAGGCAGAAGTCCATCATGGCTGTGCAAGGACCTGCAGCTTAAACTGAGAGAAAACAGGGAAATGTACAGAAAGTGCAAGCAGGGTTGTGTAGCCTGGGAGGAATACAGGGCTGTTGTCCGTGTGTGGAGAGATAGGATTAGGAAATCCAAGGTGTAGATGAAGCTGAACTTGGCAAGGGATGTAAAAGATAACAAGAAGGAGTTCTACAGGTACATAGGCAGGAGGAGACAGGCCAAGAGGAGTGTTCCCCCTATGATGAAAGGCAGTGGGGAGCTGGCTTCTTCAGACATAGAAAAAGCTGAGGTACTCAATGGGTGCTTTGCCTCAGTCTTCACGGGTGATCAGGCTTCCTGTGTCTTCCAGGACCGTGAGCCTCTAGGTGAGGGTGTGGGGAATAGCTTCTGTCCCACTGTAACAGTGGAACAAGTCTGAGTCCTCATGAAATTGAACGTGTTTAAGTCCATGGGGCCAGATGATATCCATCCTATGGTTCTGAAAAAGATGGCTGATGTGGTTGCTAAGCCGTTCTCCATCATATTTGAAAAATCATGGCTGTCTGGTGAAGTCCTCGGTGACTGGAAAAAAGGAAACATTACCCCTATCTTTAAGGGAGAAAGGAAGACCCGGGAAACTATAGACTGGTGAGCCTCACCTCTGTGCCTGGGAAGATCATGAAGCAGATCCTCCTAGAAACTGTTAAGGCACATACAAGATAGAGGCGATTTGAGACGGCCAGGATGGTGTCACTAAGGGCAGATGGTGCCTGACCAATCTGGTGGCCTTTTATGATGGACTGACAGCTTCGGTGGATGGGGGAAGGACGATGGATGTCATCTACCGGGACTTCTGCAAGGCCTTTGACATGGTCCCTCACCACATCCTTCTCTCTAAATTGGAGAAGTGTAGGTTTGAAGGATGGACCATTTGATGGATTAGGAATTGGCTGGCTGGACACAGCCAAAGGGTTGCAATCAATGGTTGCGTCAGGGTGGAGGCCGGTCACAAGCAGTGTCCCTCAGGGGTCAGCCTGGGGACTGGTGCTCTTCAACATCTTCATCAATGACATAGACAACGGCATCGAGTGCACCCTCAGCAAGATTGAGTATGACACCAAGTAGAGCGGTGCAGCTGATATATCCGAAGGAAGGGAAGCCATCCAGAGGGACCCTGGACAGGCTGGAGAAGTGGGCCCATGAAAACCTAATGAGGTTCAACAAGGCCAAGTGCAGGGTGCTGCACTTGGGTTGGGGCAATCCCAGGTGTTTATACAAACTAGGGGAAGATCTCCATGAGAGCAGCCCTGCAGAGAAGGACTTGGGGGTCCTGGTGGATGAGAAGCTGGACATGAGCCAGCAGCATGCGCTTGCAGCCCAGAAGGCCTACTGTGTTCTGGGCTGCATTAAAAAAGGGGTGGCCAGCAGGGAAAGGGAGGTGATTGTCCCCCTCTACTAGGCTCTTGTGAAGCCCCATCTGGAGTACTGCATCCAGGCCTGGGGCCCCCAGTATAGGAAGGACGTGGAGCTCTTGGAGCATGTCCAGAGACGGGCCACTAAGATGACCAGAGGGCTGGAGCACCTCTCCTGTGAGGTTGAGGTAACTGGGCTTGTTTAGCTTGGCGAAGAGAAGGCTCCGGGGAGAGCTCATTGTGGCCTTCCAGTACTTGAAGGGAGCGTATAAACAGGAGGGGGGAATGGCTGTTTACAAGGGTGGATATTGATAGGACAAGGGGGAATGGTTTTAAACTGAGACAGGGGAGGTTTAGGTTAGTTATTAGGAGGAAGTTTTTCACACAGAGGATGGTGAGGCACTGGAACAGGTTGCCCAAGGAGGTTGTGGATGCCCCATCCCTGGAGGCATTCAAAGCCAGGCTGGATGTGGCTCTGGGCATCCTGGTCTAGTGGTTGGTGACCCTGCACATAGCTGGGGGGTTGAAACTCGATGATCATTGTGGTCCTTTTCAACCCAGGCCATTCTATGATAGACATAAAATTAAGAAAGCTATTCTTCGAGTTTATCTGTTTATTTCCTTAAGATGTAGATGGAGTAGGAGGGTTGATAGTTGTTAGGTTCACTTATGGTTCCAACTAAGACTTGCATTTCTCCTCAGCTGTGTAGGTAGTAGTAATCGAGCTGAAATCTTTTTATTTGAATGTTTGTTTAGTTTAAGGGTCTACATCAAGGATCAATATCAAGAACTGTTCAGCAGCTGAATTGATAAAGAGTGCTTGATAAACTACTGTAGCTAAATCTTAGTGTCACTTGATACCTTACTCTTAGAGATTTTGACTGGGAAGGTATGAGATTCTCATGAGATTGCCTTCTCCCTCCCCCACCTTCCTGATTGCACTTGAATTAAGGATGTAGGTTAGGATTTTTGCATAAAATAGGCTCAAAGTTAATGTTATTATACATTATGTGAATGAAACAATGATTTGATATTTAAGGATTTCCTTTCTCTTTTTCTTATAGTTTGAGGGTGGCTCTGGATATGGTAAGTTTTTATATAGGACTTTGACACTAACTTCATTATTTAATCAGTAAAAGACTTGATGCATATGTTTAAATTAGACTATTCTTATGCAGGGGGCCGTGGTTCGTATGGAGATCTTGGTGGGCCCATCATCACAACACAAGTAACAATTCCCAAAGATGTGAGTTCAGTTGACTTGCTTTACATGTACATTTTTTAAGTCACAGCCTTTTCTCAGACTGCAAGTAAACCAAAAGCATTTGAGATGCTTGATGAGTACTTTTAATATAAAGCAACTGCTTTTAAATCACTGAAAGTCTATTTTCAAGAATATTTGTTTTGTCTTTGCTTCAGAGATGCACTGGACTATTTTATGAATTGTTCACATTCAGTAATAGAGACAGTCTATATAACTCAGTTTTGCAAACAGATATCTGGTTCTTCCAACTTTATCTCACTTGTGTTTATATAATAAATGCTGCAGAGGCTGTTTTGAGACTCTAACAGAGTATGCTTTCATTGCAGCTCATCAAGATAAATTAATGGAAACTACTCAAACAGTACTGTGTTTTTACAGAGAATGTTGTACAAAAAATGAATACTTTTTCTCCCCTAGTTGGCAGGATCTATTATTGGAAAGGGTGGCCAGAGAATCAAACAGATACGACATGAGTCAGGAGCTTCAATCAAAATTGATGAACCCTTAGAAGGCTCAGAAGACCGAATAATAACTATTACGGGAACACAGGACCAGATACAAAATGCACAGTACTTACTGCAGAATAGGCAAGTTGATGAAGCTGAATGCTGTCCTTATTGTCAGTTTTAAACTTACTTCCTACTGGACTCTAAAATTTTTCTGTGTGCTATATATTTAGAAAACAGGATTTAAGTAACAGTTGAACTTCACCAGTAGTAGTTCTGCCTTTCTTCTCTTCTGTTCTCCATTCCAACTAAAATGAAGACTCTGTAAAAACTGATCTTGATGGAAGATGCCTTAATCAAGTAGTCCTCTTGTTTATCTGGTGCAAATTGCTGCAAAAAAAAAAAAAAAAAACCCACAAAAAAAAAAACCTACTTGTAATCGCATGGAACCTGTAGAAAACACAGAAGGTTTCAGTGGACGTTGGTCTAGTTCTGTGTGGAAGACTAGTGATTTTTGTTGTTTTTAGGTAACTAAATTGACAACAAATCACAGTCTACCATATGGCACAGACTATGCCTCTACAGGACAAGTTGAAATAAATTGGTGCTGTTATGCAGCATTTAACACCTCACTAGGATTACTTTTTCTTCTCTGCCAAAGATTAACAATTTCAGATTAAATTTACTTAATTTTGTTTTATTAACAAGTTGGTTATCATCGCATTTGTTAATATTCCATTAGAATGTTTGACTTAAGATTACTAGTATTTAAATGTACATACAATACTCATCAACCCATGAATATTAGCCATTAATCTTAAAAAGTATTTACTTCGAAATGTATTGAGACTATGCAGTTTAATCTTTAAGAATGTCATTGTGAATATCAATTCAAGATGTGTGGTCTACCATTCTAATACATGCTTTTTTCTTTTTCTTTTATAGTGTGAAGCAGTATGCAGATGTTGAAGGATTCTAATGCAAGATTATTTTTTCTTTTTTATAGTGTGAAGCAGTATTCTGGAAAGTTTTTCTAAGACTATTGAAGAACTGAAGGAGTCCTGCATCTTTTTTTTTTAATTATTATTATTATTTTTTACTTTTTAATATCTGCTTCTGTTTAAAAAGCCATCATTCCTCTGCTTCATAGGTGTTCTGCATTTGAGGTGTAGTGCAATCTGCGGTTCACCAGATATGTTTTACTTTGCTTAAAAAGGTTTGGGAGAAAGTAAAGGGCACACAAGACTAACACTGAAATTTTGAAACAGCAGCAGAGAACACGTTTTAATTTTGCTCATTGTAGCGGTAAAATTTAGTGCCTTTTTTCCTTTTTTTCCTGTAACTATCGTGAACACCTTAGTTTATTTACACTTTTTTTGGGGGGGTTGTTTTTTTTAATTGGGTGAAGGCTGGTAGTCGACATGTCCCTGGCATCCTTTGAAAGCAACATGCAGAACGTGATGCTCTTTTGTAAGAAATGTTTTATGGTTTTTAAATAAATTTACTGAAACTACTCTTGGTGGTCACTCCTCCTTGTTATGTATATAAGGTAATACCTAAAACAGCAATATCCTCCCATCTCCTTCCCTAAGAATAGTTGCTCTTAAGCTTGCATTTCTGTTTATTTGATACAGCTGGAATTGCATGTATTTTTCTTTTTTTTCCAGATGAAAGAAACTCTGTGAAAATGGTCATCTTTTCTATTTGGGGGAAAATCGTAAAAATATTAATTCTGAGATAGTTTAAAATTTGACCTCTTTTGGTAAGCGTCTGTGTGCAGTACATAAATACTGTCATCCAGATATATATAATAAAATATTTCAAAATGAATTTGTGAAGACATGAAGTTGGGGATTAAACACATTCTAGACTTGTCTTTTCCAATGTAGATAACAGTTTTAGAAATGTAGTTGGTGTACCATTAATATACGAATTGCAGGTTTTTTTCAGAACTTTCATCTGTATGAAGTGTATAAACTCTCAAATTGGCATTATCTATCTTGTTTTTCATTGCATGCAAAGCTTAAAATTGGTTTCCCTGTTGTATGTTCAATTCCATAGAAAATAATTGTGAGAAATTTTTTTTAAAAAAAAACATACATATAAAGATTTCATGTAATACCTTGACATTTTTATTTTTAATTTACAAGTTATTAATTGAGTTCCAAAATACAAACAACTGTAAAAACACAAAAGAACTTTGTAAATCTGAATGTAAAGAATCCAGTCAAGAGTAGGTTTTTATTTCTTTTCCCCCTTTGGCAAGGGTATAGCTCTAAAACTTAAGGCATTTTGAACCAAATAAGGTAAAGGCTGTCATAACAAAGAATGACTTAAAATTTAAGGGGAAAGGAAATAAAAGATTACCTCCTTAACAGAACTACAAGCAATGATTTAAAAAAAAAAATATATATATATATAAGTCTAGGGAAATAAACACAACAGTTTACTCATTATACAATCTATAAGAGTACAAAGGTGTAAAATGAATTAGCGCACAGAATTCCAAGCTAAGAAAGATTATCACAAAAAAAAAACAATAAACAAGAAATGCTTACTGACATTGAAGGCTCGCAGTATTCTCCAGAAGAAAAGCTCTCAAGGAACAAATCCATCCACAGTTGCAGTCAGCATTTAAATAGGATGTAGGAGAGGTGAAGGCAGGCTCCACCCCTTCTGGTAGCACAGGTGAATTGCCTTCACCTGTGCTCTCAGGGCTGAGTCATTATCTGTATACCTGGTGTGAGATTAAAAATCACAGAATTGTAGGGGTTAGAAGGGGCCTCCAGAGATCATCAAATCCAACCCCCTGCCAAAGCAGGTTCCCTACAGCAGGTCGCACAGGTCGGCATCCAGGCAGGTCTTGAACATCTCCAGAGAAGGAGACTCCACCACCTCCCTGGGCAGCCTGTTCCAGTGCTCCGTCACCTCACTGTAAAGAAGTTCTTGCGCACATTTGTGCAGAACTTCCTATGCTGCAGTTTCCGGCCGTTTCCCCTCGTCCTGTCTCCACTCACCACTGAAAAGAGTCCGGCCTCGCCATTCTGCCCCCCACACCTTAGATATTTATAGACCTGGATCAGGTCTCCTCTCAGTCTTCTTTTCTCAAGGCTGGACAGACCCAGTTCACTCAGCCTTTCTTCTTAGGAGAGATGCTCCAGGCCCTTCACCATCTTTGTGGCCCTCCGCTGGACTCTTTCTAAAAGATCCCTGTATTTTTTGTAGTGGGGAGCCCAGAACTGGACACAATACTCCAGATGAGGCCTCACCAGGGCAGAGTAGAGGGGGAGGATCACCTCCCTCGACCTGCTGGCCACGCTCTTTTTAATGCACCCCAGGATGCCATTGGCCCTCTTGGCCACAAGGGCACACTGCTGGCTCATGGCCAACCTGCCAACCACCAGGACATCCAGGTCCCTCTCTGCAGAGCTCCTCTCCAGCAGGTCATCCCCCAACCTGTACCGGTGCATGCAATTAATACACATAAACTGCAAAGTTTCAGAATGCGAAGCGGTCTTCCTGGAGAAGGACTCACGTCTAAGTTTTCAAAAATATCACTCCATGCAACTCCAGGAGGTACACACAAAGAATGTTTCAGACTATATCTGAAAAGACAACACTCGAGGTGGGTATCCTGCCTTCGACTATGCTGTTAAATAAATGTCTCACTCCAATTTATAGGAGGGAGAGGAGGTTCTTTTATTATCTGTATACCCGGCGTGAGATTAAGAAACAATGGTTCAAATGTTGGTCTGACCAGTTTAGTACAAATCTTAATTAGGGAAATGGGGAAGGGGAGGACGGACACTATTATGAATTAGGGTAATGGGGAAGGGAAGGAGGGTGATAGAAAAGATTGGAAAGAAGAAGCAAGGAGTCTTTGTAGGCAGCAAGAGGGAGATAGTCACCACCATGGATCCAGCGTGGTTCATAGTTCATTCTCTGAACTTCAGTAGGGGTGGATCATTGGGCAGAGTTGTTCTGTTGACTGACAATGACGACCAGGGTGATGATGGCCCCTTTTCAATGGTTTCAAAGTGGTCGAGTGTCATGGTTCTATGTTTTCTGGTTCTTTGGGTGGATTTCAGTATTCAAAACATCAGGTAGCGTACGGGGCATTAAAGTGTTGATGCCCCAATTCCAGGTACTTAACCCTGCACATTACAGAAGTCACGGGATCTGGCCCTTCCGGGTGGGGGGGCGCTCTCTTACTGCCTTGCAGTGGGTGCTGGAGGGTGCTTTCCTAGCCATTCCAAGCTTTTCAGGTTTGACTCGGTCCTGGGAACTCTCTCTCTCATCTTGTCTGATTTATTCATCTCAATTTCAATTAAATTGTATTATATTATGTTATCTTGTATTCCGGTATTATAGTAAAATAAGTTTTCCTCCATAGATTGTTGCCGCTGTTCTTTTCCTCCCTTCCTTCCTTCCCATTTTTGTGGGACTGGGGTGGGGAGGGAGGGCAGAGGCCTCTTGCCCCCTGTCACGGACGTAGATTGATCTAGTCAACTCAGTGACAGATTTTGGTGCATTGGCCGGGAAATAGCTGTTTTTTTAGCTTTTAGAACGAATCTTTTTTTTCTCTCTGCTCTTAGAGAGCTTTGTTAGGGAGCATTATCAGTAGTTCAGGTTTCTGTGCTGGAAAACCTGACCTTGAAAGATTAGGCGTACTGCCAGTGTTCTGGGATATTTGTAAACTTTGAGCACTACTTAGTCTGGGTAGTGCCTTTTTTTTTCCTTTTTTTTTTTCCTCCTCTTGTTAGCTTCAATTCATTAACCCCTTTTTAGCAGGCACCAGCGATGAACCCACTCGTTATCGTGGGGGTGCTGTGTAAAGGATTAAAAGCAGCGGTGTTGCTCACAACCTACTGGCCAATAATCCAACTCACACTTACGTGTTGTGGAATTGAGTTCATATATAACTACCTAATGGCACTGATGGTGACACCTATATCTTACCTATATGCAGTGTGGTATGATTTGGATTTTGACATCTACATCCCAGAAGGAATGGCTAATTTCACAAACAACTACATCCCAAATGGAATAGCTAATTTTACAAACAAAACGATGTTCAGACCAGTCTCGGTGTTTTCCTCTCAGTTTGTCAAACGTTTTTTGAATCCTGAATTAATACACGTTAGTGTGCATGTCATTAAGTTCTCTGATTGTATTCATAATTATAAATAATAAGAGGAAGGAGTCTCCTCCAAAACCAGAGAATGATGACTGGCAGGGAATATGGAGAGGTTTACATAAATCTAAGGAGGTACAACTTATTTGGGGTTTGGCTTGTGCTTACCGTGCCCTATATAATACCATTCTGGAGAGAGAGAGTTTCCGAGCTGAGGTTCAAGCCAAAGGGGAAAATCTCCAAGTCAAATCTAATCAATTAAAGGAGACACCAGTAACAATACCGGTTGCTCCTGTGGAGGGCAAGAAATGGATACGAGTGTCTTCGCGTCTTGAATGAAAAAGAGAAGAAGAGGAGGAGGAGGTGGAGGAAGATCCAGGCGAGAGGCCCTCCTCAGAACCACCACCATCGCAAAAGGCAAAAGGAAAAACTAGGAGACATGCAGAAGAGAGTGACAAGGAGGAAGTCTCTATTACTACTCGCCAGTCTCTAAAGATGACTGAAATCCAAGGTTCAAGAAAGGAGTTTACATGGCGCCCGAATGAAACTCTTGTTTCCTGGTTGGTTCCCTGTTGGGACAGTGGGGCCCATAGCTTGTCTCTGGATGGTAATGAAGCTCGCCAACTAGGTGCCATTGCCAGAGATCCAGCTATTGATAGAGGAATTAGTCGATGTTCGGATGAGGCTACCAGCCTCTGGGAACGAGTGTTAACAGCCGTGAAGGAAAAGTATCCCTTCAAAAATGGCTTGAAGATTGCGATGAAAAAATGGGATACAGTTGAATAGGGTATCCAGTATTTGAGGGAAATAGGCGTGGTAGAAATGTTGTATGACCTTAATTTTGTTCCTAACCACCCACTCCAAGACTATGACCCTGAAAAAGTGAGGACGATGCCTGAGGTATGGAAGAAACTCGTGACAACAGCACCGGACAAATATGCCACTACACTAATGTCAGCGTGTGACAGATACAAGGAACAACAGAGAACGCCCTTAGTTTATGAATTAGTTGTTACGCTCCAAAACTATGAACAATTGCTACCCCCAACTCATGCTGCCATTGCCACTATCTCCCAAATGACGGACCAACTGAATGAAGTGCGAAAGCAAGTGTCTCAACTGATTTGTTGTGACAAACCTGTAGCACTATCAGAGACGCTTGATGAAGATCAGGATGTGAGAATCCTTCTTTGTTTTTTGGCTCAAAGCTTGCTTCCTAAGGTTTTTCTTGTGATAAGACTCTGAGTGACTTGTCAAGGAGGCAACTGATGGGTGCTAACTGTGTGACAATCGATATCGCTTTGGGAACATTTGCAAGCCCCTTCCCCCAGAGCTGCTTGCTCTGTAGAAGAGCGGAAGAGAGTGCTCAGCAGTGTTCACTGGCGGAAGATCTGGCC
>NW_024885554.1:0-12392 GCF_019232065.1 Centrocercus urophasianus
GTAACCTTAGAAACAACCATGACTAAAGAGATTGTGGAAAGAAGAATTTTTTTTCTTTTTGCTTTCCCACTGCTTCTTTCCTGGGGAATATAATTAGGAAACCCCAATCTCCACGATCAGGTGGGCTCTTTGGAGATTGCGTCTGAACGACGTCAGATTTAGGAGAGCTGTGGATTGGTCCAAGGAGGTTGGAGCAGGGGAGATTTACTCAGCATGTCGTTTCATGGTACTTTGGCCATTATAAAGTCTTCAGTGAACTTTTTGTTTGTTTGTTTGATGAACATGGAAATCTTGGGAAACATTTATGCAGCTGTATTTTCATTCACAAAGAAAAAAACCGATTCCTGAAGATTGAAATTGCTGTAAAATTTTCATTAGTAATCTGCAAGTAGAAACCCTTGCCCATCAGAGTTTTCATTTAATTTAGATTTACTTTCATTTATGCATTCATTATCATGGATTAGGGTGATGGTGGTGGTAATGTCTTTCTTAGTATCTGTTAGTGTTCTTCCACAGCCGGGGGAACCAAACAGTGAACAAGACAGTAATATAATCTCTGGCCTCCTGATTTTTGTTTCCTGCATCACACAGGTGTAAAGACAGTGCTGGGAGTGGAGGGAGAAAGAAAATTTTCTGAAAATGAGAGGAATCAGTTTGGGTGGCATGTCAGAAAATACTATCTAGAACACAGGGAAGCAGAGTAGGTGCATCCTTGTTCTGCATAAATAGGAGGAAGGCCATGAAAATAAAGAAGCAGAGAGAGCTGTCTGGCATGGGAGCATGTCTCAGGCTATGTTGGACTGGTGAGAATTAAGTCTCTTCAAGGGCCTTTCACTGTCCTTTAAGATCCTGTCTGTCATAGAATCACAGAATCATTTATGTTGGAAGAGACCCCTGATGTCATCAAGTCCAGCCGTTTATCTAGCACTGTCCTAAAGTATGAGGAGAGCTGGGGGAGAAGTGCAGCAATCTTCTGATCATCTGCTTAATTCCTCTAGGCTTTCTTTGCCCTTTGAGTCTCTCCCTTTGGCCCATTTGCAGATGATGGAGGAATCCCAGCCATGCTTAGTTAGGATGGCTGGAACTGATGAGTCCTGGTGACTGATGGCTCTTCCTCAAGTGACAGGAGATGATGCCTGTGAGGACTCCCCTGTTGCATGGACAGCTGGCCTGCTCATCAGCCTCTGCTACTTTATGCTCTTATGTTCAGAATCATAGAATCATAGAATCACAGCTGATTGGGTTAGAAGGGACTTATAAGATCATCCAGTTCCAACCCCTGCCATGCACTCATTGCCCCTCAGCAAATCAGGTTGCCCAGAGCCCCATCTGTGGCCTTGGGCACCTCCAGGAATAGGGCACCCACAGCTCTCTTGGCACGAACACCAGAGTCTCACTGCTCTTTGAGTAAAGAATTTCCTCCTAACATCTAACCTGTATTTCCCCTCTTTTAGTTTAAAGCCATTCCCCTTTGTCCTATCACTATCAGACGGTGTAAAACATCTCTCTCCCTCCTATTTGTAAGATCAAGTCCAGTTCAAATCTATACTGTTCTTAACTTCATAAATTCAGCAGAAGTTCAGGAACGTTTCAAAAGCAGCTCAACTGCTTGTAAGAGTGAGTATGGTCATCAAGTGGGAATGGCAACTTTGTCAGACAACTTGATATATCAGACTTGCCTTTGCTCATGAAACAAAGCTCAGCATGAAGGATAGAGCAATAAAACCATAGAATATGACAAGTTGGAAGGGAACCAAAAGGGTCATGAAGTTCAGCTCCTACCATATGTAGTGAGGGCACATAATAATAGCAGAGGAGGTTAGAGGTGTGGAAACAGAATGCATTTTTGTCACATTTACACTGATCAGGATGGGAGAAAAATAAGACTTAAAACACTGTTAAATCAGGAAAGGAGCTGAGGAAATGCAACAGTGGAGGAATAATGAGGAAGTACCTGTGTCTGCTGCAGTCTATCTCAACAAACTCCCAGACTTAGCACACGTCTGCTGCTAACACCATATATTTTCTCCTCAGCCCCAAATGCTGATCTGAATGAAGGATGACATGACACCTCCACCACTGCTTATCTCTTATTTCACGTGCCATAAGATGCACAGTAAATCCAGAACCTTTCTGATTGCACATTGCTCAAGTGTAGGAAAGATAATCTAGCATGTCTCCTAGGCTTAGCTTACAAAAGAACACCACAAACAAGAAAACATCCAGCAAGTCAAACACAAGAGCTAATAAGATGCAGGAGCTATTCTTCCTGAAAGATGTTTATCTTTTAAGCCCCCCAGGTCAGATTGTGATGAGAAACTGAGGTACAGCAGCCCCTTGAGAGATGGACACTGAACTCGGGGGAAATTCTAGGGCTCTGGGTGCTTTTAAACAGCGACATCAGCCCTCTCTGCGGCTTTCAGAGCCGGGGAAAGGAGCGCTGCCTGGCAGGAAGCCCCGAGGCAGCAGCGGGGAGCCGGGCGGCCCCGGTACCATGGACAGCGGTGGGCACCGCGTCGGCCCCACATGGAGCAGCGCCCCTAAATCACTGCAGCTGGAACAACAGCAGGAAAACCCTATAGCAACAGGCATTGCCGAGAAGGGGGATTGGGCAAATCGTACAATCACAGAATCGTTAAGGTTGGGAAAGATCTCTGAGATCATCTCTTAAGTCCAGCCGTCTGCCTACTGCCAGTATTACACAGTGACCGTGGTCCTCAGTGCCTCATCTCTGAGGTTCTTGAATGCCTCCAGGGATTGTGACCACTCTCTGGGCAGCTGTGCCCGTGTCTGACCACTTCTTCAGAGAAACTATTCCTATGAATGCTATGTTGGTGGGGATCTACTGACGATCGTAGCTCTAAAGTGTTTATTCAAGCTCTAGAAGGTCCAGGGCACACTTGTGGCAATACAGGATGGTTACCCATCACAGCACCCCTTCTGTTCACCATTAGCAAGGAGTGCTGAGAGAAGATTAGAGAAATCTTTCAGGTTGCATGTTAAACACCTCTAATTTAATGTTCAGAAAAAGAACCACCTCTGAGCCTGGGGAGGAGCAGTGTACAGCAAAGTGGCTGTAGATGCTAATCAGGCTTAGTGGAGAACACAAAACAGCTTAAACTGCAAAAGAAAGCTAATTGCAAAACCTCAGGGGAGAAACCCACCTCCAAGCATTATTCTGTTGCACCTCTGATCAGGACATTGGTGCTGAGTGTGGAGAATTGAGGACATCAAAGCAGCAGCTATGCATAACCAAGGAGCACTAATAATTGCTGAGAAACTAGTTTGGCGGTCTCATGAGCACAATACTTAGAAAAGGGATGCCAGGTCCTCAAGTGATGTCTGTAGCCAAGAGGCTCTGGAAATCACCCAGATTTCTCCCATACTAGGTGAATATTATGCAGTAGATTCATGGCAGGTTGTACTTTTTTATACCAAGTGGACACTTGGCCATCAGCTGATTGTTTCTATATGAGTACTTCTTGGTGTTGTTATGTCTAAAGGGTAATTTGCCTCACAATAGCAGCAAACAGAAATAAATGCCTGTGAGATTTAATGCTTTACCTCATGCAAATTATATTCCTGGCCATTACCAGCCTTTTATACAGCAGTAATCACTGTGGAGTGTTGGTTCTGGGACTGAGGAAGGATACCCATGGTGGATGGACAAGATGAACTGGGGAGTGCTTTTTCTTGGGTGCTGTCAACACAGCAGTTAGAGCACTAAGAGGACTTCATTAAACATTTGATCAGCATTTCAGAAATACATAGATGTTCCATTAAACATCATGGTCCTACTGTGCTTGCTGCTGTGAAAACGCACATTCCTTTGGCCAGAGATGCTTGTAGTCTGTAGAGGGACAAGACAAACAAAGGCTGGATTATGAACTCCCTTTCTCAAGTGGGAAGAGATTCAGGCATTTCAGTGTTCAGGGATGGAAGAGTCTGTATGTGTTTGTGAAGAATAAGATGAGCATAGCAATGTGCTGGTGGGTCCCTGTTCAGCTTTCCTGACTTCTGCTGAGTGCTGGAGGAAAAAAAGACCTGTCAGTGGCTTTCTTCTAACATTTAGCACCAGTATTGTATGAGCATGTATGTACAAGGGAGGATGCTTCCGTCTCGGAAGGTTGGGTGCTTGGGCCCTTCTACATCCCTGAAGTGAAGGGAACTAGCATTGTTTTGTCCTGGAAGATGGCTCCTGTGGACAGTCAGATCTGTAAGAGAAAGCGGTATGAAGAACTCCAAAAATTTTGGATTGTGGGCCTCTCATGATGGAATTCTATATCTTATGAGAAGATCCTATCATCTCCTTAGATTGCTAATGAGTTTTCTAATTTCTACTAATCCATTCCTTGGTCTGCTGTAATATCAGACTTTTCTTGGATACCACCAGGTGGTTTTATCTGGGTGCTGTTCCATATTAGGCAACACACTACCTACCACCAAAGCTTTCATGGGACCTTGGGGACAGGCTTCATACTTGCTCAGACAAGCATTACAAAAACTGTTTCTCAGTGCAAGTTTCCCACAGCCAAAGAAATTCCTTACAGGGGCCACACCTGCCTCTGAACTTGTTTAACACCAGCCTACTAAATGGGTGAAGCTGATAGGGACTGGAACCCACTGGAAAACACGCAGCCCAGCCCAATCTGAACATCTTCACCTGCGGCAAAACTTTCCTCTGCAGGCAAGGCGACAGATGTCAACTCCAGGGCTTTGCTTCTCTTGATGCTCTCACTTCCACCCTGAGGAAGAGAGCTGAGACCCCAAAACAGGCATCAAATGGAGAATCCCAGTAGAGGCAGTGAGAAAAATAGCTCTGCGCAAAGGTGAATCCAAATCAATCCTCATGAGAGACTTGAGATGGGCCTAAAGGGAATCCAAGATCTGAAGCCCCTCTGTGGAATTCTTGGGTGGGTTGAGGTGCTCGTGTTTTCCTGGCACCAAATACACTCTTTTTGTTTTTCACTTGGAACGAGTTTTTCTAGGTCTGGAAATGTCCCAAGTGAGAAGAAAGCTGTGATATCTCAGCTGCTTAAAGACCCATGGGAAATACTTTGAGAGATTTGAGTAGAATTTTGACAGAATCTGAATGCAAAACCTGGTCTGTCCCTTGCTTTTGAACAAAGACTTAGAAATCTAAAGAGATGGGAGTGAGGAGGACTGAGACAAGTATTTTTTGGTTAAGAAAAAAGTAAGTTTGACTGAAAACATTCTCACCCCAAATACCATCTTGGATCAAAAACATTTGGCATTGTGTGTCCGAAATTTGAAACAGCTCCATCTGGAAATATAGAAATAAATAAATGAAACACTTCTTGTTGCCTTTTCCAAATAAACCTTTTTCCTGTTTAATTTTGTAATGGCATTCATAGTTTAAACATTGGTCTGATATTTTGCAAAGGTTAAATTATGCAAAATGGAACAAATAATGTATTCCAACTTGAGTGTTGTGGCCTCTACAAAAGTTTTGGATTTTTTTGTTTTTGTTTATTTTTTTTGCTGAGGTTTCTACCTGAAAAATCTAAAAAGAAACAAGAGATACCCCTTTATTAATCTATCTATTTAGTCATCTTTTTGGCTGAATCTGTTTCCCAAGGCCCATACTGGTCTCCATGACTGACCTTCATCAGTTGTGATTAGATTTATGCAATCTTTTTGAAGCGAGCCAGAGATTCCTGTGACACTTTGTAATGGTCAGAATGCAGAAAAAAACAGATGAAAAGTTTAGTGGACTGATGTTTAATTGGCATCCAGAAAACTTTCATTTTTTCTCCGCCATGTATTTTGGGATTTTTCCTTCTTTTTGTCCATTTCAACCCCCTCTCCCCCCTGTGTACGTCGTGATGTCAGCATTGTGGCTGCTGCTTCCCTGCTTGTCTGGAATATAGAAATTCCCTGTCTAGCCCATGTATACAGTCTGTTTAATCGACTCTCTGACACCATCCAGGTGTAAAATCCCTGCAGTCAGCAGAGGCAGTATGGTTATATGGAGATGTCCATTGGAGTTATCAATGTTGATCACTTTGCAAACTCCTCCAAACTCTTGATTTCCAAGAGCTGGGTAAACACACCAAGAGAATGTTGATTCTTTGCTTGTCCTTGCTATTCTGTCCTTGTGTATTCTCCTTGGGTCATCCTCTACCAGAGCTGGGTAATGTGAGGCAAGATGGACTCCTGATCCAATCTCCCTGACCAATCTATTGGTCTAAAAGTGCAACAACCAGCTTAGTCCCTTAAGACATGTGCACAACCCAGCACAGAGCAGAGTTGAGTGATTTTTCTTATATCTACCTAGAATCTAATCTACAGTGGGTTCTCAGGGGCATTTGCATCACTTTTTCTTAGTTGCTCTTTGAGTAAATGTGTTTTCATAGAATCATCTAATCATTAAGGCTGGAAAAGACCCAGAAGGTCAAGACCAACCATATTCTAGTGTTAGCCACCGAAAAGAGGATCTGGATGCTGCCTGGCCACTTGGGAGTGTGCAAACATGTCAGGGAATGGGACAGTACTTCATTCTTAGGCTGAATTTGACCAAAACACATCCACGTACATGGGCTGGATCCCAAAAGAGATGGGGGCAATCATCTCAGTGGCTAAGTTGGGTGAACAGTAAGTGTAAAGTTCCTTGGTTCACTTAATGCTTTCTCATAAGCTTCCCTGCATGATTCTTGATCTGATGGCATGTTCTTCCATCTTGTTTTCTCCTTGAGGTGGAGGATGAGTTCAGCGGTGCTACATCACACTGCCTTGATTAGATTCTCTTTTGACCTACTTACTGATGTGCAACTGAAACCATTCCTGAGTTTGGCTGATGGCCACACGAAACCATATGGTTGCAACTGGTGGAAAACTTCTAAGCAGAATCCTATGGGAACAAACAGCAGCACCCTCTGTGGGGTCGGCCACTGGAGCTGCAATGTTGTCAGGCAAGGCTCTGGAGGTACTGTGGGCATGCAGATACAGAGTGAGACTTTGTGAGGCAGGCATGAGAGCGCCTTGAATTTTGCAGGATGTTGAGTTTTAAGCTGATAAAATGTTAGCAGTAAACACAGACTGAAGAGGCTTACGGGTTTCCAAGATTTAGCCCATGGTCCTGCATGTGTGTGCAGGTTTGCATGTCACGTTGGAGGCTTGGTTAGATCCATCTGCAGTGCTGAATCACAAAAGCAGGTGAATTATCTGAGTAAGGTGGGAATATTTTCCTTCCCCTTCTTGCAGCTGGATCATAAGTATGTCATTGATAAAACTCCCCTGCAGGTTCATGGCTTAGTAAGCCCTGTGCTTTGCCCAGCTGTGAAAAATGACTAATACTTAGCAATCCTTTGAGAAAGAAACTAGAACTGGTGAGAGGTGTTTGCCTGCAGTTGTGTATCAAGTTAGATCTCCAGAAGTCCTGAGTTTGTGGGAGGATTTCATACATGTGGGGCTCATAATTCCACTCTGTGTGGGATAAATGGTGCCCGATGATACTTTGGCTCTCTGCAAAATTTTAGTTAGGTTCACCAGGGCCTTCTGCACTGTGACTATTTCAATGTCCTGTCTATGGGAATGCAGGTTATTTGTCCATATGGAATGCCACAGAATCGTAGGATTGTTTGAGTCAGAAGGGACATCTGAAGGTCATCTAGTCCAACTTCCCTGCAATGAACAGGAAAAATATAATTCCATGACAACACCACCGTGGGATTTACAAGGTTTTACCTTCATATGAGTGTACATTTTTTCTTGTGATGAGGCACAGTTCTCACAGGAT
This sequence comes from Centrocercus urophasianus, assembly GCF_019232065.1. Lineage (NCBI taxonomy): Eukaryota > Metazoa > Chordata > Aves > Galliformes > Phasianidae > Centrocercus > Centrocercus urophasianus. The sequence continues at coordinate 7,760 of NW_024885554.1, forward strand.
AGGTAGCAGAGAACTTTTTGAACACCTTATAGCTCTTGAACTATCGTAGTCTAGTTTGGAAGGTTCCACACACTCTCTGTGTCACAGCACAAGCTCTGCTTTTGTCCAATAAGTAAATAAATAAATAAAGATCAGCTGATTCAGATTTAATCATTTATGGAAAGGCAATGAAGATTTGTACCAAAGCCTTTTGAGTTTAAATCAGCTGTGGGGCTGACTCATTCACATCTCATACATTTGTGTGTGAAACTGGGCTAGTCTGTAAGAGAGGTCATGTAGTTTGCCTTCTGTCTTCCAGACTTTCAGTGGGGGAATCGTGATCAGGGTCCAGAAATTAACCATTTGCTTCTGGAATTGAGACCCAGGAACTTCATCCCTGGAGTCATTCAAGGTTGGATGGGATCCTGGGCAGCCTGATCTGGTTGTTGGCAACCTGGCCCAAAGCAGGGATGTTGGAGCTCAATGATTTTTAAGGTCCCTTCCAACCCAAGTCATTCTATGATTCTACGACTCTAAAAAACTGATCTGTGAAGAAAAGCAACTGGGACTGCTAGCTGGAGGTTGGCTGCCTGCTGTAGGTGCCTTTGCCTGTCAAGGTCCTCTTGTCCATCAGACCCAATTCTGCTGCTGGAGAACGTGGCATTAGTGCTTGTAGATCCTCCAAGTCATGTTCTGCAGTTTCTGGAGGAGAGATCAGGCAGGGATGCAGTTTGTGACACTATTCTAGAGACTGGCAAACTTGACATCCCCCAGCAATTCAAGACTTTGTTGTCGCAGTAAAAGCTCATAGGAACTGGATGGAGGTGGCACTGGTGGCTTCATTTGGGTACTGCTGAACCTCGGAGAGCTTGGCCTTGCTGCGTGTGTGATCTTTTAGCATAACCAGGGCATCATGTACGAACGTGCCTCTGACCTTGGGCCTGCAGACCTCATTGCCTTGAGGAAATGCTGAGTCCGTGAACTCGTCAGATTTTAGGCTGGTGGAGTGAGGATGAGACCCACCCTCAGATGCATTAGATAGAACGAATTAGGAGACGCGAGGGAAAAATCTGATGCAACAGCTGACCTCAGAGGGAAGAAGGCAAGGGGAGAGGTTCAAGGTGATGATTTCCCTAGGCATAGTTAATTTCATTATTTTCTTTATTCGACAGTTTCTTGCAAACCCTTTCTACACCTTGCATTGTTATTGTCCACAGTCTAAACAAGAGTGTTACAGAACATCCAACACCAACTCCAACCGTCAACCCATCACCACCATGCTCACTAACCATGTCACTTTGTTTGTGTGGCTTTGAGGAGTTCAGGCAGTATGAGACAGCTAGGAAAGGCATCACCCTGACCAACTCCTTGCAGGAGAGAAGTCTGCTGTGGGACATCCTTTCTCAGCTGCAGTGACCCTGTGTGTTGGCTGCAGTAAGGAGTGTCCATGTAGGCAAAACAGTTACACAGGGGATCAGGGGTTGGGGTACCACCTTCAAAGTGGCCCCACTGGCTTCATGGGGTAGGGAAGGTGTTACCCCCAAAAAAGACATGAGCAGACCATGTTGAAATGTCAACCTGATCCTTCTGTTCTTACATTGCAACTTGTCCTCAGGCTTCCCAACTCCACGTTTCTCTGAGCAAAAGGGAAGCAAAGAGGTTACACCTCTTTGGAGGTGATGGAGCTTCCACCTCCATCACCTTGCCAACACCAAGACCCTCAAATATTTGGAAGGAGCCCCAGAATGTTCGACACAGGAGCTGCTGTTGTACTTCAGGGCTAGTGATGATGACATTTCTTTTGCTTAAGTACATCTAACTATTCAGCTGACCTCAGAATAATCTTCTGCCTTTGCTCTGAGAGAGTGAACAATAAAAAAATTTTAAAAATCCAGACCTGATCCCATTTGTGGCTTAACAGAGCACAGTTCAGTGTGCCAAGAATATTCTCCTCATTGCTACAGTCTTTTCTCCTTGCATTTCTGTTGAAAAAGCACAGGAGACAGGTAGGTTTTATGGGTGTCTTTCAGCAAAGGAAAAGAATTAAGACATCAGGGTGGCTACACCCTGCCATAAATCTTTTATTCATTGGTAGAGAAAGACCAAACAACATCAGATTTGCAAGTCACACTAAATGATATAGGTGTAACCAGCCCCCAGTAAGCAAGTGCAAGCAAATTTTGAGGCTTGCTAAGGGTCAGAAAGGAGACAGTGGGTTAAAGCTTTTGGTATGTGCAATGTGCCCATTTGTCAGGGCACTGCAGTTTTTTGTGCTTAGGAAAAGTATTCCCCTCATCATAAAGCTCTTCCTTCCCTTGAGAAATACCTTCAAAACATTTATTTTTCCTACTGATGATGCACAGTTGGATACTTCCAGACATATCTCTACCCTCCCACCACCGTGGTATCTATGCAGAGGAATAGGACAGAAATGTCCTTGTACCAGCAGTGCAAGGTAACTAAAGTGGACAAGAGGGCCAGACCCCAGCCAGAGTAGATCAGCAGGGTTCCATAGGTTAGAGCTGTGCTGATTTATGGCTGTGGAAGAAGTGGGCCAAAGGGATCCCAGCTTCATTTGTTGCTACTGCTGAAGTGTGGGGGGTTGCCCTGGGCTCTGGTGCTTGCAATATGGGGAGCAGGACCCCCTAGAGCTGATGGTGCCAGTGAGTCTGCCCATGGAGAGCACAGTGTTATTTTCATAGGGGGCATTAAAGGCCACCTGGACCAACTCCCCTGCAGTGAATGGGGACACTGTCCAGCCTGACCTTGAATGTCTCCAGGAATTGGGCACCCACAACCTCTCTGCATTCCATCGCTGCACTGGCAGCACTGATCCAAACCCTGGTCACCTGCTGCAGTGTGAACAGAATGATGCTTGGGGATGGAGGCAGCCATGGCAGGGATGAGGTGGGAGAAGGAAGGGTGTAGGGGCAGAGTATGCAGGAGGTGTGCCCCACTGCTGCAGCAGCATCCTTGATGTCTGATGAGGATGTCTGGGGTGGGGGTAGGGGAGTTACAGCCCCCACAGCCCTTTCCCTGGGAATTTCCTTTCCCTGGAAAATTTCCACCTTGCCACTTGCACTGAGACAGAGAGAAAAACTGAACCCAAGCTGCTAGTCCCTGAATCCTGCTTTCTGTTAGCTTTATTTATCCTGTCATAGTGGCGTTTGGACAAGGTGGGCCCAGTTTCATTGCGAAGAATCAGGAGAGCGAGCAGGCAAGGAACCATCTGCAAGTGGCATTTGACATAAACAAAGCAATTAAACTTTTACTTTTTCCTTCCGTAAACGGGAGCAGCAGTTGAGACCAGGCAGGAATGTGGCTCCCTATTCCTGTTCCTTAATGAGCTCGGGGGTGGAGGTTTGACAGACTTGCTCGCAGCCATGTCAATGTAATGACAGTGCTTTGCACTTAACACCTTTTACCTGGGGGATCTCAAAGCACTGTGTAAACATCCACTCAGCTCCTGGCACGGCAGAGCTGCATTGTTCTTTTGATCTGGTGGAGGTGGGTGCGGGGGAATTGAAAGCAAGAAGAATTAAAAAAAAAAGGAGATAATAATGCCAAGTCTATGGTAATGCCTTGCCTTGGTCTTCCAGCAACGACCTCTCCATCTCATCCTTGATCTTGACCGCTGAAAGCACGCATTGCTCTGCTGATGTCTTTGGGCTGGGCTGTGGCATTGCTGTGGCATTGCTCACGGTCCTTCACAGCTGTCCCCAAGGCTCACTGCAATACATGACATCAGTGGGGCTCCCAGTGCGATGACATTGAATCTTAGCTCGTGCCTGCCACCTGGCTTCTTGCCCTCCTGCTTCAGTGGTGGCAATAAGTAGGATCCTTCCCCCTGAGCCTCTAGACTTGGGGAGCCTGGTGCAGAGGGAGATCAGGGGAATCTCACTGCGGCCATAAAACCCTGCAAGAGGATGCAAGGGCACAGAGCTGGCTCTGCTCGGCAGTGCCCAGGGCCAGGCCCAAGAGCACTGGGCATGGCCAAGAGGCCAGGAGCTTCCTCTGCCCATCAGCAGCACTGCTGTGCTGGGTGGGTGCTGGAACACCAGCACAGGGACCAGAGATGTGATATCTTCTCCTTAAGGATCTCTAAAACCATCTGGGACACACTGGGTACCCCTGCTGGGGCAAGGCTGAGCTAGAGGGTCCCATCCTGATGGGGCCTCCAACCTCAGCCAGGATGGGACCCTGGGGTTCTACAGTGCTGTTACTGTAGTGCCCCAAAGACATACATTGAGTAGAATCGTGCTGCCAACTTTCAGACTCTTGTTTCAACCATGGGTGTGAAGGCAGCAGTGCAGGCTAGGGTAGAACTGGGAGCAAGCAAGCCCACAAACGACAGCAGCAGAATAAAGTCCTTGTGGTTTCTGGTACATGATACCATATCATAGAATCATAGAATGGTTTGAGTTGGAAGGGACCCTTAAAGGACGTGGGTTTCACTCCCCTCAATGAACAGGGATACCCACAGCTCCATCAGCTGCTCAGATCTCCATCCAGCCTGACCTGGATGTCTCCAAAAATTAGGCACCCACCACCTCTCTGGGAAATCTGTGCCAGTGCCTCACCATCCTTAGGGTAAAAAAATTCTTTTTCTTCCTTCCTTCCTTCCTTCCTTCCTTCCTTCCTTCCTTCCTTCCTT
>NW_024885555.1:0-10371 GCF_019232065.1 Centrocercus urophasianus
GTGGCCGTAACTGTGGCTTTGCAGCCCAGGGATGGTGCCGGCCTCTCGGCTTGTGGCTGTGGGTTTGGGCCCAAAGCTGGTGTGGCCTCTTGTGCTGCGGCTGTGGCTTTAGGCCCTGGGGCCAGTGCTGGCCTGTTGGGCTGTGACTGTGGCTTTAGGCCCTTGGCCTGCTTCTGGCCTCTCGGGCTGTGGCTGGTGCCGGCCTCTCAGGCTGTGGCTGTGGCTTTAATCCCCAGGACTGCTTCTGGTCTCTCAGGCTGCGGCTGTGGCTTCCGGTGCCAAGGCCAATGCAGGTCTGTCTGGCTGAGGTTTTGGTCCTGGGGCCTATCTGGCTTTGGCTGTGGCTTCAGGCCTCAGGGATGGTGTTGGCGTCTCCAGATGTGGCTTTGGGCCCTAGAGTTTGTGCCAGCCCATAACAGCATGTGTTTTAAAATGGTTCATGTAAGCAAATTGAAGTAAGAGAGCACTGAACTTATATCTCTGCAGCTTCTAATCTCTTGGATTTTGTGTTCCACAGCAATGAAGCTTTTGGGCATGATTTACCATCACCATAGCTAACCTGCATTGGAAAAGTTGACATTAGATCTCACAGAAAAGCTTTTAACAAAGCTTTGACTTGCCAGCGCTTTCCATTGTCTCCTCTTGTCTAATGCCTCCTTTAAATGTATGTCAAACGCGTCTCTGGAGCACTGAATTGTGTGTCTCTGGAGCAGGCCAGGAGATGTGCGGTATCTTTCCAGTCTGCCTGTCTCCAAGTGAGGGTAAGGGAGGGAGTTCAACACGCCAAGGGACGCGAGTGTCTGAGTGTCCCTGCTGCGGTGACACAGACTCCTGGCATCTGTCCTTCCTGCATAGGATGTCATCCCTGCAGTTCTGTGCTGCCTTCCTGGTGGGGCAGATCCCAGAGCTCCTCTTGGAGCAGCAGCTCCCGGGGCAGACACCAGCAGCTAATCTCTTTGCGGGCACTGCTGCACTTCATCAAATCCCAACATGTGCTTGTGTGTACAAGAGCCCTGAGCACAGTTCAGTGGATGCTCACACTTTGTGGAAAAAGAAAGGAGCCAGGCACTCTCCAGCCAGGCTGCCTCCCCCTCCCCGAATCCAGAGCGGCTCAGGGGTGCCTGCAGCCAGGGCACAGCTTGGAGCTCTCGGCAGGACTCTGCTCCAAAGAGAGGGTCCTCACCGCTCCTTTGGCCCCGCTCTTCCCTCTTCAGACCCTGCTCTACCTCATGGAATCATTGAATCATAGAATCACAAGGTTGGAAAGCACCTGCAAGTTCATCCAGTCCAACTGTCTCCCATCACCTTTGCTACCACAAGCACTAAACCGTATCTCACAGCTCCTCATCCAGACGCCTCTTGAACACTGCCAAGGATGGCAACTCCACCACCTCCCTGGGCAGCTGTTCCAGTGCCTGACCACTCTCAGAGAGAAAAAGTTCTTCCTTATGCCTAACCTAAACCTCTTCTGGTACAACTTATGACCATTTCCTTGAGTCCTGTTTGTTGCCTGGGACAGGAGGCCAAACCCCTCCTCATCACAGCCTCCCTTCAGGAAGTTGTAGAGTGCAGTGAGGTCTCCCCTGAGCCTCCTCTTCTCCACACTGAACAATGCCAGCTCCCTCAGCTGCTCCTCATCAGCCCTGTGCTTAGGAAGAAGCTTCCCAGTCCTTCTCCTCCCCTTGCCCTCTCAAAAATGCAGTGCTGCAGTTGGAGCAGAAGCAGACTGAGGGTCTCCATGGACTTGGAGCAACAGGGATTAGCCCTGAGATTCGACACCATCTACCATGAGTGATCCCAGACACACGTGAGGTCCATTGGTGCCTAACCCTAACCCTAACCCTAACCCTATCCTAACCCTATCCTAAGGCCCCTCACCAGCTTCGCTGCCCTTCTCTGCACACGCTCCAGGGCCTCAGTGTCTTTCCTGTAGTGAAGAGCCCAAAACTGAACACAGCACTTGAGGTGCAGCCTCACCAGTGCCTAGTACAGGGGGATGATCACCTCCCTGCTCCTGCTGGCCACACTATTTCTAATGCAGGCCAAATTCCACTGGCCCTTTTGACCACCTGGGCACACTAAAAATGAGGTTTTAGAAACTAAGAATATAAGACATCATGGAAGTCAAGATTCTGACTCTGAAAATGAGACTAGAAAATGAAAGGATTTTTTGTTCTCAAAAAACATTATGCTGAAAGGGGGCAGGGAAATGCAGCTTCCCAGCAGGACAGAAGGGAATTGTGCACACTGCCTTTCCCTTTCTGGGTGCCGAGATGGAGGCTGGGAGCATCTCCCATCTGGACAGACTGGACAGCTGCCAGGGGCTGTAATGTCACTGACATTTTCTCAGATGGCAGTTCCACGTTCGTTCTGGATCAGTGTTAGGGGGAAGAGACAAGAGCAATGCTCTGAGGGAGGGTGCAGCCCTGGTTTGGAGAACCGAATCCCCTAATCTGGCCAGGTTTGCAGCAGCCATCCTTCAGTGCCTGCATCCCAAGTTGGGCAGTGCAGTAGTCTGGGACAATGGCCCCAAATGGGAAGCATGGGTCCTGAAGGAGAAAAGACGCATTGCTGGTGTGTGCACACTAGTCCGAATTGTTCTGAGAGCTGCTAGCAAGTTGCAGGACTCAGCCCCAGCCAGAGTTTCCTTTCCCAGCTTAAATTGGCTTTAACTACTGCCCCCGGGATCCTTTTGCTTTCTTGGAAAAGATGCAAGCTCTGCAGACTCTGCAGACTGGGAGTGCTATCTGCTTACGGTATGGCACCCTTGGGGTCTGTCACAAACAGAGGAGGAGAAGAGGGTACAGACAAAGTTTTGAGGGGAAACCTGGGCTCCCCAGATGTGTTGGCAGCCATCAAGAGGAAAGGGCCCTTTTCAAGCACTCTGCCTCCCCCTGCAGTAGGTGTCTGCCCACTCAGAAGAGTTGCTCTCTTTACACGTGCCACAGCTGGTTGTTCTCATGCCTTCTAATTGCATGGCCAATGCCTCTGGAGCAGCAGTGACCCTTGGCACTGCTTCCTTCTTCTGGTCTTGAGGCCCACGGGGTGTTGAGTGAGATGCTAGCAGAAGAGGGAGAGGTGGGTGAAAAGAGAGGAGGGATGAGAGCGAGGCTGTTGTTCCTTACAGCTCTTTCCCAGCAGCCTCCTGGAACACGTTAGTGTGACAAGGGCTCTCTGCTCAAGAGCAGGGAAATGTTCACTGACTCTTCAGTTTTCCCCTCGTTTCTGAAAGTGTCGTGGAATCCATGGAGGACCAGGCCTGGGCTGTGGCTCTGAGCCAGCTCAGCAAGCAGCTGGGCACCTGTCCTCACAGGTCCTGGGAGAAGGTTGGTTCCCTGCCTGGTTCTTCCCCGATTACAGAGCTGTGGTGCACCCGGCTCCATGGCTGGGACTGGAGGCACTCTGCCCATTATGGCTCTTGTCACTGCTTCCTGTTCTCTTGCTGGCAAAAGGCTCTTCCCTCCTTGCAGCTGCTACAGCCCAGCACTGTGGCTGGCCTCAGCTGCTCCCTGCGGTGCTGGGGTCCATCTTGGCCTGTCCTTCTCCTGACATGTTGGGCCATTACCACATCTCGGGTTTGGTCTCCTTTCTTCCAGCTCTTCTTGGCTCTTGGGTCAATGCTGGCAGCTTGTCAGGACCTCAGCCATGTCTAAGAGCAGCTTCACAGATATCTCCAAGGAACAAACCATGTGGAGATGTCTGAGGCCCAGGTGAGGCTTCCTCTTCTCTCCATGCTTTCCTAGGACAGAGGGAGGGCTTCTCCTAGCCCTGCTGTAGGTCTCTGTGATGCCCCTTTGCTGTGGTTTCTCTCGGGCAGTGCCCTGCCTGGCTGTTGGCACTGGCCATGACTGAATGTCTCAGATGCAGCTGACTCCCCACTCCTCTTTGGCTGTAGCAAATGATTTCAGTTGTGTCCTTTGCTGCTGAGAGCCACTTCCACCTGACCTTGGACACTGTGACAACGTTTGCTGCCACGCTGACCAAAGGCAGGTTTTCAGAGATATCTGGAGACTGGAAGGTAAAGAATCCAGTGTTCTATTGTTTAATTTTTGTTAATTTTTTTTTTTTTTTGGTCATGAATTGGCTTCTGCACTGATAGTAGCTAGATCGTGGCAGCCACCTTTGGTTTCTTCCTCTTGTAATTACTATCCAAGACCTGTGTTTCAAATGAGATGTCCTGGCATTGAGGCCAGCCACATTATGACAAACCCAGTTACAATTTGAGCCTCTCTGGAGAGTCCTACTACAAAATCCACTCGCTGTTTTCTCCTGCCTTTTTCTTTAGCCAGCAAAGTGAAGCCATCTCTGAGCAGGGAAGAAAATCGTGCCTACTGTCTGAGTGCTGCCAAAGCATCTTTTCCCATCCATCCATTGAAGGCATAAAAGCAAGACAGAAGCCAGTGAGGGCAGCTGTGAACGTCCAAGTACCTGCTGTCCCATCCCTTCCAACATCCCAGTTGGGTATGGCAGAGCACCGTGCAAGAAAACCTCTGTCATCCTGTCCTGCTTTCAGCTCCTGCACACGTTATGTTTGGAGGCTCTGGGCCAGCTTACGACAGTACTTCTTGAGGCTGAGGGGCCCTCTACCTCTTTTGAGGACATAGTCTGTGTGAGTAGCCATGGGATGACGGGGAAAGTCAAGGAAAGTAGTGCTTTGACAACTGGCATCCTTCTGGCTGGAGAATGAGAGTGCCAGGCCCCTATGGATTCAGGGCAGGCAAAGAAATAGGGCTTGTTGGAGGAAAAGCCAAGAGTCAGCCCCAGTGAGGCTGAGAGCAGCCTGGGGAAAGGCTGCAAGGAGGAGGGACCTGCGCAGAAATGGCTCTTAGGTCAGAGCAGAGGTCCCAGCCAAGAGAGAAGGGCTGTGCAGGTGGTAATGACCATGATGAGCAGCAGGAGAGGCCTTTAGGGGAGCGGTCAGTAGGTCGGTTTGAGAACCCAAAGGAATTGCCCTCAAACAGTACTTGCCCGTCAGCTTGCTGACACTTGGTTGCCTTAAGCAAGCCCGAGGCTACTTGCACTCCTGGGCAGGTGGAGGAATATCTCCAGAGCATTTAAGTAGTCTGGTCTCATCAGTGGCAGGGTGGTTGGCGCTTGAGGATCCTTCAAGTCCGTTCCAACTCAAGCCATTCTATGTTTCAATGATTCTATCATTTAGGACATAAGAAAACAAAAATGTCGGTAATGGTGCTGTGCCACTGAACATTACATAAGGGCTTGGACTGCACTGTGCCTTTCGTTAGTATGGCATGTGTCTGCTGGCTTTTTTTGTTAAATAAATAAATAATTTCTGAGAGGTTTTATCATGAATGATAGCAAAGAGTCAGCAATGAGAGAAAAAGCAGTGTTCTAAAAACCTCCTGCTAAAGGCCAAGCTCTGAAAAAAAAAAAAAATAGTTTTCTGGTACAGAAAGAAAGAATCATAGGAAATAAACTAAATTTTAGAAGTTTATCATAATCAGGAAGTAGACTAAATTAACTTTGTCCATGATTGGACAAGCTGTGTTAGTGTTTTAGTGCAGCAGAAGAACAGGGATATGCATTTCAGCACTGGGACACGGAGACAAATGGCTGTGTAGGGGCTGGCCTGTACTGTGATTGAGGAGCCATGGAAGAGCAATGAAATAAGCTGGGCAGGTTGCTGGGAACTCAGAAGCACTGCCAAATCCTCAGAAAGCCACAGCAGTAGCACCTGGCAGCAACACCCCTCCACCCATGCTGGCTGAGGCAAAGCATGAGGGAAAGGCTCTCCTTTAGCAGGTCCTGGGGCTTAGGAGCGGCTCCTTCTGGTGATGAATGAACATCCAGGGCCCTCGTGGCATCAGAGCCACCTGCACGTCACCTTTGGCACCGTCTCCAGCAGTCTGAATTCTCCCTTGATCAGCCCCCAGGGTTTTGGCTCCTGATGCCCCCATTGCCCTCAGAAACCTGGGACTGGCTTTGGTCTGTTCTTTCCGCAGAGGTTTGTTCCTGATGCTTTCTGTGTCTGCAGTTCAGGAGTTGGGCATCAGAGGGCTCACCAACATGCAATCTATACAAACAGGCCGAGTCCCTGGGTATCACATATCTTAATTCTTCAGGACCAGTGCAGCCGTTTTGGGAGCTTCCAGGAGTGCAGTCATTGCCATCATTAGCCACCTCGACCTTGCTTGCATCTTGCCTTCTCAAATGTCAGTTTTGTACACTAAAGTTTCTAGCTGAATTTTACAGCTCATACCCACTATTAGCTTCCACTGGCTATTTTTGGGGAACCAGCTGCACATGGCCAAGAGAAGTAGAAGTTCATTACAGAGTAAAATTTTGTGCATTCATCAGCTATTAAGCCCAAGTCGCCTCTGCTGAAGTCTTTTCACAGTGGGTAGTGGCACGAGCTGAGGCTGGCTGCTCGCCTCCTGTGGTTCAGGGTGTTTGAGTGAGCTATGCAGAAACCTTCTGGTATTGCGTTCTTTTTCATCCAGGCCCAGAGGTCACCTCTGTCTCATGAATGGTCTTGCCAATGGCAGCGAGACCTATTCTGCAGTCATGAATGCCATCAGAGAGCAGCTTTCAGACAGGTGACACTTTTTTGGTTGTCTAGGGGAGCTTGGGAGATGAAAGAGGGGCTTGACCAAGAGAGTTGAATAACTTTGAAGAACAGCGAGGAGTTCAAGTCCTGTTGAAGCTAGTGTGACACCGACAAGGAACCTTAATCTCTAATCCTACCTGTAAATGCAATCCCTCACCCCAACAAGGAGTCACTACTCTAAACCCCTACCTCAAATCTTGCTTTCACGACGAAGTCCAAACCCACAGTCCCTGACTCTTACTCTGACTCTGCTGGTCACTCTAACCAGTAGCCCTTATCCCTAGGACTGAAATGTGAGCTTGAGCTTTCTCCTTTGCCCCAGGCCGAAAAGAAAACAGCCTGCAAAGAAAGCCCAAGCCATAAAAAGTGACCAGGTACCCTAAGCAGCATGTTATACCATCTCTTGAAAATTTGCCTCATCCTTCATCTTTAAAGGTGAGCTTTAATCTTTAAATCCTGTCTGGATCGTTTTAACTCCAAAGCTGTGGTGGGCTCATCCCACCACCATCTGCATGTCTCCTACCCTAAGCTATTAGGCCCCTTAAGGAAGGGCAGTGATCCTAAGATTCCCATAGCTGCCATCTGTTGTTGGAAGGGAAATGTGGCTCATAGGCCAGAGGGAGTGTCTGTACCAGGGAAAGTGTGGGACAAGGCATGGACGCTGCACAATGGACGGAGAGCAGTGTGAGAAGGGAACAGAGGAAAGGGAGTGCTGCACAGGGGGATCAGCAAAGGGAAACAGCAGCACATGGCACTGAGGGGCAGAGAGGTACAAGATACAAGAGATAGCCAAGTGGCACTGAGAGCTGGAGGGGAGCACGGGGCCCGCTGGGAAATCAGGGCGAGCAAAAGCGGTGGAGTTCAGAGAACCCCCGTGGTGCCATCTATGGTGCAGATGAACTGTGGAGGGATCCAAGGGGCAAATCACGTTTGTGACAGCTGATAACTGGGGAAGGGATTGCAGTAATGAAAGGGAGGAAATGCAGTGGATCAAGGAGGAAGAAACAGCTTGAAATATAGAGGAGATGGACGCAACTCGGTGTGGACGGTGGTTTGGTCAGTGCTTGTCTGCACAGACGCTGCCTGATCATTGTGCCTCCTTATTTGGCCCTGCTCCTGGGTATTTGCTGTGTGAGTGTGCTCGCTCTTGTGTGTGTTTAGGAGTGCATGCTTTGCTGTCCAAGAGCAGGTGAGGCTGGCAGGTGGAGGAGGAGGACAGCCGAATCTGGAAAGATCCTGGGTTGAATCTCCCAAGTGGATAACAGCCCAGAGCCTGGGCAGGGCATCAGGGAGGCATCTGAACATTGTCATGGATTGGATGGACACCTGCATTTGAGGCAAACTTTGGAAGAAAAGGATTGCAAACATCGTTGCTGGGAAGAAATGTCTATCAGGCTTTAGTAATATGATGATATCCAAAAAAGTCACTCCAACCTGTGCTGTATGTGAAGCCGCAAGCTCACATGTAAATGGCACAGCAGGGTATTTGCACAGTGTGTGTTTCTTGAAGAACAGGTATCTGCAGTTTCTGGAATCCTTATGTTCCTGTAAGGCCATGCCATATAGTTGCAAGAAATGAGAAGACCAATTACTTTTTAATTACAAACAGCAATAGCAATACTCTCACAGGAGATAAGATTAGGAGAAACTGTTTCTCATTAGTCTCATACTTACAAATCATACAGTGTTTGTAATGTGTCCTTCACTGCGGTGTGAAACATTTGGATTTGCACTGTTTGCACAGGAGATTTGATGTTGTTTGGTGGCACACTGATGCTCAGCTGCTTTCTTTAGATATTGCAAGAATGCTTTTTGTCCAATGAGGAATGTGAGAATTTCTGCTCTCTTTGGTGTCGGCTCTGGTTAAGATGTATGAATGCAGATGAACAGTCCCGTCAGGATCTGTGGGGGTGCTGACATACAGGACCTAACGTGTCACTGCTTCTGATCACAGCAACAGCCGCTGCTCAGGAAGAGGGAAGAAGATACAACCATCCCACAGTCAAAGAGAAATCTTCTGGATTTCATGGCCTGGAAGTCTGAAACGAACTCTGCTGTGAAAGTATTGCGCTTATTGTCTCCAGTCAGGGATGAATGACTGCACACTCCTTAAATCTGCAGTTGGAAAACCACAACAAACCATTGCTGCATATCTGAACTTGCACCTTTTACTAATGGAAACGATTCTGCTTAACTCATACAAATAAAGATGAAAAAGAAATACGAACTGAGCATGTGAAAAGTCTACAGGAATAGCTTTGAGAAAAAGAGAAACTGGTTCTAGGAGCTAGAGCCCAAGGCCTTGATATGGCTCGATAACATGTATATAGCAGATCTCTTTCAGATTCGCCCCTGGAACCAAGCTGGCTAGGTCTGTTCCAGGTGCTGCTAACATCCCACACAACAGTGAAAGCACTGTGGATACATCATACTAGAGGTAAGAAGGTCCCTCGAACACCATGAGAACTGAAGTCAGCTGGACCCTTAGAATTGTGAATCCAAAGACAGAAATGTGGGCTCTTGTAATTGTTAGAAATGTTGATTTGATGAGTGCAGCACTTGATGTAAATGCTTATGTACCTCTTATGGAAAACATCATTGCATATCAGTGTTGTTTGGTATGTGGGCAAGCTAAGGATTTAAACTTTTCACTTGTTGTGCCATGAGCACCGCTGTGCTTCTCCCTTCTGTGTGGTTGTGTCTGGGGAGAGGAAGACCCAACGCCACCAACAGCAGGACAGCTCACCCCTGGCTTCTCTGTCGTGCTTTTGTACAATGTGTGTTTTTGTTCTGCACCTCTCACAGAAGTGTGACAGTTAAGGTTTTGTTCTGAGGCCTTCACACAACTGTTGCGGCTGCTTTTAGTCACCAGTTAGCTGCAAGTCCATCTCTTAACCAATCAGGAGGGTGAGAAATCACCATGTTACAGTTCCATATGGTGTCGTAGAGTCTGAGCCAGAAAGAAAAACATCGCTTCATTCCCACAACTTCCTCTATGCCTTCCCCTTCCCACGTCCCTTTACCCTTTCCCTTCCCCTTTCCTTCTGTTTCCCATTCCACTGCCTCCTTCTCTGCCCACTTCCCTCCCACCTTCACCTTTCCCTTTCCCCTTTCACTTGCCTTTCCCTTCCCCCTTATCCTTTCCCATTCCCCTTCTACCTTCTATTTTCCCCTTCTCCTTTCCTTTCTCCTTCCACATCCCTTCTCTTTTTCTCTTACTTTCTCCTGCCCTTCCTCTTTCCTTTCCCTTCTCCTTTTCTCTTCCCCTCCCCTTCCCCTTTCTCCTTCCCCCTCCTGTTCAACTTCCACCTTTACCTTTCCCCTTCCCCTTACCTTCCCCTTACCTTCACCTTGCCCTTCTGCTTCCTGTGACTCTTAACCCCTCCCCTTTTCCCTTACAATTCCCCTTCCTCTCCCCTTCCCCTTCCACATCCCCTTCACCTTATCCTTACTTTTCTCTCAGTTCTCATTTCCCCTTCCTGTTCCTTTCCCACCTTCCTCTTACACTTACCACTTTCCTTTCTCCTCTTCTTCCCTTTCTCTTCCCCTTCACTTTTCCCCTTCTGCTCCCCTTTCCTCTTCCACTTCCCCTTCACCTATCCTCTCCTCTTTTCCTTCCCCTTCCAATTTCTCTTCCCCTTCCCATTCCCTTTCCACCTCTGTCTTAACTCTTCCCCTTCCTATTACTGTCTCTTTCCCCCTTCCCCTTGCACTTCACCTTCCACTTCCTTTCTCCTTACTCTTATCCTTCTCCCTTACCCTTACGCTTACCCTTACCCTTTGCCCTTCCCGTTCCCCTTTCCCCC